>NC_057814.1:325506243-325806243 GCF_018294505.1 Triticum aestivum | reverse complement strand
ATGACCTAACATAAGACGGACCAATGAATCTATCTTTTGGTTACACGACAGCTGTTGTTCCCGATAAACCGCTTGGGACAATAGATTGACCCATCATAAAAATCGCATGAGAGGACCACAAAACCAACACCTCTTGCGTGCGGCCCAAAATGATGTACGTTGGGAAGAGGTGATGTGTGTTTTAAATATAGAATAATGTAAAATTTGGATGTGGTGCCTACCTCTCGATACAGATAACAACCATGAAGGCAAGGTAGTTAAGGACGAGATACGCAGGGTATGATGTAGGTCGAATCCAGCAATTTGCGCATGTGGGAGGGAATCCTGACAGCGCATTAGCTCGAGCTTTGGTTGAGCGACATGTGACGGTGACCATCCCTAACACGAACTAGGAGGAATCCATTCATGGCCAACACATACCCCTCATTATCGGTCAAAGGGATGGTATATATACACTCGGGAAGCCCACAGATATGCGTGTCATCACAAAAAACTGCACAAGGGAGTCGTGCTCGATCGGATGACCCCGTATACACTACATGCGGCCCGAAAATATGTATGGGTACGGTAGTGTGTGATGTGTTTAAATCCCGAATGCACAACTTCGATGGGCCACAAACTACATTACAAACCAAACACCGTACCCGACGGCCTGGTTAAATACGTACGATGTCGGTTTCCCAACTTTGAGGCGGCAGCGTCGGGGGGGGGGGGGGGGTCGTCCCACGCATGCGCTCAAACTTTATTTGGTCTAGCATGGGACACATCTATATCTATACCCCTATATAGTGTGTGAAAAACTTTGAAAGTTAGTCGTTGGATGAAGCCAATCCAACGGTACAGAGATGGCAAATCCGAGCACTACTGGCCGTTGGATATCATCTACATTCCACCAAATTTTGCCACATGTCCAATCTAGAAGACTCCATGGTTGAACTTAAGCATAATGCACAAACCTCAAAACACAACCACTTCTCCTTTGTTCTCTAGAATCTTCCATATCTTAATTGCCCAAACTTTTTTCTAAATGAATTGTCACTTTTTGTTTTTACTTTATCCTTTACAATGCACAATTCCATGAATCTTAAAATAGATTTTTTTATAAAACTAATTGGTTTTGGATGAGATGAACTATGAGAATTAAACGAACATCTACATCATGCATATATGACTCAAAGCTTACATGCTATAGTGTGGTATTTATTCATAATTTGGTTACCAAATCTCACGCGTGCAATGCACATGTACCTTAGTAGTATCAATAGGAAACCGTCATGGTCAAACCCTTCTCGTTGTTGGGTCAAAGGGATAGATTGTGTGGGCCCCCCTAATTGTCGGTAAAGGATAGTATATATACCTTGGGGAGCCTACTGATATGTGCCGTGTCTATAAGCCGCACAACGGAGACATGCTCGAGAAGAACACCCTACCCCCTATACCCTGCATGCAACCTGAAAAAGGTTTATATAATCCTATGACAGGTCAAGTCAATCATTCTTTATTTTTTAGAGCAAAAAATAACCCACGAAAACATAGTAGGTTTATATAATCGCCATGACAGGTCAAGTCAATCATTCTTTAATTTTTAGAGCAAAAAATAACCCATAAAAACATAGTCTACAAATTACCAAAACAAGGATCCCAAGGTTTATATAATTGCCATGATAGGTCACTATAGAGATATAATATATCTCTATAATGACCGTGTCATGGCATTTAAATGAAGCTTGAGATATGCAACTTCCCACCGGGTCACCCATCCTTGGACTACTCCAGCCCGAGCACACTTAACTTCTACGTTCTATTCTACTAGGCTAGCGGATGGGAAGCCGCCCCTTGCTGATAGGAATTGCCTCCTTGCCATTAAGGCGTTTCACGCTGGTCACCCTATGGGACCTACTCCCTCCTATCATGCACGTTCGTGCTTTTAGATATTTACATGGCCGGTGTGTCGCTGCTAGCCTTCAATGAGCACTGACACTGGTAGTGGGAAAACGGTGGGAGAAGAGGCGGGAAACCGATGAGAGGAGTGGCGAGAAATGGTAGCCTGTTTAGAAAACCTAGTAGAGAAGGAAGCGTGAGCTAGCAGGACGCATGCGCACAGTGCTTACCCTGTACTGCATGTGCTGTCGAAAGGGCTCAGGGTTGCCGTTCGATCTGGGAGCATCCAACGGTGCACATGTACGATCCGTGGGGTTTGGGTTCTGGCCAATCAGAACGCACGACTCAGATCGCGGGTGCGGCAGGGGGCATCGGCCATGATTTGGTAGGCACACAACTTTCGTGAGTGAACCGTGTGCTATTTGTGTTGGGGATATAACTACTGAGTATAAACCGACCAGGAGGGGCCGGGTTATACCCATAATGAGTTATCCATATTGAAGCCCATGAAGACAAGGAGTATGGCGCTTTACTGTAGAGATCTAAAGGCCCAGGGACCAAAGGCGGATTAGGGCCCGTAGACATAAACCGCCATATGATGTGTAACTTGTGTTGTAAGATAGGAAAGGGTAGAAACCGAGCCGGACACGTTTATGAGCCGGCCGGGATTCTGTAAACCGCCGGGTGTCAACCTGTGTATATAAAGGGACGACCCGGCGGTGATTCGAGGATAAAAAAAACAACAACTCGAGAGCCAGGTCAAGCGGATTTGCTCCCTGGCCATTGAAACCCTAGCAATTCCACATCAACTGGATTAGGCCTTTACCTTCACCGCAAGGGGCCGAACCAGTATAAACTCCTTGCGTCCTTTGTCCCGCTTTAACCCCTTTAAGCTAACCCGTCGCGATGGCTCCACGACTAAGTCCTCACACTAGGACATCTGCCGTGACTAACCCATGACAGTTGGCGCCCACCGTGGGGCTATCGCACGATGGTTTCAAGTTCTTAGACGGCAGCTTCGAAGAGCTCAAGGGATACACTGTGGGCCGGATGACCAAGAGTCATCGCGGCAAGCTCTACATCGACGATGCAGGCTGGGGCCCCGAGGCCGGCACAATGGAGTACGGGTATCGGGTCCCCTTCGGCAGTATTCACATTTTCATTGGCAAGATCGGCGAATCGGGCCCTGAGCCAGACATCTGCACCGACATTGTCGAAACGGCTCAGCGTGCGACCCACCCAGGTTCAGCCTGCCATGAAGCGTGCCTTCGTGGGAGTCGTCCACGGAGCAGAATCTGAGGATAGATCGGTATCTGGTGGTGAAACCGTCGTTTACTCTGATGACGAGTCATCTACCGGAGAGACCGAGTCATTGTACCAACTGCAAGATGGCCGGTTTGGGGGCTGTTCTGATGGCGACAGTATTCCGGACCCCCTCGATCCGCCGAGCCGAGTTGCGATCTTCATGGCCGGAACACAGTCAGCGCAACACTCTTCGACCGCAGCAGCGATGATCTCCGGTTCAGCGGCGGCGATAGCAGCTGGGGCAGGAGGTCCCGCGCAACCACCGGCTCAGGTTTTGTCCGATTTATTCGACACTTTGGCAACACTGCTGGCAGCTGAAGTTAACCCGACGGATCAGGATCAGCATAACGCATAAGTTGTGAAGGTGAAGGATCAGATAGCTCAAGCCAAGGTAGACCTAGCAGCTGAAAACACCAGGATGGCTGCAGAGCGGGCTGAGTTGGATGCACAGGCTTATCGGCTTATGTTGGATCAGAACGCGTCAAATGATGTAATGAGCAGAAGGTACCGGTCTCACCTGCCTCCGGTTTATGAGGCAAGGAATCTCTTTAACACGCCAGGAGCAGGAACTAGCAACCAGCCAGTTGTAAACTGGGTAGAAGCACCTGGAACGGGGGCGCCGGTTCAGCCGCACACAATGGATCCGCCTCGTCAGAATGTCCCGTCACAACACGTGTTAACGCCCCCAGGTCATTACTCCAACCCTTTGGATAACATAGTCGCTGCCGCTTCACGATTGGCGGCCCTCCCAGTCGAAGGCGAGTCCCCCGTGGCGGTTGAGATGCGACGGGCTAGGGAGCTCCTTCAGACAGCTTTGACTCAGTAGCAGGCTTATTCGTACAGCCGCGAGAGGATTCATTCCATCCCCCCGCCCCGCCCAAGCCGGAGTTACAGCAGGCATATTGATGAACCGACCGTATCAAGCAGTGCGCGGAACCATGACCCGCCTCGAGGGCATAACCCGGCGGACGATGGTGCTAATGCTCAGGACATGGTGGATCATGGTAGAGCACGTCGAGAAGCTGAGTTAGTGGCGCAGTACGCGGCCCGTCAGCTTACTCCGGTTCGTCCAACAACTTCGGTGGAACCAGGAGTTACCTCCAGTTCTTTGGGGGTGCCGTGTCTCAACCTGGCTCTACGTAATGTACGACTGCCCAAGGATTTCAAGGGTCCTCGTAAAGTGCCCAATTACACTGCCGACTTACCCCCCGAGTCATGGGTCGAAAGCTATGAGACGGCGATGGAGATGCTGGATGTGGATGATGCGCCATGTGCTAAATACTTCACCATGATGTTGGAAGGAACAACTCGCACTTGGCTGAAAAGTTTGCCAGCTAACTCCATTGGGTCATGGGCCGAGTTAAAGGCCCGGTTTATCCAGAATTCCAAGGACACGTGCAAGCAGCCCATGTCAATAGTGGACTTAGCCGCCTGTGTCCAAGAAGAAGGTGAATTGACAACCCATTGGGTGCGCCGGGTTTCGGAAATCTTGCATTCATCAAACCGCATCAATGCCGATACAACAGTCTTAATGTTGGAGGGCAATTGCCGGTTCACGCCTTTGAAGCTGAAGTTGGGACGGCTCAAGCGTCACTGCAATGACATGGGAACGCTTATGGCAGCTCTGGTTAAGTATGCCGACTCTGATAGTACCAAGGACCCCGAGTTTGACGATCAAAAGCCGGGAAAGGGAAAGAAGAGCGGCAGCACCAAAGGGCAGCAGCATAACCTGGCGGGCTATGGAAACAACGGTAAGCATAAAGCAGATAACAGTTTAGATTTTGTGTCTAACACCAAGACGCAAAATAATGGTCAGCGTTGTATGTGTAAACCGCCCCCGCGGAGTGGAGGATCGGGTGTCAATCTTTAGCGCCTGTTAAACCAGCCATGCCCAAGGCACATGACGTGAGAAAGGCCAGCTACGCACCTCTCGAAGGATTGCTTTATTATGCGGGAGTTCAAAAACTCGGATCTTTTCCAATATGATCATGGACCGTCCGGTGGTTCAGGACCCGGGTCTCATGGGCCGGGTTATGGTGGAGGCAGTTCTGGCTTAGGATTTCAAGGTAATCAAAGCGGACATGGCAATCAAGGCAGTCAGGGCAACCAGGGTGGTTATAATCATCAGGGGAGTCAGCAGCAGCAACAGTCAGGTTACCAGAGCAACCCGAAGCAGTTGAATAGTGGGCAGTATCATGTCTTCACCACAATCCTGTGTAAGCGTGATCAGAAGCTTCATAAAGGGCAGTGAACTCTGTTGAACCGGCAGTGCCCCGTTACTTGCGCTGGTCTGAACAGCCCATCGTGTGGAGTCGAGAGGATCATCCGCCCCGGGTTGATAATCCGGGTCATCTGGCATTGGTGGTGGTGCCTCAGGTTGGAGGGTATAAGTTCACCAAGGTGCTCATGGATGGAGGGAGCAGTATCAACATCCTTTATTGTGAAACCTTCCATCGCATGGGGTTGGCAGATAAAAATCTTAAACCGTCAAACACCATTTTTCATGGTGTGGTGCCTAGTAAATCGGCGTATCCAGTTGGTAAGATAGCTCTGGAGGTGGCTTTTGGAGATGATCATGATTCAAGATCAGAGACATTGACTTTTGAAGTGGTGAAAATCAAGAGCCCATATCATGCCTTGTTTGGACGGCCGGCTTATGCTAAGTTCATGGCAAGGCCCTGTTATGTTTATCTGCAGCTCAAGATACCGGTTCATAAGGGGACCATCACGGTACATGGGAGCCGTAAGATCGCTTTGGAATGTGAAGAAGGTGATGCGGTGTAACAGCCCCAAAATTGGGTTATCAATTTTTGTGATGTTATTCTCTCCTGGCACTCATTTTCAAAATTTTCTCCTGAGTTTGCTGGATGACCCTGAGAAAATTTTGTCATTTCCAACCTTTCAAAATCCTGCTCATGTCTTTTTCAGTGGGCAAGACCTCATTTGCATCAGCTCAATTCCTCTTAAACCCTAATTCCAAATTTTTGGAATTTGGATATGCCCTTGTGATTACAAAGGAGCCACCATTTTCCTTGTTCTGTTGATCCTCCCAATTGATCCCAGAGATCATCCTATCTTTATTAACCTTGGATATGCAAAAATATTGCTAAGTCCAATGCAATATTTTTGAATTATGATTTATTCCTTTTCTTGCCTTTCTGAGGAATAAAATCCAAAGGCATATCTAGCCATCTCCTAAATTCATGAGAATTGGTGGAGTTGATGCTTATGCCTAATCCAAGCTCTGGCAAGTATATTGGCCATAATTAAATAAGGAAAATTGCCTTTTCCTATTTAATGCCAATATTGCATTTCTGCCAATTTCCAAAGGAACTACTATTTTTATAGCAGAGAAAATTCCCACATAAATTGTGGAGCTTGTCTTTGCTATATAATCACTAGTTCCATCCTAATCTCATGTTCCTCAGTTCAAAAATTTGGCACATGATCCAATGCAAGTTTCTGCCTTCTCTGAATTTTTGAAAAGGAAGTGCTTTATTCCTAATTCCAATTGAGCTGCAATTTGGCAGGGTGTTTAACATTGTTAAATAACCCATGGATACCAAAGATGAGCTCAATCCATTCACCCTAGCTCCCTGTGCAATGTTTTCAAAGTTTCTGACCAGAACACAAGTTTGTGAAGGAAGTACCTTCATAGTGTTTCCAAATGCGATGAAACTTTTCCATCCTCTCAAGTATCTGAAATCATTAGCATCCACCCAAATTCAGGTCATTTCATTGAACTATGTGAGCACAGGAGCAATTCTTGGTTTCTGTCCAATTTTTCAGTTTGTGAAGCAAGTGCATTTTATCTTCCTCCATTATGGCTGAAAATATTGCCAGGGCTTCTCCTACTCATATATCCTATCTCCACAAGATTGTGGCTCATTTGACTTGACCAATTGCCTTGAGGAGTTTTCTGAAGTTTTTGGATAGAAATGACAGCTGTGAAGGAAGTACCATTTTGGTGAGTCCATTTGGTATGAACTTTCTACAGCATCATGGTATGTTGAAATCATCAGGCTTTGCCAAGTTATAGTGCAATCCATCACTCCTAGTGAGTGTTTCATCATGATTAAGTTTCTGGGTCAGTTTTGGTGGTTGTACAACAACTATGGTAAATAGTTGTCCATTTTACCTCAAAACTCCCAGGACCGTAGTCCTTTCTACCCCAAGCCTCCCGGACATCAAGTTTACCATTTACCCTCTCTGGTTTAATCTCTAGGATGTTGCCAAGTTTGCAACAGCAAACTTGTGGAGCTTGTTTCACTCATCTCCATTTGTCTCTGCCCGATCTATCACCATGGTAACACTCCAAGCTGGAAGGACTACGTGGTAGACATGAACTTACATCAGTAAAAACCCCAGAGCGCGCCATGCTAGTGGTGACTACGAGGGCAGGCAGCCAAAACGGTGGTCTAGCCACTGTTGTCGTCGGCCGCGCTGCCCCGACCGTCTCTGGCCTCGCCATTAATGCCCAACAGTTACCCCTCGGCGTCCTCTTCCCTCTAGACCTCTGGCCCCCTTCGTTTTCTTCTCCGGCGAGCCGTGCCAACGCTCGGACAGTGCATGCCCGTGAGCTCGTCCTCTTCCTCGCCGGTGTCCGCTTCCTCCTCTTGTCCTCGAGCCTTGCTCGTCTCCGTGAGCCTCTGCTGCTCGTCTTGATCCTCCCCGTCGCCTTCCCGTGGGCCTTGGCCGCGCCTGCCAACACTGCGCCGTCGCTGACGCGCGAACACGTCGCCCGCCGCGTGCCACCTCCTCCCCTCCTTGCCCCGGCTATAAATAGCCAGCCCTAGCCTTTTTCGAGCAAGCCAACCCTTTCCCCCTCCCTCCAAAGCACTCAAGTACCGGAGCCCGACCGAATCCCTTGCCAGAGCACTCGGATTTCCGGCGAGCCTGCCACTCTGCTCCGCCTCCCTATACCACCCTCCCTAGCCCGCCGCCCCTCCATTCCCCTCACCGGAGCCCCGTGTCCACCGGAGGCCGAAGCCCGTCTCCTCCGCGGGCCGGGTGGCTCCCTCCCCTGTGCTCGTCGCCGGCAACGGAGACTACCCCGGGGTGCGCCTCCTCCTCCTGAACCCATGGGTAGGTCGCCCGTCGCCTGCCGTGGCCGGAGTCGCCGGCGTTCCTCATCGGGGCGATCTCCTCCCTCGGCCTCGCTCGCTCCCGAGTCGGAGGTAGAAGACGCCAGGGCCAGGCGGGCCCCTCCTCGTGCGGCCCCACCTGTCGGCGACCGAAGGGCCGGACCCAGTGCCACGTCAGATAAGTGGCGGCGCCCCCGCCGCGACGCCGCTTTCCCCACGCGAAAGCGCATTTCTGGAAAGTGCGCTTTCAATCTCAGAAAGCGTATTTTTCCTCTCCTTCGGCCGGGAATACGTTTCCCTCTCTGGAAAACGTATTTTGAGAAAAGACACGTTCTGTTTAAAGTACCAGGGACCTGTTTGTAGAAGTATTTTTATAGACTAGTCCCTGAGCTTTAAACGTCCGTATCTTATTACCCGTAACTCCGAATCAGGTGAATCCAAAGCCCACGTCTTCGTTTCGTCGAGCCTGTTCCGTTGATGTCATAGTCATAATATTTTCACACAGCGAAAATGACCTTTTTGCCCTTGCCCGTAAACAGCTCCCTCCGAGAAGGAACTGTTTTCGGCAAATCTTTTCGCGATCATTTCACACTTCTTCCCGGAGTATTTGTCGACCCCCAGGCAAGCCAACCTCTTATCATGAGCCCCGAACGTGCATGTTGACTTTGCTTGCACCGTGTGTGTGTGTAGTTGCAGTTGTTTCACATCATTTTCGTCTGCAGTTAGTATGCCTGTTATGCATGCTTGTGTTTTCATGATATCTTTTGCCATGCTAATTAAAATGTTGTTATTGATAATGCCATGTCACTACTCTAATTTATTTGCATGTCATCGTTATATACTATTATGAGGATTGTAATGCACCGTTGATATACTACTGTCGTGTCCTTTATGTTATAGTTGTGCACTTGAGGAGTTCAATATTTTGTTCGTGCATTTGTATGCGGCATGTTGCACTCATGTTAAACATGTTCATGATGATGGAGAAGGAAAAAAATGACTTAATAATAACAAACCTCCTCCGTCATCGATGGGATCGAGTCATAGTGCCGCCAAACCGAACTTTTTCAGTGCAGCCACATTTGCCTTCTGGGAGGCCTTAATGCGAGCTATTGTCGTGACCTCTCGCCGGTGCCTCCCACTAGGGAAGGTTATGGGCGTGCTTACCCTGATCAGCTAAGCGGACATAACCTCGTGTGCTCGTTTTTGAGATTTTTGGTACCAGTCCCCGAGTGGGAGTGTCCCCGAGTGGGAGTTGACCACGACGGTGGTCGGGGTGTCTTTGGTAGACATGGGGCCACCCAGGACCAGCCCGTTGGGGATTGGGTCGGAGTGGCCGGGAGAGCGTCATGGCAGTAGGTTGGTTTCGTCGGAATGCCGTTGGTCCACCCGAATGGGATGACGAGGCCACGGGTTCCGTGGAGTGGGTACAGTGTGCTACCTCTGCAGAGTGTATAAAGTCTATCGATAGCAACAGTTCGTAGTAGGTCCCACTATCAGGTCTTGGTCGAAATGGAGGACAAACCGAAATAATTAAGTTGGTAAATAAATATGTGATAACAAGAATATGGTGACTTGAACTATGAGATAGTCGTGAGGAGTCACGACGATATTTTGATGATGAGATAAGTGGTTGTGATCACCGTAAGGATCACGGGCCAAATATTGGTCGTGGTTGTGATCGTCGTAAGGATCACGGTTGGAGACCAAGTGTTGGTCGTGGTTGTGATCGCCGTAAGGATCACGAGTTGTTCTTGAGAAAGACCACTTTGGTGGTGTGTTTGTGATCCAGAGATGATCACAGTTGATAAGAGGGTCCGAGGGACTCGGTGCACAAGTTTGGTTGCATTGCTGGAATAATATATCATTATTTGCATTTAAAGAACCATGATAGAAAAGAAGATGATTGCATAATGTTAACATGCTATGTCTGCATTGGATATTATTGGTAGTTTATTTTCAGCATAGTTTCTTGATGCCATGCTATGCTTTGATTGCCATGTTAAGTTATGCCATGATTGAGATAAAATTCTATGTTTTGCTATTACAATGTTATAATCATGTTCTGATATGCCATGTCATTGCCATGTTAGTAGATGTTATGATTTTGT
Source organism: Triticum aestivum (assembly GCF_018294505.1). NCBI lineage: Eukaryota > Viridiplantae > Streptophyta > Magnoliopsida > Poales > Poaceae > Triticum > Triticum aestivum. The sequence continues at coordinate 325,795,862 of NC_057814.1, read as the reverse complement.
TCATGCTTAGTTGATTTTTATCATGCCGTGTTTAGTAATTGATATGAGATAGGGTGTTGTATGCGCTCGGTTCTTGCTTTGTCTGCAGCTTGATTGGATGCTATGTATTTGGTTGTCTTGCAAGTACATTCAATGTACTGACCTGGCGTGTCATGCCAGTTTTGTAGGTCGTACCCGTATTGCTCGCTTGATCCGTCGTGCTAGGCCGTAATCTTGCCAGTCCTGTGAGTTGTGGAGCCCAGCCAGAGTTGTTATGCTGCCAAATCAAGACTTCCGCCGCCATTTTTATCAGACTTCCACTGTCATTTAATAGCCTTAGGGCTATGCCAGATAATTGTATTCATCAATGATGTGATCTCATATACATGTATTTGATGAATATTTTTGTACCTGGAATGCTGTATTATGGACCTGTCGTCCGCCAGGTGTTATCCTGGGCTGACGTGCGAAGGCCCCCTGCTCCATGCGGATCGGGGTGTTACAGGGCACGGTATCAGAGCCAGGTTGGCTGGCATAGGTTATCCTAGTATTAGATCACCGCTCCCATTAACCCGTAATGGCCGTAAGGGATTTGACCACTCCCTGGCATCCGGCATGGCCACTGTTAATCAACAGGTGGCGCAGTCGGGACCGACACGTCCTCACCCCGCTGTCCCCGCCTAGTTATCCGTGGAGCGAATAGCAACCATATCCTTTCGGGTCGGCCACACCGCTCACCCTTCGCCATTAAGGGAAAGGGGCCACACCATGCGGGAATGTCCCGCATAGCTACCTATAAAAGCCTCCTTTCCGCTCGCCATATCGCTCCCCCTCAGTCAGCCATGTCCCTGCAGAGAAGCCTAGCTAGTAGCACTCTAGCCTAGCAGCGGATGGCCAGCCGTTGGTTTTCAGGGTAGAGCTATGCCTACCTCTGATTTAGCCATCCAGGCCGCTGCTGTGGAGGCTATGCTTCACCTCCGAACCAGATACCCGCATATGGCAGCAAGGCGTGATTTCTGCTTCTACCCCATTGTGACAGAGGTAGGAATGCAGCCTTCTCCCGCTAGCCAAGGAGATGACCCCGCAATCGCTCGCCTGGTGCAGTATATTACCGCCTAGGGGATGATGATTTCGCAGATGCTTTCCGAGTTTAGAACTCTGGACAATGATGCGGTGCGAGTCGTCAAGGAAGCTTACCGTGAGGCTTGTAAGTTCGCATCTCAAGTCATTTGCCCAACGCCATCCGAACCAGTACTACCCTCTCAGCCTGTGTTGTGGCCTAGACCCAACATCGTCACCCTCGACAAGGCTCTTTTACAGATCCACTAGCAGCATTTGCTTGGATCAATTTCAGCCACACCCCCAGCAGCCGAACCCCAACCCATAGTGCTGTCGGACGATGAAGATGGAGATTGGCTCAGTCTTCGTCCTCCCGGAGAGCCCCAGCAAGGCAAGTCCTTTGCATGACCTCAGTCAAGCAGTAAGATGATCAGTCTGTCGGTTCATCCCCGATATGAGGATAGAACTATGTATCCCGGTATGAGTTGTTTTGTTTAAGCGCGTAGCGCGTTCGTGTTCTGTTGTCTGCTAGTACTGTTGTAGCCCGTATGCTGTGTTCTATGTATGTTTTTTGTGCTTTTGTTTTTGTGTTGTTTTTTCTTGTCTCTCTGTCAAGCAGAAATGTTTGACAGGGTTGACACTGTGTTGCTAACAAGATTTTAATTAGTAGATCACATACACTAAATTAACCCTGACTCGTCTCGAGTCTATAATAAAATGCGCGCTGGTGTAGGTATATGTATACCAGGAGTACATATACCAACTAGCATTAAAACACCGTAGAATGATTTTGCCTGGTGTGTTTTCCGTTGCATGATTATCGCCTCTGTCTATTTGCTAGTTTAGATTATTCTGCATACTGCACGCATACCCGGTTCACCCACGAGTACATTCGGGCAGTACTCGGGGAATGCAAAGTCACATGTCCCTATCTATCTGTGCATACATTGTGTGCCGGATTTCCAACTCTAGAAACCTCGCTGAGGCATTTCCATCCGTAAATTCCTCATCTCTAATTCTTTTTCCTGATTCCATTTCCGGAGAAACACTGCCAATTTTATTTCACTCGATCCAGTACATCTACCCCGATACAGGTTTCACCCTTGATTCTACCTCGACACCTACGTTTCGTGGAGGAATCCGTGAAATTTTTTCTCGGTGCCCCCAACTCGTTTGAATTTAACCAAAGGGTTAAAAATTAACCCGAGGTTTTTCTCCGGAGTTGTTATTCTTTCGTTTGTGCTGTAACCCTAGGAATCTCGGGGACGAGATTTCATTTTAAGGGGGGAAGAGTTGTAACAGCCCCAAAATTGGGTTATCAATTTTTGTGCTGTTATTCTCTCCTGGCACTCATTTTCAAAATTTTCTCCTGAGTTTGCTGGATGACCCTGAGAAAATTTTGTCGTTTCCAACCTTTCAAAATCCTGGTCATGTCTTTTTCAGTGGGCAAGACCTCATTTGCATCAGCTCAATTCCTCTTAAACCCTAATTCCAAAATTTTTGGAATTTGGATATGCCCTTCTGATAACAAAGGAGCCACCATTTTCCTTGTTCTGTTGATCCTCCCAATTGATCCCAGAGATCATCCTATCTTTCTTGACCTTGGATATGCAAAATTATTGCTAAGTCCAATGCAATATTTTTGAATTATGATTTATTCCTTTTCTTGCCTTTCTGAGGAATAAAATCCAAAGGCATATCTAGCCATCTCCTAAATTCATGAGAATTGGTGGAGTTGATGCTTATGCCTAATCCAAGCTCTGGCAAGTATATTGGCCATAATTAAATAAGGAAAATTGCCTTTTCCTATTTAATGCCAATATTGCATTTCTGCCAATTTCCAAAGGAACTACTATTTTTATAGCAGAGAAAATTCCCACATAAATTGTGGAGCTTGTCTTTGCTATATAATCACTAGTTCCATCCTAATCTCATGTTCCTCAGTTCAAAAATTTGGCACATGATCCAATGCAAGTTTCTGCCTTCTCTGAATTTTTGAAAAGGAAGTGCTTTATTCCTAATTCCAATTGAGCTGCAATTTGGCAGGGTGTTTAACATTGTTAAATAACCCATGGATACCAAAGATGAGCTCAATCCATTCACCCTAGCTCCCTGTGCAATGTTTTCAAAGTTTCTGACCAGAACACAAGTTTGTGAAGGAAGTACCTTCATAGTGTTTCCAAATGGGATGAAACTTTTCCATCCTCTCAAGTATCTCAAATCACTAACCTCCACCCAAACTCAGGTCATTTCATTGAACTATGTGAGCACAGGAGCAATTCTTGGTTTCTGTCCAATTTTTCAGTTTGTGAAGCAAGTGCATTTTATCTTGCTCCATTATGGCTGAAAATATTGCCAGGGCTTCTCCTACTCATATAACCTAGCTCCACAAGATTGTGGCTCATTTCACTTGACCAATTGCCCTGAGGAGTTTTCTGAAATTTTTGGACAGAAATGATAGCTGTGAAGGAAGTACCATTTTGGTGAGTCCATTTGGTATGAACTTTCTATAGCATCATGGTATGTTGAAATCATCAGGCTTTGCCAAGTTATAGCCCAATCCATCACTCCTAGTGAGTGTTTCATCATGATTAAGTTTCTGGGTCAGTTTTGGTGGTTGTACATCAACTATGGTAAATAGTTGTCCATTTTACCTCAAAACTCCCAGGACCGTAGTCCTTTCTACCCCAAGCCTCCCGGACATCAAGTTTACCATTTACCCTCTCTGGTTTAATCTCTAGGATGTTGCCAAGTTTGCAACAGCAAACTTGTGGAGCTTGTTTCACTCATCTCCATTTGTCTCTGCCCGATCTTTCACCATGGTAACACTCCAAGCTGGAAGGACTACGTGGTAGACATGAACTTACATCAGTAAAAACCCCAGAGCGCGCCATGCTAGTGGTGACTACGAGGGCAGCCAGCCAAAACGGTGGTCTAGCCACTGTTGTCGTCGGCCGCGCTGCCCCGACCGTCTCTGGCCTCGCCATTAATGCCCAACAGTTACCCCTCGGCGTCCTCTTCCCTCTAGACCTCTGGCCCCCTTCGTTTTCTTCTCCGGCGAGCCGTGCCAACGCTCGAACAGTGCATGCCCGTGAGCTCGTCCTCTTCCTCGCCGGTGTCCGCTTCCTCCTCTTGTCCTCGAGCCTTGCTCGTCTCCGTGAGCCTCTGCTACTCGTCTTGATCCTCCCCGTCGCCTTCCGTGGGCCTTGGCCGCGCCTGCGGACACTGCGCCGTCGCCGACGCGCGGACACGTCGCCCGCCGCGTGCCACCTCCTCCCCTCCTTGCCCCGGCTATAAATAGCCAGCCCTAGCCTTCTCCGAGCAAGCCAACCCTTTCCCCCTCCCTCCAAAGCACTCCAGTACCGGAGCCCGACCGAATCCCTCGCCGGAGCGCTCGGATTTCCGGCGAGCCTGCCACTCTGCTCCGCCGCCCTATACCACCCCTGAGCTTCCCTGAGCACCGTGCGCATCATGGATGGATGCGCCACATCCCTGCGACCCTCCCTAGCCCGCCGCCCCTCCATTCCCCCTCACAGGAGCCCCGTGTCCACCGGAGGCCGAAGCCCCTCTCCGCCGTGGGCCGGGTGGCTCCCTCCCCTGTGCTCGTTGCCAGCAACGGAGACTACCCTGGGGTGCGCCTCCTCCTCCTGAACCCGTGGGTAGGTCGCCCGTCGCCTGCCGTGGCCGGAGTCGCCGGCGATCCTCGTCGGGACGATCTCCTCCCTCGGCCTCGCTCGCTCCCGAGCCGGAGGTAGAAGACGCCAGGACCAGGCGGGCCCCTCCTCACGCGGCCCCACCTGTCGGCGACCAAAGGGCCGGACCCAGTGCCACGTCAGATAAGTGGCGGCGCCGCTTTCCCCGCGCGAAAGCGCATTTCTGGAAAGTGCGCTTTCAATCTCAGAAAGCGTATTTTTCCTCTCCTTCGGCCGGGAATACGTTTCCCTCTCTGGAAAACGTATTTTGAGAAAAGACACGTTCTTTTTAAACTACCAGGGACCTGTTTGTAGAAGTATTTTTATAGACTAGTCCCTGAGCTTTAAACGTCCGTATCTTTTTACCCGTAACTCCGAATCAAGTGAATCCAAAGCCCACTTCTTCGTTTCATCGAGCCCGTTCCGTTGATGTCATTGTCATACTATTTTCACACAGCGAAAATGACCTTTTTGCCCTTGCCCGTAAACAGCCCCCTCCGAGAAGGAACTGTTTTCGGCAAATCTTTTCGCGATCTTTCGCACTTCTTCCCGGAGTATTTGTCGACCCCCACGCAAGCCAACCTCTGATCATGAGCCCCGAACGTGCATGTTGACTTTGCTGGCACCTTGTGTGTGTGTAGTTGCAGTTGTTTCACATCATTTTCGTCTGCAGTTATTATGCCTTTTATGAATGCTTGTGTTTTCATGATATCTTTTGCCATGCTAATTAAAATGTTGTTATTGATAATGCCATGTCACTACTGTACTTTATTTGCATGTCATCGTTATAAACTGTTATGAGGATTGTAATGCACCGTTGATATACTACTGTTGTGTCCTTTATGTTATAGTTGTGCACTTGAGGAGTTCAATATTTTGTTCGTGCATTTGTATGCGGCATGTTGCACTCATGTTAAACATGTTGATGATGATGGAGAAGGAAATAAAATGACTTAATAATAACAAACCTCCTCCGTCATCGATGGGATCGTGTCATAGTGCCGCCAAACCGAACTTTTTCAGTGCAGCCACATTTGCATTCTGGGAGGCCTTAATGCGAGCTATTGTCGTGACCTCTCGCCGGTGCCTCCCACTAGGGAAGGTTATGGGCGTGCTTACCCTGATCAGGTAAGCGGACATAACCTTGTGTGCTCATTTTTGAGATTTTTGGTACCAGTCCCCGAGTGGGAGTGTCCCCGAGTTGGAGTTGACCACGACGGTGGTCGGGGTGTCTTTGGTAGACACGGGGCCACCCAGGACCAGCCCGTTGGGGATTGGGTCGGAGTGGCCGGGAGAGCGTCATGGCAGTAGGTTGGTTTCGTCGGAATGCCGTTGGTCCACCCGAATGGGATGACGAGGCCATGGGTTCCGTGGTGTGGGTACAGTGTGCTACCTCTGCAGAGTGAATAAAGTCTATCGATAGCAACAGTTCGTAGTAGGTCCCACTATCAGGTCTTGGTCGAAATGGAGGACAAACCGAAATAATTAAGTTGGTAAATAAATATGTGATAACAAGAATATGGTAACTTGAACTATGAGATAGTCGTGATGAGTCACGACGATATTTTGATGATGAGATAAGTGGTTGTGATCGCCGTAAGGATCACGGGCCAAATATTGGTCATGGTTGTGATCGCCGTAAGGATCACGGGCCAAATATTGCTCGTGGTTGTGATCATCGTAAGGATCACGGTTGGAGACCAAGTGTTGGTCGTGGTTGTGATCGCCATAAGGATCACGAGTTGTTCTTGAGAAAGACCACTTTGGTGGTGTGTTTGTGATCCAGAGATGATCACAATTGATAAGAGGGTCCGAGGGACTCGGTGCACAAGTTTGGTTGCATTGCTGGAATAATATATCATTATTTGCATTTAAAGAACCATGATAGAACAGAAGATGATTGCATAATGTTAACATGCTATGTTTGCATTGGATATTATTGGTAGTTTATTTTCAGCATAGTTTCTTGATGCCATGCTATGCTTTGATTGACATGTTAAGTTATGGCATGATTGAGATAAAATTCTATGTTTTGCTATTACAATGTTATAATCATGTTTTGATATGCCATGTCATTGCCATGTTAGTAGATGTTATGATTTTGTTCATGCTTAGTTGATTTTTATCATGCCATGTTTAGTAATTGATATGAGATAGGGTGTTGCATTCACTCGGTTCTTGCTTTGTCTGCAGCTTGTTTGGATGCTATGTATTTGGTTGTCTTGCAAGTACATTCAATGTACTGACCTGGCGTGTCATGCCAGTTTTGTAGGTCGTACCCGTATTACTCGCTTGATCCGTCGTGCTAGGCCGTAATCTTGCCAGTCCTGTGAGTTGTGGAGCCCAGCCAGAGTTGTTATGCTGCCAAACCAAGACTTCCGCTGCCATTTTTATCAGACTTCCGCTGTCATTTAATAGCCTTAGGGCTATGCCAGATAATTGTATTCATCAATGATGTAATCTCATATACATGTATTTGATGAATATTTTTGTACCTGGAATGTTGTATTATGGACCTATCGTGCGTCAGGTGTTATCCTGGGCTGACGTGCGACGGCCCCCTGCTGCATGCGGATCGGGGTGCCACATGCGGCCTATGCTGAGTCGGTTTGTGCAACAGAGGAGCTGAAGTTCTACAAGGACAATGTTGATCCGACGGATATGACTTCTATGAAAAAGCCAACTATAGAGCATGATCCGGCCTTGAAGTTTAAATCGGCTGATGAGACTAAGCTGGTTGATTTTGTTCCTAGCGATTCATCCAAGCAGTTTAGCATCAGCGCTAACCTGGATCCGAAATAGGAAAGCGCGCTCATCGAGTTCATCCGTGAGAACCGGGACATCTTTGCATGGAAACCTTCTGACATGCCAGGTGTACCGAGGGAACTCGCTGAGCACACTCTTAATATCGATCCCAAGTTTAAACCGGTCAAGCAGTTTCTCCGCCGCTTCAATGAAGGAAGACACATGGCCATTGCTGAGGAGGTAGCCCGGCTCTTGGCAGCATGGTTTATTGTGGAGGTTTTTCACCCTGAGTGGTTAGCTAACCCGGTGCTAGTACTTAAGAAGAACAGCACTTGGCGTATGTGTGTGGACTACACAGATTTGAACAAGGCTTGTCCAGCTGATCCCTTTGCTCTCCCTCGTTTGATCAAATTATTGATGCTACGGCGGGTTGTGAGCGTTTGAGCTTTCTGGATGCTTATTCTGGTTATCACCAGATCAAAATGGCAGTTAAGGACCAAGAGAAGACAACTTTTATAACTCCCTTTGGAGCCTTCTGCTATGTATCTATGCCTTTTGGGCTCAAGAGTGCCTAGGCGACTTATCAGCGCTGTGTGCAGAATTGTCTTCATAATCAGATTGGGCGCAATGTTCATGCTTATGTGGATGATATTGTCGTGAAGTCCAGAAAAGAGGAGACATTAATAGATGATTTGAAGGAAACTTTTGATAATCTCTGGGTCTATAAGATGATGCTTAATCCGGCCAAGTGTGTTTTTGGTGTACCGACAGGCAAGCTCTTGGGTTTTCTAGTGTCTAATAGGGGCATTGAAGCTAATCCGGAAAAGATCAAAGCTATCACGTCTCTGGCTAAACCAGCGTGTATCAACGATGTTCAATGTCTGGCGGGTCGTATTGCAGCACTGAGCCGGTTTATCAGCCGATTGGGAGAGAAAGCTATCCCTCTATATCAGATGATGAAAAAGACCGACAATTATTGGACTATTCATTTCGATGGATCCAGGCAATTGGAGGGCTCGGGGGCTGGAGTCGTGTTAACTTCCCCACGAGGTGATAAGTTTTGTTATGTTCCCCGTTTAATGTTCCCTTGCACTAAGAATGCAGCTGAATATGAGGCTTTACTCCATGGTCTTCGAATGGCTAAGGAGATGAATTTAAGCCGGGTTAAGTGTTTCGGTGACTCGGACCTGGTGGCTCAACAAGCGTCTGGTACTTGGGATTCCAAGGACCCGCTCATGGCAGCGTATCATCGAGAAGTAGATATTGTTGCTGGTCACTTCAAGGGTTATCAGATTGACCATGTGGACCGGCGAAAGAATGAAGCCGCAGACGCTTTAAGCCGTTTGGGTTCCCAATGTAAACCGGTTCCACCCAATGTTTTTCTGGATGTTTTGCATAACCCGTCGGTCAAGCTACCTACAGAGGAGGATTTGGCTGTTCCTGATCCGGAGGCTCAGTTGGTGGCGGCTCTTCATGTTATCCCAGATTGGACGGTCCCGTATTTGGCGTATATGAACTTGGGCGAGTTAGCGGAGGATGAAACTTCGGCCAGGCAGATAATCCGGCGATCCAAGTCAGTGACCATTGTCAATGGAGAATTGCATCATTGTAGTGTAATAGGGGAGTTTCAGTGTTGCGTATCTCTTGAAGAAGGCCGTGAGATTTTGCATGAGATCCATGAAGGAGATTGTGGTCACCACGCCGGTTCAAAGTCCTTGGTAGCTAAATCTTTTCGTCACGGCTTCTATTGGCTGCAGGCTGATGCTGAGGACTTGGTGAAAAAGTGTGATGGTTGTCAGAAGTTTTCACGCCGAGCTCATGTTCTGGCTCAAGAATTGAGGATGATTCCAATCACTTGGCCATTTGCAACTTGGGGGCTGGATATGGTTGGGCCCTTTAAGAGGTCCAAGGATAACAAGACCCACCTTCTGGTGGCGGTTGATAAGTTCACTAAGTGGGTGGAGGCAGAGCCTGTCAGTAAGTATGATGCAGCCACGGTGGTTCAATTCATCAAGAAGGTGATCTTCCGGTTTGGTTTTCCACACAGCATAATAAATGATAATGGCACTAATCTTTCCAACAGTGCTATGAAAGAATTTTGTCAACGTGAGCACATCCGGCTTGACGTGTCATCAGTGGCTCATCCTCAATCTAATGGTCAAGTGGAGAGAGCCAATCAAGAGATCCTGAGAGGCATCAAGCCCGACTTATGGTTCCTTTACAACGGACGCCGGGTTGTTGGGTGGAGGAGTTACCTTATGTGTTATGGAGCATCAATACCACGCACAACAAATCTATGGGTTACACACCTTTTTTCATGGTTTACGGAGCAGAGGCGGTTCTCCCTAGTGACATCCGCCATGACTCACCCCGTGTGGCGGCTTATGTTGAAGCTGACAATGAGAAAGCACGTCAGGAAGCACTTGACCTGTTAGATGAGGAGCGTGATATTGCAGCGGCTCGTTCAGCGATTTACCAGCAAGATCTGCGTCGTTATCACAGCCGTCGGGTTAAAACCAGAACTTTTCAAGAAGGCGATCTGGTGCTCCGGCTCATCCAGGATCAGACTGATATGCACAAGTTATCCCCGCCTTGGGAAGGACCTTTTGTGGTCAGCAAGAATCTGCATAACGGGTCATACTACCTTATCAATGTTCGAGAGCACAAAGACTCACGTAAATCGGAGGAGGAGACCCACCGGCCGTGGAATATCGCTCATCTTCGGCCCTACTACACCTGAGCCATAGGCTCCTCTTATGTACATATTCTTGACAATGTATATATTATGATCAGTATAATAAACCGGCATCCCTACTAAAGCAGGGCCTCTGCCGTTCTTCCTTCAAAAAGCTTTTGATTACTTGGGGGCTTCTGTTTATAAAACGGAGTTCTGATTGTCCATTGATCCGGTTTGAAGGCTATATAAAACAAAAAAAAGTGGGGGATTGATACCCAAAGTTAAAAGGGGCCAAAGAGAGTGTTGCAAAAGCACAACTCAAACATAGGCACCCATTGAGCACAGCTCAAAATATTGCTCGGGGGCTCTTTGCTTCTACAAGAACAAAGAGTCTATAACCTTGTAATAGGCTATAAAAGCCAGGCTTGGAAGCCAGGTGTATTCACCTAAAACCCTGGGTTATCCTGCCTTTTTAAGCAAGCCACTCCGCCCAGGTAATCCTGGTAAGACCCGTCGAACGTTTGACAAGTCAATCTTATAAAGACCCTGAACTTGTCATAGTTAAAATGACGATTGGTTAATGTGAGTTCCACTTATAAGGCTTTGTAAAATGGTTTAACTCAGTGGCCTGGCAGCCCATGAAAAGCCTCACCTTTTTGCATGTTTTCTTCCGAAATCTTTCTTTTAGCAGTTTATTTTGATGAGGTTTATGTTAATCCGGTGTTTACTGACCCGGTCTGGTTTTTGAGTAGCCAAGTACAAAATTACGAGATGACCGGTGTCAATTGACCTGGCTTGGCTTTCAACTATAAGTTGCCAGTGCACAATCAGTTATAATCCGGTGTTTGTTGACTCGGTCTAGCTTTGACTACAAGTCGCCAGTACGATATACGGATAATCCGGTGTTTATTGCAACCCGGTACGGCTTTACTATAAACCGATAGAACATGGGAGGAGTTATCAGCACTCAAGATTTGGGTTATCACCCTTACTACAATAAGTTGGTAAACCAACGATGTGATTCAATGTCATGGGTATGATGTATTTCATATTTAGTTACTCTTAAAATACAGCCTTGGTTACAAACCCTGGTTTTATGTTGGGCATTATGACCTGTCCGGCGGTAAACCGCCAGGACACTTTAAACATGTTCTATGCAGGAACAGGTCAGAATCATAAGCAGGCATAGCATATCTTAAATCATGGCGGATTAACACTGTCATGCAAAGTGAATATGCACGATGGCATAGCAGACCAAGTATTTAAACTAGCCTATTACAAGGCGCTTTGATGCCCAAAAGGATAATTGTTTATCACACGCATTGCAGTGTGCAGAAGCTAAACCGGCCTCCGGATCATGATTCTTCACCAGGCTGACTTGAAGGTCGTCGATCATCCTGCGCCGGTTCATCCTCCTCCTCTCCACCCAGTGGATGGAAGTCAATGGTTGCCCAGTCAATCCCAGTTAAGGCTTGGAAGAAAGCTTCATCACTTATAAGGGTGGACGGTTCAACATCAGGGGCGTAGGTATGCTTACGGATTGGCGGGATAAGATTTTGCATATCATAAGTTGGTGCGTTAACCCGTTTGTTGTTGGCGTCATAAATCGACCGGTAATATGACAAATCAGTGTCTTCAGCCAATTTGCTTGCCAGTGGACGCATTTCCCTCGTTAGGGTCCTGAGGTCATCATTATCAAAATCTGACCCGTCCTCTTTTTGGCTTGGATTGCCGTTTCCAATATCCTCCGGATCAAGGTCAGATATCCATGCCTTGGCCCGAGTCAATGCAGTAAGAGCACCGGCTCTAGCAGCTGATTTCTTCAATTCTTCAAACTGGGCAGGCATCATAGATAACCTTTCCAACGTTTCCTTGATTAAAGTTGGGGGCGGTTTATTATGTGAAGCTATGCAGATGACCTGTTGAACGTCGGTATATAATTGCTCGATCAGTGTATAAGTAGCCTTCAGTTTTTTGAGCATGTCCGAGCCAAGATGAGTAACGCGGCTACCTGCAATGGTCAAAATATTGGTAAACCGGCAGTTTCATCTATGTTGCTTATTTAAAGCTTATGAAGAGGATATTTACCGAAGACAGCAGTGGTCATAGCATTGATTTGCCGCTTCAAGCCAGTCAGTTCTTCTGCTACCGGATTAAGGGCTGCTTCAGCGTCCTCCGCCCGCTTTAGCAGAATTGCTTTTTCAGCGTCCCATCCTGCCCATTCACTTTTAAAGCTTTCCTTCAGTTGTTCCATGGCTGTTAAAGCGCTGGTCAGCTCTTCTTTAGCCTTGGAAGTTTCTGCTTGCTGGGACTTGATATTTTCTTGAAGGTCGGCGATTTGAGATTCCTTTTTGCTCAGATCAGCCTGCAAGAGACATTTAATGAGTTGGTAGTGCATATTTGAAGTCCCAAGCACATAACAAGTTATACACTTGGCACTTGGGGGCTAATGCATATTGCTTCTTATCAACTGTCATTTTAAGTCCCAAGCACATAACAAGTTATACACTTGGCACTTGGGGGCTAATGAATATTTGCTCAAGTCAAGGTTATGGATTTTTCCTCCTCAATCGGATTACCAAGATGATTATCAAGAATTTTGGAAGCTTCATGACAGAAAGGTACCGGTTCATCCTAAAGGTATAAACCGGTCCTTGGGGGCTACGCAAGCAAAATTAAATATTGTTCTGCTACAAGTCCCTTTTCACATTAATATTATGAACCGGCCCTTGGGGGCTACTGGAATCGATAGTCTAAGCTGGTCATAAGGAAAGAAAGCTTATGCAGAGTGAGTGGTATTTACCTCATACCGCTCCTTCATCAGGCCCACTAAACCGACTTCATAGTCGCAGCTTGTGTACAGGCGGTTTAAGAATCCAGAATGAATATCTTGGGCGTTGAGGTGGGCATAGCTTGATAAATCTGTTTTCCACTTGCCCTTGTCCATAACAGAAAGTTCTTCCTTGGCACTATGCTTTGATAAAGCGATAGGATTGCCAGGGGTGGTATGGCCGACGCCGATAATCATAATATCGTCCGTGTTGTCATCAACAACTTTGGCTGGACTTGGCGGTTTATCGGCCGTTTTTGCTGGGCTTGGCGGATCAGCAGCCTGACTCGTCGGATCTGTCTCCACCGGCTCAACAAAAGTATCCTGAACTTGAGGTACCATATCATCCAAGATAGCATCAGCATTTGGTTCCAGTGGTTCTGGGGTCTTCTCCGGTTCAGTGGTCGGGTTATCATCAGCCGGTTTAGTCAATTTGGCCTTTTTGCTCGGTCTGGCCTTGGCACTGAAAGGAACAGACATAAAGGTTAGTATAATAAACAAGTATAAGGCATAAAGGGTTAAGTTTAATATGCTCACCCAGGAACAGTCTTGAGGGGAGGGAGTTGTGTGGCCGTTGGCTTGCCGAATGATGAATGAGGTGTTCCCTGATAGTTTGAATCAGACGAATTAAGAGGTTGTCGGAAATAACCCGCCTTGGGGTAAGAAATATCAGAAATATATGAGACCTCTGATTGACGTTTCTGGACTGGAGTGTTTGGTAAACCGGCTGAAGTAACTACATGGACGCCGTGCCAGGTTGTGCGGCGAGCTTTGTGTTGCTGCTTCTTCAAAAGAAAGTTTGGGTCCAAGTGAGCTAGGGGGTGAGAAAATCTTACTTTCCGGTTTGCTTGATGGGTTTTCTGTGTTGGCAGAGGATTTGAACCGAAGGAAAGAATAATTACCTCTACATCATGAGCATGGCTGGTTTCAGCGTCATCCTGATAATAGTCATTGTCAATGAGGTGTATGAAAAAAGAGCCAAGAGAATCAAATTCTACCTCTGATTCCGGATTATCCAGATCATCATCAACGTTTAACTCGGAGGATTCAACGGTTTTCTTCTTGGCAGGTTTTTTGGTAACCTTAGTCTTGGGGTGAGGCATCTTTGCCGGTTTATCCTGAGGTTTCTTCTTCCAGAACGGATCATCACCCTGTCAAAGATTGACAAAATTTTGAGAGAATATTTAAAAGGATCGGATTAAAGCAAGAGTTATATGATTCTTACAGCCGGCGGTTTATTGGAAGCGCAGAAGGGACTTAGCCCTGTCTTGCTGCAAACAGCCTCCGGTTCATTCAGTATCTTCTTGACAGCTTCAGTAATTTCAGCTTCTGTTAGCTGAATGTCAATATGCTGTTGAGGGTCTTTCAAGTCCTCTGTGTACTCGCACATTAAACCGGGGCGTCGGCTTAAAGGCAGAATACTCCAGGAGATCCAGCAACGAACAAAATCAATGCATGTTAAACCGTTCACAACGAAGGCCCGAAGCTTTGAAAGTTGTGGCGCATACTTGGCTCGTTCTTTGGCGCTAAGTCGTTGGGGAAATGGATGTGTATTGGTAAGCCGGTGAGGACGATAACCCGGCAGAGGATTCTCGTCAGTTGGAGACGTATCTCGGTAGTAAAACCAAGTCTGATTCCAATCCTTGGGGTGACTATGATGCTTGGCATGAGGGAAACTGACATCTTTCCTCTTTTGGATTGAAACCCCGCCAAGTTCAGTATTGGGCCCATCTATAAACTCAGTACGGCGGTTTAAATAGAAGAAGTCTCTGAATAGTTCAACAGTGGGTTCTTCCTGCAGATAAGCTTCGCAGAACACTTGAAAATTACAAATATTGGACACAGAGTTAGGTCCAATATCTTGAGGGTGGAGCTGGAAGCTAGCAATCACATCACGGAAATTTTTTGATCCGGGAGGGCTAAACCCTCGACCCAGATGATCAACGAACACGATTACTTCTCCATCCTTGGGCTTAGGAGGATTTTCTGGACCAGGGGCCCTCCAGTGGATAACTTCCTTTTTTGCTAAAGCGCCGGTCGCGACACATCCGTTTAGTTGCTCTTCAGTAATCCGGGAGGGGACCCAGTTGCAAGCATAGAATTGTTTGGCCATTTCAATGAAAAGCTGAAAAAAGATCAATGCCGGTTTAAGATTGATGACTGACAAGTATAATGCATCACATGGTCAGAGGGAGAAGATGTTGGGGGCATATATACAAGTTAAACCGGATTCTGACATTGGCAGGGTTACAAAAATGATGAATCGGCGGTTTAAGAGAGGGCTAATGGTACCTGGCGGATTATAATTTTCTAGAAGTTAAACCGCCTACATTGGTATGGAAGGTAGAGATATGAAATAACTAAGAGATGGAAAAACAGGTTTCACAAATTGGCATTACAAATCTGGATCTACCGTGTGTCAGAAAATGGAACAATATTCAGGGTTAAGTGTTCTGGCATTGGAACAGTTGAAGGATCCAGATGGGGTTTTCTACTTAAATGAGATGCACATATGGAAAGGAAGGATCATGGCTATCTCTATACAGGATAAACATCAAAGTTTAAATCACGAACTGTTGTGCAGAGACAAACAATGACGAACACTGATGAACACCGATGGGTACAGAAACCCTAATGACAGATCTAGGGTGGAAGGAAAGAGGACTTACTGGGGTCATAGGAGCAGCGGAGAGGTGCCGCGATTCTCTGGTAAGCTCAGGGTGATGCACCGGCCGGAGTTGAGGTCGAGGACGAAGGCTTGGCGGCGGCGGCTAAGCTTGAGCGCTAGGTCAACGCGAGGAAGAAGAAGAAGTGGAGAGGCACGAGGGGAAAAGGTGAAAATGACCCTCAGCCTTATTTATAAGGCGAAGGGATAAGCGACAAGCGCGATAATCGAGGAGCCCAAAAAATGGATATGTGATAGAGCTGTCGCCTCGATTTTCGGAGGCTCTAATAAAAGTGAGGTATATATGATTTTTAATAAACAGGCGACGTCATGACGGTTTGCTATAATCTTGGAAGATGACGTCATGGAAGATTACAAGGTTTATGCGAAGGTGCTGAAGAAGAAATTTTCCTAAGAGTTGAAGATTGGCATGAACAGGTTCAAATCAATCTGGGGCCTAATGTTGGGGATATAACTACTGAGTATAAACCGCCCAGGAGGGGCCGGGTTATACCCGTAATGAGTTATCCATATTGAAGCCCATGAGGACAAGGAGTATGGCGCTTTACTATAGAGATCTAAAGGCCCAGGGACCAAAGGCGGATTAGGGCCCGTAGACATAAACCGCCATATGATGTGTAACTTGTGTTGTAATATAGGAAAGGGTAGAAACCGAGCCGGACATGTTTATGAGCCGGCCGGGATTCTGTAAACCGCCGGGTGTCAACCTGTGTGAATAAAGGGACGACCCGGCGGCGGTTCAAGGACAAAGAAAACAACAACTCGAGAGCCAGGTCAAGCGGATTCGCTCCCTAGCCATCGAAACCCTAGCAATTCCACATCAACTGGATTAGGCCTTTACCTTCACCGCAAGGGTCCGAACCATTATAACCTCCTTGCGTCCTTTGTCCTGCTTTAACCCCTTTAAGATAACCCATTGCGATGGCTCCATGAGTAAGTCCTCACACTAGGACATCTGCCGTGACTAACCCACGACAATTTGAAAACATTTCGTGAGAAGAATCTTGGTTTTTAAATCCCCGTAAATCCAAAACTCACCAGAAAATCGTGAAACCTGGCATGGTGTCATGACATGGCACATATATGTCGAGGAATATTTTTCGTCCATTTTGGCGCAAGTTTTATTACAAGCCTCTTACAAACCAGAGCTTCCCTCAAAGAAGCCTCGTGGTTTCGATAGGGAAGCGTGTCCCCCTTGTGAGCGAAACGTAATCACTGCCTCTTTTCGCCTTGTATTTTCTTCTACGGGCAACATGGAACGATAGGATATCTGTGCAGAAATTTAAACTTATTCAGGGTTCGTTTGGCCTTTTTATACACTAATTGAGTTTCCCAGGCATTCAATGTCCATAATTCAAATCTGAACTTCAAATACATGCTCCAGTTCACCAAAATGGCTAGAAAATTTATACATGTGTCCTTGGGTGCATAGTTTAGGTCCCATGCCAGGAATGGGAACGAATTACAACCGTACTCGCGTCCTAGCTCATCCTCAAACATTTGGAATCTTGGTTTTTAAATCTCCGTAAATCCTAAACTCACCAGAAAGTCATCAAAGGTGGCATGGTGTCACGTCATGGCACATATATGTCGTGGTAAAAACATTGTCCAATTTGGGCCAAGCTTTATTACAAACCTCTTACAAACCGGAGCTTCTCTCAAAGAAGCCTTGTGGTTACGATAGGGAAACGTGTTCCCCTTGTGGGCAAAACGTAATCACTGCCTCTTTTCGCCTTGTTCTTCCATGGGCAACATGGAATGACATGATATCCGTGCTAAAATTTAAACTTATTCAGGGTTCGTTTGGCCTTTTTATACACTAATTGAGTTTCCTAGGCATTTAATATCCATAATTCAAATCTGAACTACAAATACATGCTCAAGTTCACCAAAACAGCTACAAAAATTATACATGTGTCCATGGGTGCATATTTAGGTCCCATGCCAGGAATGGGAATGAATTACAACCGTACCGGTGTCCTGGCTCGTCCTCAAACATTTCGAATCTCAGTTTTAAATCCCCATAAATCCAAAACTCATCAGAAAGTCATCAAAGGTGGCATGGTGTCACGTCATGGCACATATATGTCGTGGTAAAAACATTGTCAATTTGGGCCAAGCTTTATTACAAACCTCTTACAAACCGGAGCCTGTCGCAAGAACCCTCATGGTTTCGATAGGGAAACGTGTCCCCTTGTGGGCCAAACGATAATCGCTCCCTCTTCTAGCCTCGTATTTTCTTCTACACGCAACACGGAACAACAGGAGATTCGCACTGAAGTTTGAAATTATTCAGGGTTCGTTTGACCTTTTTTATTCATTAATTGAGTTTTCTAGGCATTTAATGTCCATAATTGAAATCCGAACTACAAATACATGCTCCAGTGCACCAAAATGGCTAGAAAAAACGTACATGTTTCCTTGGGTTGCATGTTTAGGTCCCATGGAATGAATGGGAACGAATTCAACCGTCTCGCCGTCCTGGCTTGGCCACAAACATTGCGAATCTCGGTTTTTAAATCTCTGTAAATCCAAAACGCACCAGGAAATCATGTAACTTGGCATGGTGTCACTACATGGTATATATAATTATCCAATTTGGGCGAAGCTATATTACAAGCTTCTTACAACCCGGAGCCTGTCGCAACCCTCGTGGTTCCGTAGGGAAACATGCCCCTCTTGTGGGCGAAACGATAATCGCTGCCTCCTTTCGCCTTGAACTTTGTTTTCTACAGGCAACATAGAATAAAAGGAGTGTCGTGCTGAAACTTGAAACTGTTCAGGGTTCTTTTGGCCATTGTATATATTACTAATTACTAAGTTTTCTACTCATTTAATGTAGTCCATAATTCAAATTTGAACTACAAGCACATGCTCCAGTGAAGCAAGATGGGTGGCAAATCATAGATGTGTCATTGGGTGCATGTTTAGGTCTCATTTAAGGAATGGAAATGAATTACAAACTTGTCGTCGTCCTGAAACATTGAGAATCTCAGTTTTTAAATCCCAGTAAATCAAAAACTCACCCAAAAAACATGATACTTGGCATGGTTTCATGACATGGCACATATATGCCATGGTAAAAAAAATTGTCCAATTTGAGAAGAGGCACACACATTAGTAGCCAATGAAGTCCTTTTTGAAAGAAAAAGCCGACACGTTAATATCACAAACGGTTGTATTATATTAACTGTGTTGAAATTTAACCATACTCGGTGGCGTGCGTGCAGTTGTTTGATTAGACGGGACGAGCTCGAGAAGTCCGCCGTGCAGGCTCGACGGGACGTGTGCGAGCAGTCCGCCGCGCAGGCTCGATGGGACACGTGCATCCTGTCCACCTCACAGGCTCGACGGGACACATGCGAGCAGCAAGGCCACCCATGCTCAGCAGGAAGCGAGATCTTTGACCTCCATGCATAGCCGCCTCCCGCCGCACTCACAACTTCTCCATTAATGGGTTAATTAAAGCACCTGGACGGAGGGTGTTTGCTTGTGATCCCATGGCAACATTTGCTTTGTTCGTGGTTTCAACTTGTATTCCGCCCTAATTTAAATTGCCACATAGGGCAACGGATAATACGACCACAAATAAAATGGCAACGGATAATACGATGACAAATTTACAATGGCGCTCATAATAATTGTCTTACATATTCAGGATAATTTGAAATGCCACATGCGGCAAAGCCCAGAAGACACGGGGGCAAAAGAAGAAGGAAATTGCAGACAATGATCTGGGTCGCTACTACCTCTACTCGTCGATGGATCGCTAGGCGACGACATCCTCCAGCTCCTTCTTCAATTCCTCACGACTTTGCTTGAAAGCAGCCACGGATTCCTCCACCTCCTGCTCATGCTCGATCCGGAGCTTCCTCAAGTCACCCATCAGTTCCTCGACGACGCTGTCAGCGTCATCCCCGAGGCACTTCTCTGCTCATGCAGCATCTTCCAGCCAGCGGCCTCCTCCTCCTTCTCGGCGAGCATCTTGAGGAGCTTCGCATTGTCACCCATGAGTTGCTCGACGAGGCCGGTCGCCTTGTCAACCGAGGCATCGCTGATCTTGGGCAGCTTCATCAAGCCGTCGACCAGCTCTTGCTGCGTTGTGACGCCAGCGAGAATGTCGTCCTCGACGGCGAAGGACTTTAGGAACGCCGGCTCGTCGCGATGGCTGACGCTACGCATGCGCTTGTGAGAGCCCTCGCATGCCCGTGAGAGCTCGTTCGAGGGCTCCGCGGCGCGCCGGGACATCTCTGCTGCGGCTGCGGCTTTGCGGCAGGACCTCTCTAGTGCTTCTGCGGCCTTGGTCTTTGCTGCCTAGTTATATGTCCACCCTAAACTCCTCCTACTGGTCATGGCGGAACGACTTGATAGGAGACCAGTTTTGTGGGTGATGAGGAGAGGAACTGTGAAGTAATTTTCGAGTGGGTAGTTTTTATAGCCCGGTGCTAAGTGTGAACACATATTAGTTTGATAGGTGTGAACAGATTTGCAATTACGTATTGCATTGTAATCTACAATGTGACGAGAAACAAGCTCAAAATTTATTGATGGCAGAAGGTTCACCACATGGTTGCTCGCCATTGGGGCGGCCACGGCGCGCTCCGTTCATCCGAGTTGGCTGTTTGCCATGTATCACACACATCTTGTTAAGTTGAACCATTTCTGTTGTGTTCCCTAATCGAAGACAGTTCGTCCGAGTGAACCATATGCCGTATATCACACACACTTTGATCCGGCTAACCGTTTCTGTTGCACTCTGTAATAGCAAACAGTTCATCAGAGTGAACTTTATGCCATATATTGCACACACATTGATATGGCTGCCCGTTTCTGTTGTTCTGCCTCATCGCAAACAGTTCGAATGGATTAACTGTGTGCCATGCATCGCACACGCAACTAAAATCTGAACTGTGTTTGATGGCTCCGCCATCGCAAACATTTTGCACCTTTTTGACGGTTTTTTTACATCCCCGTTTGCGATTAATGCATCACACACAGTTTCGTGAAAGGGTGTCTGATCGTAGTGTATGGTCTGGAAACTAGAGAAGATCATCTCTTCTCAGTCTCCAAAGTGGCTTGTCATCCTTAAAACCATCCCAAGATCATGTCATTTCCATCTTAGATGAATTAAATATTCTTTTTATTGGGAATATTCCTTTTTCTATTAAAGGAATAATCCTTTATGCCCTAGGTTGTGAAGCAACCTATATTTCTGTCTTGCCTTTGAGTCCCACAAAATTCTCATAAATCCTTTGGGATATATCTTCCATAGATATGTCAAAATCCTCCCTTGCACAATTCAAAAATAATTCATTAATATTCCTTTTCATATTCTGCCCTAGATGGCACTTGGTGAAGGAAGTGCCATTTATATTTAGTTGATTGTCCCCACACTTTGGACACATTTTCCTATCCATATCATGGCCTCATGCCAAAATTCAACTCAATTTGCCTTGTAAATATTCCTCAACAAATTTTCAAAGTTTTTGTTCAAATATAGACCTTGTGAAGGAGCTACTAGCTAGGCATATCAAAATGAGTTGAATTTTGTCATAGGCTCCATATGCTCAAACCATATCTCTCCTACAAATTTGAGCTCATTTCATCAACACATGTGAGCTCATCATTAAATCTTGGTGTCTCATTAGATTTTTAGTTTGTGAAGCAACTATATTTTATATTGCTTCATTATTACTGAAAATTTACCAGGATATGCTCCTACACATATAGACCCTCTCCACAAAATTTGGGCTCATTTCTTTTAGCCATTATCCTCAGCAATTTTGCTAAGGTTCTCACCAGATGGAAGCATTGTGAAGCAAGTACCATTTTGGTATTTCCAAATGGTATGAAACTTTTACAGTAGCTTCATATTCTCAAATACCTCATCTCCTCCAAGATTAAACTCAATCCAGTCATCTATGTGTGTACCACTTCATGATCTAGTTTCCGGACCAGATTGGTCAGTTGTGAAGCAACTGTATTAAATCCTGGTCCAAGTCATCTCCAAATTCACAGGACTGTAGTCCTTCCTACCCTAAGCATCCCTGACATTTTTTGATCTCTAATGGCCATGTCTTTTTGCCCCAGCAACTGTCCCAAGTTTGCTACAGCAAACTTCAGAGGACCCTTCCCATCTAACCACAGTGTCTTTCATCGAGCCATCACCTTAGAGATAACTTATCTTGGATGGACTACACGGGAGACAACTTGTGGCATGACAGGGCACATCGCGTGCGCCTATTCGCGTGGTGACCGCATAGTCTGGCATGCCAGACGCGCGCTCTGCATCGTTTGGCCGCGCTCCAAGCATCATTTTGCTCCGGCCCTCCCTTGCTCGTCGTTCTCGCATGCCCCAGTATGTCTGAGTGCTCCGTGGAATCCTTGCCAATGCCCTGGACCCGCCTCCCCCTCCTCTTTCCTCCCAAGCGTGCCACGGAGACCCTGCCCACGGCACTGTGCTCGACCGAACTTCTCCACCACCGCGTCTGCCCCTCTGCACCTTTGCTCCTCTGCTCCTCTGGTGATCCTCTACCCTCTCCCGTCACCTCCACGCCCTCCTGTGAACCCTATCCTCACCAAAGCTCTGGCCAGATTCTCAGGGCGGCATCCGGTCATGGGCGCCATGCCCGGCTATATAAGCCCACCCCGAGGCCTCCCGAACACACAAACCCCTTCTCCACCCTCCCAGAAGCCACCCCGACCCCTCAATCCATCACTGGAGTCCCTCCCCGCCTCCCATGGCCGCCATGGCCGACGCCTCGGCCTGCTCAAATTCGAGTAATGCCGAACTCGCCTCCCCCTCCTTCCACCACCAATGAAACCCCCTATGCCCGGTGACCCTCCCCGGCCCTTATCCCACTCCTCCGGTGGCCTATCGATGCGCGCCCAAGATCGACCGAAGCCCCGTCCGCTGCAACTGCAGCTCCGCACGCTCGAGGGCTCCCCGAGTTCTCCTGTCTGCTCCATCGGATGCAGGCTCCTCCCTGAGCACGCCGGTATGCCAGACGCCTCGTTTGGTGGCCGGAGCTGCCGGTAGTCGCTGGTCGAGCACCGCTGCTCCCTCGGTCGCGCGCGGGCGAGAGCTTGAAGAAGAAGACGAAGGGAAGGCGGGCCCCGCTGCCCAACGGACCCTACATGTCAGCCGCACACGCGTTGACCCGGCCTGATGACATGGATAAGTGGAAGCATAGTTTGTGTTTTACGTTTCCTGTTGATGAAAATGTATTACCCCACAGTTTACATCTGTACTACGTTTTGTCTGCAGGAAAGCGTATTTTCTTAGAAGATGCATTTCGTTTAAACAGCTAGGGGCTTGTTTGTGAACATTTATTTTACAGATTAGTCTTCAGGATTCAATTGACGATATCTCCGTGACCATAACTACGAATCAGGTGATTCCAAAGCCCACGTCTTCGTCCCGTCGATCCCGTTCTGTTGGTACAATTTTCATTATCTTGCCATATACTGAAAGTGACCACTTTGCCCTTGCCCCTAATCACCCCCTTCGTGAGAGAAACTTTTTCGTGAATCTTTCCGTGAGTTCATCGCACTTCTTCCCGGAGAATCCTTCATCCCTAGGAAAGCCACGACAGCCACTTGCATGATGGTCTTGGAGTAGCCATGGTTTTCCACATGAATATATAATAATTGTTTGCTCATTTACTACTGTTATTCCTGTTTCGGTTATGCTTGTGGATCCATGCTTACCATCATGCTATATTCTTATGCACCCTATTAGTTATGTGACTTCTTGCTAGTATTATTGTTCTCGTATGTCATTCTTGCTATTATTACATGCTGGTGATACTGATGTTCTCTAACGCATGATTATTGTCTGTTATGAAAAGTACATATGATATGCATGATCATCGCTATGCCATGTTCATCTTCATCTAGTAGACTAAGTGCTTTATCATTGTTGACGCTAATGCTGCATGTGTTAAATGGTTATGCTTCCCATCCATGCTCATGTGGATATCATGTTCGTATGCATTGTTATTTCATTATGTTATTGTGACTCAGCTCATCACCATTCAAGTTTTACCGGACATTAATCGAACTTGAACATATCTGTTGGCTGAGTCATAGTGCCATCGAATCGAGCTGACCTGTCATAGCCCTAGCTTAGGCCTTGCCTGTCATTGCATAAGCATCCCTGCATCATGTTTAATTTAATTTGAATGTTGAAATGGGGATGACAAACCCTAGCAACAAAATTAAATCAAATAGGGTCAACCATCAATATTTTCAATGAACCCAAAATGCCCTTCAGAAAAGTTCATCATTTTTGAATTGGCTGCAAACCTCTGCCAAAAATGGTGCACATATTTCTAGGACATTTCTAGATTTTTGAATTAACTCATATTGTATTTGAATTGGAGCTATTAATTCCTATAAAATATTTGGTAGCTCCAAATATTCTGAAACTTGCTCAGGGCCTCTGAAACAATTCAGTTATTGCCCACAAATATTTCCAAGATTTATAAAATTGATTTGGTTTTAATACTAAATCAG
Source organism: Triticum aestivum (assembly GCF_018294505.1). NCBI lineage: Eukaryota > Viridiplantae > Streptophyta > Magnoliopsida > Poales > Poaceae > Triticum > Triticum aestivum. The sequence goes on along the minus strand of NC_057814.1, from coordinate 325,771,677 downwards.
AAATAGACTGCAAAATTGGAAAATAGAAACAAATAGAAAAATAAAAGACAGAAGAGAGTGCAGGCTTACCTGGCTTAGCTGTAGCAGCCCAACACTCCGACGGCCCAGCCCACTAGGGGCACATGCGTCTTCAACCTCCTGGAAGAGCAAGCAGGCAGGTAGCCGTTTATCGCGCGCGCGCTCGCTGCAACCACCTCATGCTTCCCCCTCCCCCATCCTGGTCTGCGTCTGGAGATGCCCGAGCCTCCTCTCACTTCTCCCTCGCTCTCTGCTCGCTCTAGCACTCTGGCCCTCCCAATTTCGAGCTCCACCGAGAGTCACCGAGCTCAGCCGTCGACGCCGCTGGCCGTCCGCTTGCCCATCGTCGAGGTAGAGCCTCTCCATCGTCTCCTAGAGCTCCGCCACCGTCGCTTACACCTCCCCAACGACCCACGTGCCGCCGGACGCCCCCGAGCGCTCTCCCCGTCGTCTTCTTCAACCTCGGGACGCCGAGATGGCCACCGCCGTGCCATCTGCTCCGAGCCTTCCCCGAGCGCACTGAGAAGCTAAACGCCACCTCAGTGAGCTCCTCCCCCAAACACCCCTCTCCTCTCTCTCGTTTGCACACTGTAGCGTCGTTCCCCGCCGTGGCCGAAACCTCACCGCCGCTGATTATGTCGCCGCTGTCATCTTAGCCACCGGAGCTTGCGTCTCAGCGCGTCTTCGTGCTCAGAGCATCTCTAGGAACCCGTAGCACTCTAGTGTTCGCCCTGCCTTGCACCATAGCCCCATCCCCGAGGTCGGCCGAACTCCGGCCGCCGCAGCCGTTGTCACCGCCGTCGCTCTGGTCCGTTTTTGTCGATTCCAACTGCATCAATGGACGCGGCGCACCCCTAGCTGACCGTAGAGCCCCTCCGCCGATCGTTTGGTCACCGGAGGGCGAAACCCGACGCGCTCCATCGTCACTAACCTCACCGACGACAAGCCGTTGGCCTAACTGCAGGTTAATTAGCAACAATGGCCTCTTTAGTGCCTATGATAGGTGGGGCCCGGCCACTGACAGTAGTTAGATTAGGGTTTGTTTAACACTAATAATACTTAAACAGAATGTGTCACTGACCTGTAGGCCACACATGTCAGGTTTGATGCTGGTCAACTCGGTTAACCTGCTGACGCAGTACTGACACAGTGCTGACGTCATTAATGATTTTCTGGATTAAATATAATCCTGGAAATTCCGGAAAATGCTTTACACTTCTAATAATCATAGAAAATAATCTATAACTCCAATGGAAATAATTTATATAGGAAAAATGATCAGAAAAATCCAAAGAATCTGTTTATGGCATATTCATGCATGTTTGAAGAACTTACAACTACTATATATGACAATTTGAATAAATGGCATTTTAAATGTCATATCTGGAGTTTGAACTTAAACCCTGGGTTCAAACCAACTTCATCTAAATTGTTGCTAGTTGCATTAGCTCAACTCACATCATGTTGCCATGTCATGATCATGCATCATATTGTTGCATTGCATTGATTTGTTTCCTCTTGTTTGCCGGTGTTTGTCCCCTCTCAGTAGACGTTGTTCCGATGATGTGATAGATGACACTAATGAAGACTCAATGCTATCTTCATAAGTGACAGGCTAGCAAACCCCCTTTGAGCATTCTGATACAATCCCACTCTCTGTCTCTTACTCTCTTTTAATGCATTAGGACAACAACGATTCAACTATTACATGTTGCGGTAGCTGAATCCATTCCTCTGCATGACCTGTCTTTGCCATAGTAAATAATTGAAACCCACTAGCATGAGTAGGAGTTGTTTGAGCCATGATGTGCCTACTCATTCATGCCTGCTTGTTATGCCTGCTATTCATAGAATTGTGTCAGGTCGGATTGATCTGGGATGGACTGGAATGGTGGTAAACATGTCCTATTGTTGAGAGCTAAGTGTGTGAACATGATTTGGTAAAGGTTGCGATAAGAGGCCATGTAGGAGTACATGGTGGGTTGTCTCATTGAAACCGTCCTCAGGAACTGAGTTCCCTGTTTGTGATCCAAGACAGTTACTACCACGCATTGGGATACTTAATTGACCCTCTCGACTTACTAATCGCCTTGATCTCTGTCCAAGAGTTGCAACTAGTTTCTAGTGTTTGTAGGATATGTGTTGGAGGCCGTGAGTAGCGCTGAACCTAGGGGTGGGCTATGATGCGGTAGAGACACGAGGCACGGTATATCAGGATGACACCCGAACGGTGTTCTTGGGAACTCTGCTCTCATTGTTTGGGGCCGTAGTGGAAACCTCGGCCGAAATTCCTTGCGGATGGAACTCTAATAGGCAACAAACCTGGACTAGAGACTTGCGTGGTTAGTCTGGTCATGGCCGACACCCTCGCTGGGCTTCCGCTTGAAGGTTGCCGAGTACATGTCATGTAAACGACGGTAAGTGGTGAGAGGGTTATAAATGATCTATTCGAATAGCCGCGTCCGCGGATATGGACTATTTGAAATGCTTACATTGTTCATAGATAACTGGAAGCGGATACTGTAAAATGCGCAAGATAAGCGTGAGTGCTATGGATGGCCTTCTCATAGGGAGACGGGAGCGGATCCATAGTGGTGTATTGGTATGGTGAATATGTGGACTCGTGTGCGCCACCTCAAGGAAGTTACTGGCAATCGTAGTTCAGGATAGACACCGAGTCAAAGCTGGCTTGCTGAAGTTAAACTCCAGCACCCCCTTTGTTGATATTGATGCATATGTAACTAGTTCTGATGTAAGTCTTGCTGGCTACATTTGTACTCACGTTTGCTTAATTTATGTTTTTGCAGAGAGACTTCAGTCTCACTAGTTGTGTCACGTGGGCTTCGACGATTAGCTTGGGAATCCCAGACAGAGGTCTGGGTCCTTTGGATGGTCTTGTAGATAGACAGGATTTCTAGCCTCCTCTCGTTTCAGATGTCTGTACTTAGACATGTTTGTGCTTCTGCTTGGCTTGTATGGCTTTGTGTGAAGGGTCATGAGACCCGCTTCTTTTAATAAATGCTAGGATGGCTCTTCTGGGCCTTTATCTATATGAGTTGTTGAGTTATGTTGTCATGCCATGTTGTACAACACATACTTGCATGTTATGCGTACGTGTAACGTGTATTGCTATGTGTGGGATCCGACACCTAGTTGTTTCTCCTTGGTAGCCTTCCTTATGGGGAAATGTCTCCTGGTGCTTCCACTGAGCTATGGTAGTTCGCTACTACTCCGGACACTCAGGTTGGCCGGCATGTATCCTTCTTTGTTCCTGTGTCTGTCCTTTCAGGGAAATGTCACGCACTATTCCTGTAAGTCCTTGTAGCTTGCTATGACTTGGGTTCATACGTTGACGACCGACACGTTCATTGTTGGGTTACGTATGTCTGTCCCCGTAAGTTTGTGCCACCTTGGGTTCACGACTAGTCATGTCGGCCCGGGTTCTCTATCATATGGATGCTAGCAACACAATCATATGCATGAGCCAAAAGGCACAAACGGTCCCGGCCTAGGTAAGGCTGCAACCATGGGAATACCGTGCCTGAGGCCCCAAAGTGATATGATATGTTACATGTTAGATCGGTGTGACTTAGGATCGGGATCCTGACAGCTTTGGTATCAGAGCCTGACTGCCTGTAGGATTACCAAGCCAAACCGGTCGAAGTTGAGTCTAGAACTGCTTTGGTTATATAAGGGAATTGATTGTGGAAGGGAACGTATGGCTATTTTTACTCCTTTACCTTATGTCCTTCTGATTTGAGTCACCCTCTTCTTTTCTACGGGGATTAAGAACTAGGCTTCTCATCTTTCTATCAGGATCACATGTTACTAATCTGTAGACTTATAGGAATGATGGATTCAAGCCTCAGTTAAGTTCCTACTACTTCCGTGTGTTGACAGTTGATCTCGGAACCTTGATATTGTGATGTTGAGTGGTTATGCCACTATTTTGCAGGATGTCTCAAAATCTTTTTTGATCTTTTATAGCTGTTATGCTGTCCGAGTTGTCCCAGGTTTCTAAGTTGTCTGATGCATTTGCAAATTCTTTCTTCCTGTTCCCAATGTCTGATGAGGACATCAATACCATTGTTACACCCACAGCCCCTACTACTACATATACTGGACCAATTACTAGAGCTCGCGCACGCCAATTAAATTTCCAGGTACTTCCGTTTCTTGGCAATGATTCTAATGTTCATGAGAACATGATGCTGCCTAAATTGGATACATTTGTTTTGCTTACAAATGAAGGGCCTAGCATGGATAAGAGGGATGAACACTGGAGCAAGACCAAGCATGGAGAGGATGGCATGCGCAAGGGGAACAAGAACGGAGTTACAAGTGATGATTTCAGGACTTTGAAGCCACCATAATGAGTGCATGAAGCCTTGGAAGAAATATACAAGATGCCACTTCATAAATTTCATCCAAAGGCTATTCTAGGTGCTGCGTCACCTTATTATTGGGCCAGGCCCATGTAATTTCGAAAGACATAAGTATAGGCTATTTTTAGAGTCCGTATGTGTGGGGAAACAAGAGATAGGGTTGGTTTCGAACCCCTTCCCCAAGGGCCATGAAATCCCCCCCTCTTCCTCCATATATACAGCCCTTAGGGCACCGTTTAGATTTTGGGTTTTGTTTAGATTAAATGTTTGCCATAGCTGCAACTTTGCGTACTTCGTTTGTGTTCAACGACCAGACCAAGGCGTCGCATAACTCCACCTTCATTAATAAAGCTTTCCTCTTATATTCGCAATATCCAGACTGCAATCTTAGTTTCTTGCTTGTTCTTCATTTGCTCATAGGAAACAGGCCTTCGTGGTCAGGTTGATCGTACTCCGGCATGGTCACTAACCCTCGGAAGTTGGTTTAGCGATTGCTAAGGCGCGACCTCTCGCACGTTCGTAGTCGGATCGTCAAGGTCGACTCCCACAGAAAATGATAGCCACCATCTCATCGAAACATCGGGACACCCTCGCCTCTATCAAGTGGTATCGGAATTCCAGGTTGCTCGGTGAGATTTTACAGTTTTTCATAATTTAGATCGAGTCTGTTCTTCATACCTACAGTCCACGAAAAAAGCCACAAAAAAATTAGGGTTAGTTCATCATATTCGAACCAGTCTGAGCCTTTGCATAGTCTTTTCAGTATTTTGCTTTCTTGAATTTGCGGTTGCATCGTCGTGTCAAGTTGCTGGTCTTAGCGTCTAGTTTCCCTTAGAGTTTCGAGTCCTGTTCACAAATTGTCACGCTGCCGCCGCACCTTCGTCATCGCTCCTGCCATCTACCACCACCGCTTATCCACCACCGATCTGTATCCATATACCACCACCAATCCGTAGCCATATACCACCACTGCTACCATATACCACCACCGCTGCCATATCTTACCATCATATATCCACCACCGCTGCCATATCTTACCATCATATATCCACCACCAATCCGAGTTCTTCTCATATTAGGTTTGTTTTCGAGATCCATCTATTTTCCAAGTCTGGAGACCCCCGGCAGTTTTTAGGCCAAAATTTCGGCGACCGAAAATATTTTTTCCCTATCCTATTTTTAGGCTTTTCTAAGTCTTTTGAGACACTCGCCATCATAGTGATTTTTTGTCGCACTTTTTCATCGTCGCTGCCCTGATTTTCGAAAAAATAGTCAAAAAAAATTTCATGCCCATCCTGTCAGTTTGACCTGGGAAGAGTTTTGAGACACTCGCCATTATAGTGATTTTTCGCAAAAAAAGGGCGCCAAAAAAATAGAGCGAAAAAAATCCAGAGTGTGCTTTTCCCTTGTTTACGTGCATCGCCGTGATTTTGTTAGTGTTCTAGGCTCGTGTATCTAGCACGGTCTATCCTAGGACCAGCACAGTACCGTTGTTGAGCGTTTATTCAACTTTGCATCTCTGAATTGATTATTGCTGACCCTTTTTGCTACCATATTATAAGCCTTCCTAGCTCCACATACATCTACATCGTGCGTTTGACTCTCCCTGGTAATCGCTCTATCCAAGCTTTGAGAGTTTTGACTACATCGGTTGCCGATCACCGCCTGCTGCTAGGTAAGAACTGGTAAGAATTTGAGATTTTCTTGACGGATTTGTGACACCCACCACCACCACCACTTGTTAGTAGTCTGTAGGATCATATTCTTGTGTGTTTCTATTGCTGCTAACCATGCTGGGATCACAAGCCGACAAGATTGACTGGGAGAACATGACGAATAAGGAGTTGCATGATAAATTTCAGCAAATGATGACTGAACAGGTGCAAGATGTGCTGAACAATTTTGAAGAGGCCATGGATAAGATAACTAGCTTTGAGAAACGTTCGAAACAAAGCTCGATAAGAAATTTAATGAAGTGCTTGCGCGTCTTCCACAACCACCACCGGCTGCACCTGCCGCACCTCTGCCACAACAACAACAACAACGACGACTACCTCCACGTCGCGAAACAGCCCTCCGCCGAGCGAGCCGTGTCCCTCTTGAGCCTGGCCAAACTGTTGGTGCTGCAGTTGATACTTCTGTGGCTCCTGTTGCTGATGAGGAGGAGGATGATTATGCGGGAGATTACAAGGATGAAGTTGATCAAAATTAGAACTACGTGCAACCACCAGCACCCGGTCGTCCACATGCAAATAATCGCGATGGTAGGGCTGCATTACCAGCTCAGGTACGAGATCATGACCATCTTCCTAAACTGAAATTGAATATTCCACCATTTGAGGGTAGATATGTTACTGATATATATTTTAGTTGGGAGTTAGAAACCCAACAATGTTTTACATGTTTAGAATATCCCGAGGAGAGACGTGTTGCTGCTGCACTTTGTGCTTTCACTAGTTTTGCTTGTGTGTGGTGGTCTGAACATCGTAGATTATATCCAAATAATATTCCAACTACTTGGGCTGCCTTGAAACCTGCTATGCGTACTCGTTGGGTTCCACCATATTATCAACGTGAATTACTTCAAAAATTGCAGCGTTTTAGACAAGGAAAAAATTCTGTAGAGGAATATTATTAGGAATTACAAACTAGCATGATTAGATGTGGTATTGTTGAGGATAATGAAGCTATGCTTGCACGTTTTATGGGTGGATTAAATAGAGAGATTCAGACCATTCTAGAGTATAAGGAGTATAATAATATCACTCGTTTATTCCATCTTGCTTGTAAAGCTGAACGTAAAGTGCAGGATCGACAGGCATTGGCGCGAAGTAACTTTTCCGCAGGTCAACCTTCATCATGGACACCACGTGCATCCTCTACTTCCACTGCACCATCACCTCCATCAGGTGCCACCTCCAACCGTGATACAAGAAAGCAGGCACAACCACCACTATCTGCCAAGAGCACACCTGTCGGGCCTGCACAGAGCTCTTCTTCTTCCATGGCATCAACAGGGCACACAAGTGATATTATTTGTCGTCGTTGTAAGGGAAGAGGTCATTATGCGAGAGAATGCAAATCTCAGCGTGTGATGATTGCTACTGAGGATGGTGGGTATGAGTCCGCTAGTGACTATGATGAGGAGACTTTGGCTCTTATTACACGTGAAGAACACGGTGGAGATGATTCTGATCATGAACGCAATACATGGCTCCTGAAGATGCTGACAGGTATGAATGTTTGGTTGCTCAACGTGTTTTGAGTGTGCAGGTTACACAAGCTGAGCAAAATCATAGGCATAATTTGTTCCATACAAAGGGAGTTGTGAAGGAACGTCATATTCGCGTCATCATAGATGGAGGGAGCTGCAACAACTTGTCTAGCATGGAGATGGTGGAGAAGCTATCTCTCACCACAAGACCACATCCACATCCTTACTACATCCAATGGTTCAACAACAGCGGCAAGGTTAAGGTAACACGTACTGTTCGTGTGCATTTTAGTATCTCTACATATGCTGATTATGTTGATTGTGATGTGGTACCTATGCAAGCATGTTCCTTATTACTTGGTAGACCATGGCAATTTGATAAAAATTCTGTACACCATGGTAGAAACAATCAGTATACTCTTGTTCATAAGGATAAAAATATTACTTTGCTTCCTATGACTCCTGATTCCATTTTGAAATATGATATTAATAGAGCTAATAAAGCAAAACAGGAGAAAAATAAGAGTGAAAATCAGATTGTGGCAAAAGAATTTGAGCAACAAACGAAGCCTGATACTAAACCATCTAGTGTTGCTTCTGAAATTAAATTGAAAAGTGCATGTTTACTTGCCACCAAATCTGGTATTGATGAGCTAGATTTTAGCAAATCTGTTTGCAATGCTTTTGTGTGCAAAGAGGCATTATTTTCATCCGAGGACGTGCCTTCCTCTTTGCCCCCTGCTGTCACTAGCATTTTGCAGGAGTTCGCTGACGTCTTCCCACAAGACGTGCCACCGGGATTACCACCTATTCGAGGGATTGAGCATCAAATTGACTTAATTCCGGGTGCATCGCTACCCAACCGTGCACCATACCATACCAATCCAGAGGAGACGAAGGAGATCATGCGTCAAGTACCAGAGCTGCTCGAGAAAGGATATATATGCGAATCTCTTAGTCCTTGTGTTGTTCCTATTATACTAGTGCCTAAAAAGGATGGTACGTCGCGTATGTGTGTTTATTGTAGACACATTAATAATATTACTATTCGTTATCGTCATCCTATTCCTAGGCTAGATGATATGCTTGATGAATTGAGTGGCTCTACAATATTCTCCAAAGTTGATTTGCGTAGTGGAACCATCAAATCCGTATGAAATTGGGAGATGAATGGAAAACAACATTTAAAACTAAGTTTGGTTTATATGAGTGTTTAGTCATGCCTTTTGGGTTAACTAATGCACCTAGTACTTTCATGAGACTAATGAACGAAGTTTTACGTGCTTTCATTGGACAATTTGTGGTAGTCTATTTTGATGATATACTGATTTATAGCAAATCTTTGGAACATTTGGAACATTTACATGCTGTTTTTATTGCTCTACGTGATGCACGTTTATTTGGTAACCTTGGGAAGTGCACCTTTTGCACCAACCGAGTATCTTTTCTTGGCTATGTTGTTACTCCGCAGGGAATTGAAGTTGATAAAGCCAAGATTGAAGCTATTGAGAGTTGGCCGCAGCCCAAAACGGTCACACAAGTGAGGAGTTTTCTTGGACTCGCTGGTTTCTATAGGCATTTTGTGAGAGATTTTAGCACCATTGCTGCACCTCTCAATGAGCTTACAAAGAAGGATGTGCCTTTTGTTTGGGGTACCGCACAGGAACAAGTATTGAAAGATAAGTTGACACATGCTCCTTTACACCAACTTCCTGATTTTAATAAGACTTTTGAGCTTGAATGTGATGCTAGTGGAATTGGATTGGGAGGTGTGTTATTACAAGATGGAAAACTTGTTGCATACTTTTCTGAAAAATTGAGTGGGCCTAGTCTGAATTATTCTACTTATGATAAGAATTATATGCTCTTGTTCGGACTTTAGAGACATGGCAACATTATTTATGGCCCAAAGAATTTGTTATACATCCTGATCATGAATCTTTGAAACATATTAAAAGTCAAGCTAAACTGAATCGTAGACATGCTAAATGGGTTGAATTCATTGAGACTTTTCCTTATGTCATTAAACACAAGAAGGGTAAATAAAATGTTATTGCTGATGCATTGTCTCGTCGCTATACTATGCTTTCACAACTTGACTTCAAAATATTTGGTTTGGAGACCATCAAAGATCAATATGTGCATGATGCTGATTTTAAAGATGTACTGCAGAATTGTAAAGAAGGAAGAACATGGAACAAGTTCGTTATTAATGATGGCTTTGTGTTTCGTGCTAACAAGCTATGCATTCCATCTAGCTCTGTACGTCTTTTGTTGTTGCAGGAGGCGCATGGAGGAGGATTAATGGGACACTTTGGCGTGAAGAAGACGGAGGATGTACTTGCTACACATTTCTTTTGGCCAAAGATGAGACGGGATGTTGAGCGTTTTGTTGCTCGTTGCACTACATGTCAAAAAGCTAAGTCACGACTCAATCCTCATGGTTTATATATGCCTTTGCTTGTACCTAGTGTTCCTTGGGAGGATATATCTATGGACTTTGTTTTAGGTTTACCTCGAACAAAGAAGGGGAGGGATAGCATATTTGTTGTCGTGGATAGATTCTCGAAAATGGCACACTTTATACCATGTCATAAAAGCGACGATGCTGTTAATGTTGCTGATTTGTTCTTTCGTGAAATTATTTGCTTGCATGGTGTGCCAAATACTATTGTTTCAGATTGTGATACTAAATTTCTTAGCCACTCTCGGAGATGTTTATGGGCTAAGTTGGGGACTAAACTGCTTTTTAGTACTACTTGTCATCCCCAAACAGATTGTCAAACTGAAGTAGTCAATAGAACATTGTCTACTACGCTTAGGGATGTTTTGAAGAATAATAAGAAAATGTGGGAAGAATGCTTGCCTCATATTGAATTTGCTTATAATCGTTCGTTGCATTCTACTACTAAGATGTTCCCCTCTGATATTGTGTATGGTTTCCTACCTCGTGCACCCATTGATTTGTTGCCTCTTCCATCTTCGGAGAAGGTTAATTTTGATGCTAAACAACGTGCTGAATTGATCTTAAAAATGCATGAGTTAACTAAGGAAAACATTGAGCGTATGACTGCTAAATATAAACTTGCTGGAGATAAGGGTAGAAAACGTGTTGTCTTTGCACCTGGAGATCTTGTTTGGTTACATTTGCGTAAGGATAGATTTCCTGATTTGCGCAAATCAAAGCTAATGCCACGTGCTGATGGTACTTTTAAGGTGTTAGAGAAAATAAATGATAATGCATATAAACTTGAGCTGCCTACAGATTTTGGGGTTAGTCCCACTTTTAACATTGCAGATTTGAAGCCCTATTTGGGTGAGGAAGATGAGCTTCAGTCGAGGACGACTTCATTTCAAGAAGGGGGGATGATGAGGACATCAATAACATTGTTACACCCACAGCCCCTACTGCTACATATACTGGACCAATTACTAGAGCTCGCGCACGCCAATTAAATTTTCAGGTACTTTCATTTCTTGGTAATGATTCTAATGTTCATGAGAATATGATGCTGCCTAAATTGGATACATCTGTTTTTCTTACAAATGAAGGGCCTGGCATGGATAAGAGGGATGAACACTGGAGCAAGACCAAGCATGGAGAGGATGACATACGCAAGGGGAACAAGAATAGAGTTATTAGTAATGATTTGAGGACTTTGAAGCCACCATAATGAGTGCATGAAGCCTTGGACGAAATATACAAGATGCCACTTCATAAATTTCGTCCAAAGGCTATTCTAGGTGCTGCGTCACCTTATTATTGGGCTAGGCCCATGTAATTTCGAAATACATAAGTATAGGCTATTTTTAGAGTCCGTATGTGTGGGGAAACAAGAGATAGGGTTGGTTTCGGACCCCTTCCCCAAGGGCCACGAAATCCCCCCTCTTCTTCCATATATACAACCCTTAGGGCATCGTTTAGATTTTGGGTTTTGTTTAGATTAAAAGTTCGCCATAGCTGCAACTTCATGTACTTCATTTGTGTTCAACGACCAGACCAAGGCGTCACAGAACCCCACCTTCATTAATAAAGCTTTCCTCTTATATTCGCAATATCCAGATTGCAATCTTAGTTTCTTGCTTGTTCTTCATTTGCTCGCAGGAAACAGGCCCTCGTGGTCAGGTTGATCGTGCTCCGGCGTGGTCAATAACCCTCGGAAGTTGGTTTAGCGATTGCTAAGGCGCGACGTCTCGCATGTTCGTAGTCGGATCTTCAAGGTCGACTCCAACAGAAAACGATAGCCACCATCTTATCGAAACATCGAGACACCCTCGCCTCTATCAATATCCTTTTGGGCCAGACTAACCACACTTATTGGTGTGTTGAGGTACTCCATTGCCTCAGCATATATGTTGAAGCTATGATTAAGACATTAGGATATCTTAGAGAACCACCTAGTAATCTAGCCATGTTTTGTATTCTTGGTGTGATAATTCTGGCCATCATTCTCAAAAGCATCTCGTGATGCCATTTGGTTAGTACGTATTCTATTCCTGGATTCTTGACCCAAGATTCACTCTACTTACTTCCTATTGATAGTGTTTGCTTGTTCCTTTAGGATATTAGTAACCTTTATGATAATCCTCGAGGTCCGTGGTATATCGTTCTTCCAATACCATGAACCAATATGGCAGAAATTCTTTTGAACCAAAAGATCACAACCAGAGTGCTCTTGATGAGTTCTCCATTCTACATTGTGAATCTGCCAGTCCTACCTTTCTGCATGGGTTATCCGGAAGAAACATGTTGAACTTGTTTGACAAACTAATCCATGCACCCAGAACTCAGAAAATCGTATGTTCCTTTGAGTTATTCCTCTTCAGTTTTATTCTGACCTTCGTCTATCAATTGATAGTCAAGAGTATGTATGCATTCGTGTTCATTGATGCCTATTATTCATGTAGTCCATCAAGTCGCTCTATTTCCGGTTGACTAGGAGAAACAAACTCCGGTACCTTAGCCATTTCTAGGATTGGGTCTAAGCAGTTGTATTCTGCAGATCAAAATGCCTAACCAGCTTTTGTTCTCTTCTATCTTGGGTATTACCTTCTTTATGTCAAGAATATCTTGGGAATTGCACACTATCCAATGAATTCTTGATGCAGTGATACTTCTTGCCATCACTATTCATTCCCCGGTCCCCGTGTTGTAGTAACTAGAATGCCGACAAGTGACCTATGATGTGTGAAATCAATACCCCTAGCAAACCTGTTGCTTGGTAGTTAATGGAAAATAATATCATTCTTAGCATGTTGGTTATTGAATCACTACTCTAAGATTGATCGTGCTACCTAGTCCATTTTCTTGGTGCACCCTTCGATCAATGAGTTAGGATTGTATCAATCTCTCACTCTTTTGATCATATCATCTTGCCTGGAAAGCAAGATTGTTCTTGAGCTTAATAATATATCGGTGGTTTGTGATTTTCCGGATATCTTCTCGAAAGTATTACCAGGTTGTCCCCTGGCCGTTATGTTGAGTTCGTGATCAAGTTGGTTTCCCTATCAACCACCCCTTCTCCAAGAATCTGTGTTGGATCCCATTGAGCTAGTAGGTTACGCTAAAACAACTTGGAGAGTTGGAAGATAAAATATTTGCCTTCGTTCAATCCAAAGGGATATCTTTTGTGTGTGTGTTGAAGAAAGACGATACCTTCATCGATTGGTCCTTGTGATCAGCTGTTGGATCTATTGTCTTGTCAAAACTTTGATTTGAGTGTGGACTATCGTCAAATCAAATCAGAACCAACGATGTTCATAATGTTGTCTTACTCAGGGTTGTTTCCTCAAGCATACACCATTATTTATTTTGGTCTGTCCAATGCTCTCACGTTGTTCACATAATTATGGAATTCCTCTTATATGGAAATCCTGATGACTTGTTGTTGAGTCCATCAGCAGCATTTTATCTCCGTCATGATTTATGTTGAACACTACAACTAGTGTTGGAAACTTTTGAAAGCATTTCATCATGCAAGTTCATGAAGCATATGTTTGGTGTAAAAAGTGACTTTCTCTAACTCACATGCATTTGGTGCCAGTTGTCGCCGTGAATTCGAGAAAGCTTGTTTTTGCTTCCTCTGGAATCATCCCAAGTTAGTCATGCATGTGTGAAGTATTCTATGGTCTAATAGATTGATCATCTTCATTCCATATGTATGCCCTAGCACAGAAAGCGACTGATTGATTTGTTCAAGGATAATAAATTCTAAGCGCTAGTCCTGATGGTACCAAACGGATTTGTACAAGATTCTGTCGTCCTCGATGAAGATTCCCAGCCAGAACTCAGTATTGTTTTGTTGTAAGACTTCTATGTGGTCACGCTTATCTTGTACAGTGTGTTCACATGTTTCTTGCAAACCAGCTCATGTTTTGGAGCTTGCTATCACAGTTCATCTCCCGAGAATCTCGCAATGTCATCTCGTCGGTTTGTGTTGCAAAATTTCTTTTCCAGACATGTTGTCTGAAATATCCTATTACCAACCAGATGTGAATCTCAGGCAGGTATGATGGTTGGAACTATTAAAAGATCTATGATGTAGGTCCCGGCAAGGTTGATATTCTGGCCGACACACCTAGCTGGGAGATCTATTATTGTAGTATCTTGATTGAGCAATTTGACCATCTTCTCCATGAGGATTTTGAGTGACTTATTTTAGAAGTTGTTCCTTATGGATTTTTTGTCCTCCCGAAGTCCGACCTTTTACTTGATGTTCTAGATACCAAACTATACCTATAAATGGGTTACGCTAGTACATCAAGGAGAACATTAGAAGCGGAGTGCTAAATGTCTCTCGGTCGATCATCCAGGTTTTGTCTCCTTGGCATTGCTAATGTGAAATCAGGCAAAGTGTTGTATTCCTTTGCATCTGCATCCTCCATCTCTATCCATCATGGTAGTACGAGGTGTCACCAAGATCTTGGCATAGATGTTGGTGAAGCCTTGATGGATCTGGAAATGTTAAATTCTCGAAAGCACGCTCAGACACTAGGTTATATCCTCGGCATCAATTGGAATGTGCCTTCCAATTGCTGATTGTTCTATAACCATAGTTTCCATCTCACTTTGGGTATGCAATTTCTTTGAACTCCTTCAAACGATCGTTTGCAAATTGCCTTATGCTGGTATAAAGAGTTTCAATGATTTATATATCAAAAGTAATTCTTTTTTCCACTTAAGGGAATAATTCTATGAGTCACCTTCCCTAAGGTTCCCCGTTATGGAATCATGGCAATTTGTCTCCTCGCTACTTTGACACATACTCACCATCTACCTAAGCGTGGAATTGTTGCCTACCAAATTGAACCTTCGTCATTTATTTCTTTCCATCCCTCACGATGTGTGTTTTGTGTCTCAGCTCAAGAGAGGTTTCCAACGTCTCACTCCATGAGTTGATCTTGACTTGCTCGATCTTCGAGAAGATCGAGTCCTCTAGAGTTTGTCTCTCCTCCGCCGTCATAGTTGGATGAAGATCTCAAAATTAAGGATGCCAAGATCAACATGATGCAATGAATCAACATCTTCGATGAGGGCGGTTGGATCGAGAAGATTGTGATGGTTTTGTGTCCCCTCTGCCTTCTTACTTCACGTCCTGAATCTCGGGACAAGATTCTTGTCTAGTGGGGGTGAGTGGTCACAGCCCTAGCTTAGGCCTTGCCTGTCATTGCATAAGCATCCCTACATCATGTTTAATTTAATTTGAAAGTTTAAATGGGGATGACAAACCCTAGAAACAAAATAAAATCAAATAGGGTCAACCATCAATATTTTCAATGAACCCAAAATGCCCTTCAGAAAAGTTCACCATTTTTGAATTGGTTGAAAACCTCTGCCAAAAATGGTGCACATATGTAACGCCCGGAGACCGATGCTCCAGATGCCTTCCATTTATTTTGTTGTCGTTGTGTGTTTCAACTATTTTTTGCCATGATCGATGAGTGCCATTGTCATATTTTGCTTCTTGCATCATGTTTGTCATTTGGTTATATTATTTTGCCATGCCCATCTCATTGTCATATTGCATTATGTTGTTGCCATGATCATCTTGTGCTTTGCCCCTTATATATGTTGTGTGTTGCTCTAGTTGATGTGTGTGCATCACCCCTTTCTATCTCTCTCAAACCATGGCCATGCATCATCACCTCCTTCCTTCTTCTCTCTTTCATGTTTTTGCAAGATGACCGTTACCCTGGATACCACTACTATCTTTGCTTTGTTTGTCTCTCGATGCTATCGCTATGTCGCGCTACCTACCACTTGTTTGTCAAGCTTCCCAAATTGCCATGATAGCCTCTAACCTTTCTACCATCCTAGCAAACCGTTGTTTGGCTATGTTACCACTTTGCTCATCCCCTCTTATAGCGTTGCTAGTTGCAGGTGCAATTGCAGGTTGTTCCATGTTGGGACATGGATATCATGGGCTATCACAATATTTCTTATTTAATTAATGCACATATATACAAGTTGGTATCAGAGCCTCGACTGACCATAGGAGCCCCCTTTTTTGATCGTAGTTTGGTCGTTGTTGAGTCTAGAAGAAAACTGTTTTCGGAGTCTAGTTATACCAGAGAGTAGGAATTCTTTTACTCCTCAGCCCCTTCGTCGCTCTGGCGAGAAATCTTGACGTAGGTGTTTTGATATACTCCTCTTCCCCTTCAAATATTTTCTTTAGGATCACGCAATTAGCTTTCGATCGTTGTGTTGTCAACTCTTTTCATCCGACGCACTTCTCTTTGAGTCATTCGAACCTCGTCGTCTTTTGCGAGATCAATCCTCAGCCCTTTCTCAATGATGTTGTTTCCCCATCCGAAGTTGTCTTTCTTTCCCACCCGCCCACCCTTTTTTCTTCTCGGAGCTGGAGTCCTGAATCGAGTGTTCATTCTATTCATGCAAATCCTCTTCATTCTTTCCTCAATTATTTCAACCGGTGAATTCTCATCTCGTTTGGCATTCTTCATCTCTTTTTCTTCTCCGGCGGATCCAATTCAAGTATTCGGTGTTGAGCTTTTTCTTTTCCTTGGCTCAAATATTTTTCCTTGCTCGTTCGCCTATCGCTATTCAATTATTTCAGAGTTTTGAAGATATCTCAGGAGATTCGTGTTTTTTCTCAAGACTCGTTCGTTCTATTCGAGGGTGTCACCTCATTCAAGTCTTTCAGTCGTTCTGGTGCATCATCTCTTTTTCTAACGGCGTTTCCTTTTGAGTGGGCCCATAACCCACAGGTCTTTTCCTAGGATCTTACATGACTCTTCAAATTTTTCGGAGTTACTCCCAATTCTTTTCAAGTTTAACGTAGAATGAATTTTCATCCGTCAATTGCCATCTCCGAGATGGCTTTCAAATTATTTTTAATTTCGGCTCAACATTTCTAGTATTCATTCTTCTGGAGTGTCTCAACAATTTTGGTGGAGTATCTCGTCGTCATTTTCAACTTTTGAAGACCGAAGAAGAGTTTCTCTTAAATCCTGCTCCATTCTCTTGAAGATTCGTGGTTCTAGCTTCATGCCATCCTCAAAAATTGTTTTTGATTATGAGAATTATTTCATACTCATCCACAGCATTTCATGGGTTCTTTCCTTTTCGATTCTCCGGAGGCCGTCATTTTGGAAGAATTCTTTGTTCTCACATTCTAGCTATCATTCTCCAATTACCCCTGCACATCGTACAAGTATTCCTTAATCATTTTGCGATCAATTCATTATCTTACATCTAGATTCACTCAAGTATCTTGGTTCATTTTCTAATTCTTACCGGCGATTCATTCTCCTTTCTTCGTTCGTTTTCATTTCTTACGGTGGCTCATTGAAGACCTTCCCAAGTTGCATAATATCTCTCCTCAATCCTTTTCAAGAGGAATTAGTTGCATGCCAAACCCGTTTCTCATCAATTAAAGTTGATGAAGATAAGCATAACGTAATTCTTATTCTTATTTCATCGTGGTCAAGTAATTCCTTCATTCGGAGGTTGTTCATGATGAATAATTCCTCGGTTCTAAGTTGTTCATCTTTTCTTTTCCGGAGTTCCAAGTTTTCTCGCTTGTCTCGTCTCGAAGCTCAATCTAAATCATCGCAAGGCTTTGTAGTGTTCTTTTCATTCCATTCTTTAATCCTTTTGTCACCATATTTCTTCATGGTGGTTCATGAGGATTTAATTCATTCTTCAAGTGTTCATCAAAATTCTTGTGGAGAAGCTCAAGTATCTTTTCTTCTTGCATCTCGAGGTGCAAATAATTCTTTGTATTCTTTTGAAGTGGAGTTTTGCATTTCTTCGTTCTTAACTATTAAATCATTTGGTAGTGGGAGACATTCACCTCAAGTTTTGAGATGTTTACATAAGCCCATGCAAATCAAATCTTTTGTTGTCGATTATTCAACAACTTCGTTCAAGCCGTTCTCTTGAAGATTCTCTTTCAAATTCTTTTGTGGTAGAAGTTGTCATCTTCTCCGTTCTTTTCATTCCATTCTTTCAATTTTTCCGGAGGCATTGTGTTGTCCCCTCGTCAAGTATCGTTCCATCTTGTCAAGCTCATGCTTTATTCCATTGCATGTTCAACCGGAGTGCTGTCCAAATTCTTTCTTTCTTGTCCATTGGCTATCTCATTATATCGGTGTGGTTTCATATTCTTTTAGTTCGTTAAACTCTTTTTTCCTGCCTTACAACCTACAAAATTCTCGTAATGTTCCTTGTTCCTCTTTTGTAAGGGAGCTTCTCAATCTCATTCATCTCTGTTGTATTCTTTCTTTCATGTTGTTCAACCTCTCAAGATTCTTGTGTTTCACTCTTTTCTCCAAGAAGAACTTTGCTCTTCCTATTTTCCCTTTCGTCTCGTTCCTAAGATCTCGGGACGAGATCTGCTGTTAGTGGAGGAGAATTGCAATGCCCCGAGACCGATGCTCCAGATGCCTTCCATTTATTTTGTTGTCGCTTTGTGTTTCAACTATTTGTTGCCATGATCGATGAGTGCCATTGTCATATTTTGCTTCTTGCATCATGTTCATCATTTGGTTATATTGTTTTGCCATGCCCATCTCATTGTCATATTGCATTATGTTGTTGCCATGATCATCTTGTGCTTTTCCCCTTATATATGTTGTGTGTTGCTCTAGTTAATGCGTGCACATCACCCCTTGCTATCTGTCTCAAACCATGGCCATGCATCATCACCTCCTTCCTTTTTCTCTCTTTCATGTTTTTGTAAGATGATCGTTACCCTGGATACCACTACTATCTTTGCTTTGCTAGTTGTCTCGATGCTATTGCTATGTCGTGCTACATACCAATTGTTTGTCAAGCCTCCCAAATTGCCATGATAGCCTCTAATCTTTTCTACCATCCTAGCAAACCGTTGTTTTGCTATGTTACCGCTTTGCTCAACCCCTCTTATAGCGTTGCTAGTTGCAGATTGTTCCATGTTGGGACATGGATATCATGGGCTATCACAATATTTCTTATTTAATTAAAGCACATATATACTTGGTAAAGGGTGGAAGGCTCGACCCTTTTGCCTGGTGTTTTGTTCCACTCTTGCCATCTTAGTTTCCATCATACCGGTGATATGTTCCTTGATTTTGCGTCCCTAACACGGTGAGGGTTATGGGCCCCTCTTGACAGTTTGCTTTGAATAAAACTCTTCCAGCAAGGCCCAACATTGGTTTTACCATTTGCTCAACATAATAACTAAACATGATAATAAATTTGACGCATAGGGAGTTAGCGCTACCCGAGGTTCGTTATTCAACATAATATAGGGGGGCCAGTGCTGCTGGTGTTGGTCCAATCTAGAGCACCTTGCGGCGCCCCCTTGGCAACTTGGGTCTCAGCCAACCGTAAGCTTCGCTCATCCAGTCGTGTCCTGATACGAGATACGCACGGCTACTATCAGGGTGTTGGCACGCCGGGAGGTCTTGCTGGACTTGTTTTACCATTGTCGAAATGTCTTGTGCACCGGGACCCCGAGTTTGATCGGGTGTTCCGAGATGGAGGATTGTCTCCACGGATCATGAGCTTGTCATGGGATAAGTTGGGATACCCCTGCAGGGTTTAAACTTTCGAAACCGTGCCCGCGGTTATGTGGCAGATGGGAATTTTTAATGTCTGGTTGTAGAGAACGTGACATCGGACTTGAAATAAAATACACCAACCGCGTGCGTAACCGTGACCTTCTCTTCTCGAGTGATTTCGAGAAGAGAACACGGTGGGGTTATGTTTGAACGTAAGTAGTTCAAGATCACTTATTGATCATTACTAGTTTGCGATCGTTTGTGTAGTTTCTCATCTTACCGTTGTACTCGTAAGCACCATACAATGCTTAGTCGCTTGCTACAACCTCACCACTTATCCATTCCATACCCATTAATCTTTGCTAGTCTTGATACCCATGGTAGTGGGATTGCTGAGTCCTCGTGGCTCACAGATTACTACAACAACAGTTGCAAGTAAAGGTAATGCGATGATCATGACGTGAGAGGGATGTTTACTTGTTTTGGAGTTCTTCATCTGCTTCTTCTTCGATCTGGGGATAGTTTCCTGGTCGGCAGCCTGAGCTACCAGGGTGGATGTCGTTTGAGTTTCTGTTTGTGTTTCATCCATAGTCGGATGTTGTTCTCATGTATGATGTTTGATGTATTCTTGTGGCATTTGTATGCCTTTGCATGTATCCCCATCTATAATGTAATGGTACGATGTAATGATATCCACCTGGCAAAAGCATTTCAATATGCAGCTCTATCCTTGGATGGGTCCTTCGAGTTCCGCTCGGATAGGATCGTATATTGGGCATGACAACATATTTCTAGGACATTTTTGGATTTTTGAATTAACTCATATTGTATTTGAATTGGAGCTATTAATTCCTATAAAATATTTGGTAGCTCCAAATATCCTGAAACTTGCTGAGGGCATCTTAAACAATTCAGTTACTACCCACAAATATTTTCAGGATTTATAAAATTGATTTGGTTTTAAGACTACATCAGAAACAGAGTGCAAAAATAGAAAACAGAAAACAGAAAAAATAGAAAAATAAAAGACAGAAGGGAGTGGAGGCTTACCTGGCTTACCTGTAGCAGCCCAACACTGTGCCGGCCCAGCCCACTAGGGGCACATGCGTCTTCAACCTCCTGCCAGAGAAGGCAGGCAGCTGTCTATCGCACGCGCGCTCGCTGCAGCCACCTCGTGCTTCCCCCTTCCCCGTCCTGGTCTGCGTCTGGAGACGCCCGAGCCTCCTCTCACTGCACTGTCCCTCTCTGCTCGCTCTAGCACTCTGCCCCTCCTGATTTCGAGCTCCACGGAGAGCCACCGAGCGCAGCCGTCGCCGCCACTGGCCGTCCGCGTGCCCACCGTCCATGTAGAGCCTCTCCATCGTGTCCTAGAGCTCCGCCACCATCGCTTACACCTCCCCTACGACCCACGTGCCGCCGGACGCCCCCGAGCGCTCTCCCCGTCGTCTTCATCAACCTCGGGACGCCGAGATCGCCACCGCCGTGCCGTCTGCTCCGAGCCTTCTCCAAGCCCACTGAGCAGCCAAACGCCACCTCCGTGAGCTCCTTCCCCGAACACCCCTCTCCTCTATCTCGTTTGCACGCTGTAGCGCCTTTCCCCGCCGTGGCCGAAACCTCACCACCGCCGGCCATGTCGCCGCCGTCATCTTAGCCACTGGAGCTTGCATCTGAGCATGCCTTCATGCTCAGAGCATCTCCAAGAACCCATAGCACCCTAGTGTTCGCCCTGCCTTGCACCGTAGCACTGTCCCCAAGGTCGCCCGAACTCCGGCCGCTGTAGCCGTTGTCAACACCGTCGCTCTAGTCCGTTTCCATCGATTCCAACTGCACCAATGGATGCGGCACACCCTAGCTGACCGTAGAGCCCCTCCGCGGATCGTTTGGTCATCGGAGGGTGAAACCCGATGCGCTCCGCCGTCACTGACCTCGCCGGCAACGAGCCGCCGACCTAACTTCAGGTTAATTAGCACTAATGGCCTCTTTTGTGCCTATGATAGGTGGGGCCCGTCCACTGACAGTAGTTAGATTAGGGTTAGTTTAACACTAATAATACTGTTAACAGAATGTGTCACTGACCTGTAGGCCCCACAGGTCAGGTTTGATGCTGGTCAACTTTGTTGACCTACTGACACAATAGTGACACGGTGCTGACGACATTAATAATTTTCTGGATTAATATAATCTTGGAAATTCGAGGAAATGCTTTAAACTTCTGAAAATCATAGAAAATAATCTATAACTCCAATGGAAATAATTTATATATGAAAAATCATCAGAAACATCCAAAGAATTTGTTTATGGCATATTCATGTATGTTTGAACAACTAACAGCTATTTTATATGACAATTTGAATAAATGGCATTTTAAATGTCCTATGTGGAGTTTGAATTTAAACCCTGGGTTCAAACCAACTTCATCTAAATAGTTGCTAGTTGCATTAGCTCAAATCACAACATGTTGCCATGTCATGATCATGCATCATATTGTTGCATTGCATTGCTTGTGTTTCCTCTTGTTTGCCGGTGTTTGTCCCCTCTCAGTAGACCTTGTTCCGACGATGTGATCGATGACACTAGTGAAGACTCAATGCTATCTTCAGAAGTGCCAGGCAAGCAAAGCCCCTATGAATATTCCGATACAATCCCACTCTCTCATTCTTGCTCTCTTTTAGTGCATAAGACAACAACGATTCAACTATTACATGTTGCGGTAGCTGAACCCATTCCTCTGCATGACATGTCTTTGCCACAGTAAATAGTTGAAACTCACTAGCATGAGTAGGAGTTGTTTGAGCCATGATGTGCCTACTCATTCATGCCTACTATGCTTAGAGTTATGTCAGGTCTGATTCATGTGGGATGGATTGGAATGGTGGTAAACATGTCCTGTTGTTGAGAGCTAAGTGTGTGAACACGATTTGGTAAAGGTAGCGATGAGAGGCCATGTAGGAGTACATGGTGGGCTGTCTCATTGAAACCGTCCTCAAGAACTGAGTTCCCCGTTTGTGATCCAAGACATTTACTACCATGCATTGGGATACTTAATTGACCCTCTCGACTTATTAATCGCCTTGATCTCTGTCCAGGAGTTACAACTAGTTTCTGGTGTTTGTAGGATATGTGTTGGAGGCCATGCGTAGCACCGACCCTAGGGGTGGGCTATGATGTGATAGAGACACGAGGCACGGTGTACCGGGATGAGACCCGAATGGTGCTCTTGGGAACCCTGCTCTCATCGTTTGGGGCCGTAGTGGAAAGCTCGGCCGGACTTCTTTGCGCATGGAACTCAAATAGGCGATAAACCTGGACTAGAGACTTGTGTGGTTAGTCAGGTCGTGGCTGACACCCTCGTTGGGCTTCCGCTTGAAGGTTGCCGAGTACATGTCGTGTAAACGGTGGTAAGTGGTGAGAGTGTGTGTGAAGAAGTACACCCCTGCAGGGTTATAAATGATCTATTCGAATAGCCGCGTCCGCGGATATGGACTACTTGGAACGCTTACATTGTTCATAGACAACTGGAAGTGGATACTCTAAAATGCACAAGATAAGCGTGAGTAATATGGATGCCCTTCTCGTAGGGAGAAGGAGCGGATCCATAGTGGTGTATTGATATGGTGAATATGTGGACTCGTGTGGACCAGCTCAAAGAAGTTACTGGCAATCGTAGTTCAGGATAGCCACCGAGTCAAAGCTGGCATGCTGCAGTTAAACTCCACCACCCCTTTGTTGATACTGATGCATATGTAGCTACTTATGATGTAAGTCTTGTTGGGTACATTTGTACTCATGTTTGCTTAATTTATGTTTTTGCAGAGAGACTTCAGTCTCATTAGTAGTGTCACGTGGGCTTCAACGATTAGCTTGGGAATCCCAGACAAAGGTCTGGTTCCTTTGGAGGGTCTTGTAGATAGACAGGCTTTCCAGCCTTCTCTCGTTTCAAATGTCTGTACTCAGACATGTTTATGCTTCCGCTTGGCTTGTATGCCTTTGTGTGAAGGGTCATGAGACCCACTTCTTGTAATAAATGCTAGCATGGCTCTTCTGGGCCGTTATCTATATGAGTTGTTGAGTTATGTTGTGATGCCATGTTGTGCAACACATACTTGCATGTTATGCGTATGTGTAACGTGTATTGCTATGTGTGGTAGCCGACACCTGGTGCTTCCTTATGGGGAAATGTCTCCTGGTGCTTCCACTGAGCTATGGTAGTTCACTATTGCTCCGGAACACTCAGGTTGGCCACCATGTATCCTTCTTTGTTTCTGTGTCTATCCCTTCGGGGAAATGTCATGCGTTGGTCTTTTAAGTCATTATAGCTTGCTACTACTTGGGTTCATATGTTGATGACCGACACGTTCATTGCTGGGTTAAGTATGCCTGTCCCTGTAAGTTTGTGCCACCTTGGGTTCATGACTAGTCATGTCGGCCCGGGTTCTCTGTCATATGGATGCTAGTGACACAATTGTATACGTGAGCCAAAAGGCGCAAACGGTCCTGGCCTAAGTAAGGCTGCAGCCGCGGGAATACCATGCGTAAGGCCACAAAGTCATATGATGTGTTACATGCTAGATCGGTGTGACTTAGGATCGGGGTCCTGACATGACCAGTGAAGCCACACTTGCCTTATGGGGGGTCCGAACTGGGTCTATTGTGAAGCCTCTCGCCGGTGTCTCCAACTAGGGAAGGTTATGTGCGCGCGCTACCCTGATCAGGTAGGTGACCGTAAGCCTTGTGTGCCCAAGTTGTATGGATATCCAATGTCCCCGTTAGGGACCGTTTTTGATTTGCCACGACGGTGGCTAGCCACGAAGGTGGCGGATGTCACGCGGTGACTTGGGGCCACCCATGACTTAGCCCAAAGGGGAGTTTGTCGGAGTGGCCGGGAGAGTGTCATGCAATAGATCGGTTTTGTCAGAACGCTGTTGGTACACCCGAATGGGAGCATGAGGCCTTGGGTTCCGTAGTGTGGGTACAGTGTACTAACCTCTGCAAAGTGTATATCTATCGATAGCCGCGCCCGCGGGTATGGGCCCAATTCGTACTAGGTCACACTATGGGTCAACAATAATAATAACTGGATTAATAAACAACCCTAGTTCGATGAGGAAAGAAGTTGGTTGATCTTTATGTAATCATGAGGCAATCAAAGTGGTAGCATGGATACCGAAGTTGGTTGGTGTTTATATTGTCATGTGATGATCTCGGGTAAAGATCAAGCTCCTTGTGGTTAGGTGAGCACTATGGTATTGTTAATACCAAGCTTGGTTGGTCATGAGGTGATCGTGTGATGCCCAAGTTGGTAAGTTGATACATGTGGTGGTTACGAGATAACCCCCGAGCAGAGTAAGTTGAATCATGATAGTTTAAACATGCTGCATGCTAGTTACATCATGCTCATATGTTCATGCCATGCTTATGTTGTTCTAGTGATATCATGTTCATCATTGATCTTTAACTTGTAAAGGCCATGTTGTTGTTTGCCTTAATGCTTTTGGTTCCTGTGAGCTTGCGAGGACATTCAAAGTACTCAGCTGGCGTGTCATGCCAGTATGTAGGTCATGCCGTGTTTGCTTCCTTGTTAAGGATGCCGAGTTTGCGAGCTAGGATACACATTCCATCCAGAGTCCCTGCGGACTGGGGTCCATCTTGTTGTCATTGTTCCGCTACTAGAAGTTATTCCGCAGCTTCGAGTTGTTCTGCTGCTAGCATAGATCAACCTGAGCAGGCGTAGTGTCGCTGTGCCGATGTAATTCATCGTGATATCGAAACCCTTGTATCCGTATCATTTGTAATAAAGAGCTAATTTGTTCTATGCCAAGCAGTGTCGTATTCCAGAAGACTTGATCTCTGGGCTGGAATACAGGGTGTTGTGGTCTCTCTGAGCCGGGGTGCCACAACGGTTGGTATTTGAGCAGGTCTGGCTGTAGGACGCCCTAGTCCATGCGAACACTAGAGAACGGTAGTATAGAGTCTATCAGTTGCTGCATTTGTTTGTTGCGTAGCATGCATATAGACTTATTATCTTGTCGCTAATGGTTGATCTTGTGAGTGTAGGTGGCATTGGTTTCGATCCACTACCTGCAACCTTCAGTTTTGCATCTCTAGTCTTTGGTGTTTGACGTCATCACCATCCCAGCGGAGTGATGCCAAGGTGCCGAACACTTGCAGGATTTATGCTTAGGTATCGCGCCAGTATCCTTTCGTCAACCACCCCTATCGTTTGTCACGACCGGATTTTAAGGATATAAATTCCCAAAAAAAACGGCCTGTGTGCTCACCAGCCCCAGGATTTCTGTTAGCTGATGAGGCACCAACTTGATACAAGAAATCCAAGCAAGTACAAAAATATGTAGTACAAGACCATTTAGGCCTAGGAGTACAACATTTGGTTTCTAATGGTCGAGGCGGAAGCGATTGGGTACATCTGCGTCTATGGGACTCCATTTCCCACAAGAACAGCTGACCAGGGTAACTCCTATCTTCGCGAGGCTGCAAATGCCAACGTAGGTCCGAGGTTGTCACCACGGTGCTCATCTCCAAGCGAGGAATCTGGCCAAGACAATAGCCAGGGACAAGCCAGTGAGTACGTTTGAATGTACTCGCAAACATTAAGAACACGGGTATAATATATATCAAACATGCTCCGGATTATTATGTGGTCACACGTCTGTCATGAAATATACGAAAGACCAAGATGCACACATATGGTTAAAAATATACCAAAACAAAATACTGGGTGCCAAACGAGTGTCTGAATGACTCCTCGAGCAGAAAATGCAGAATAGTAATACTGGTGCCAAACGAGTGTCTGAATGAGTCCTCGAGCGGAAAATGCAGAATAGTAATACTGGTGCCAAACGAGTGTCTGAATGACTCCTCGAGCGAAAAATGCAGAATAGTAATACTGGTGCCAAACGAGTGTCTGAATGACTCCTCGAGCGGAAAATGCAGGAAATAATAATGCCGCAGTCGGGCGTCGGGGCGACACCACATAAAGGGCTTATAAAAGATAAATGAACAACAAGCATGCCGCAGTCGGGCGTCTGAGCGACGCCACAGAAAGGGCTTATAAGATAATAATCACAGTGAATATCCAGGAGGTAGAACCATCCCAGGGATACTCAATAATATACGTAATATAAATGGTTAGTCCAAAATAATAAGGATCAAAATCCACATGTGCCACAATCATAAACAATATATAGTACAGTCGTTTCTCCATCCGAAAACCAATAATTTAGTCAAGCTGTATCTCCATCCGAATACCGTTACTAGATCCAGTTAACCGTGTCTCCATCCGAATACCGTTACAGAGTTCTAGTTAAATCGTTCTCCATCCGAATACCGTTACAGATTCAACTCAGACTGTGGTCTTACTCAAGAACATGACTATCCAACAGGATATATCCTCTGCAGAGGGAGTACCATTTTCCACGAGTAACGGGTTTACTTAGTCCCTCGGGACTAATTCCGTCTACGGTCTTTTGATTGAAAACACGCCTGACCTGCACACACCAGCTTAACTCACCAGTGTCTGGAATCACCCACGACACCTGCCAAGCAAAACTCTAAGTGGGGAGGCTACAACCTCGACGTAGCATGGGATCACAAAATTTATACCGCGCGCAAACTGGGGAGCTACCCCTTCGGCTACAACCGAAACACCCATGCCCCCGGACCGGATGACTGGCTTTAATCCATGGCCATGGGACCCTCATCACGGCCTCTCTGTACGGTGTGTGCTTTGGAAAGGGGTTGACAACCTACTGAACCATACCCTGTCCCCTGCAGGGACAAGTGGTGGTACCAACAAAAGGAAGCTATTGATCAAGACTCGGTCTACAACCGACTCAGGTGGTCCAAGTATCCACCAACAATATTACCACTAGTGAAATAAATCACCACTCCTCGAGCCTCACCATGCTATGCCGGGCATACTCGTCTCGACGAGGGATTAGGGACAAGCTCGTGTCTACCCAAGACCACGACTTTCCCGGCTTCCTACCGGTGTGCAAGAGAAGCTCACGAGGATGATCCAAATCATTAGTGTATCCATTGCTGACCACAAAACAACTCCAAAGTGCACTCATGCACGAGACCATATCGATACATAAAGCTATCACATACTCCAAGTCCAAAGGTGTTGTGATCGCTTCAAAACACCTCAACAAAATATTATGCCAGAGTTCAGAAATGCTTGCCTTCAAGAGTATGCAAAGGATGCACTTATTGGAAGCTTTCCTTTTCCTCCAAAAATCCTATTTTGCAAAATACACAAATAACAAATATTTCAAACACAGTACCAAAACCTGTCTCAAATATTTTTGAAATAAATCTTAAAATAAACTAGATGAAATTTGAGAGAGGTAGGAAAAAGAATCAACTCATTTGGAGTTTTATTTTAAAAGTTATAGCCAGTCAAAGATTAGTCAAACTTCTGTTTTTAAATAAAACCAGAAAAGGAAAACGCTTCGAGGGAAATACGCTTTCGCAGCAGAGGAAACGCACGCGGGAGTTTTGCGCCTTCACTTAAACAGAGAGAGGGCGGCTGCGCGGTCACTGACAGTGGGTCCAGAGGGCCCACTGGTCAGGTTTGACCGTTTCTTCCCTCCTTCCTCCTCTCTCTGCCCGACGGGAGCGGGGCTCCGGCGATCGCCGTCGACGAACGGCAGCGCCTCACGGGCATCCAAGGGCGGGGATGGAACGGCTAGACCGAGGCGGTCCTCTGGGTGGTTGTTGGGTCGACGGAGGTGGAAGGAATCGCCGGCGGCGAGCTCCGCGGCGGAGAAAGCTACGGTGGTGAAGTGACTTTGTGCTCCGGTGGTCTCCGACGAAGTTGGGTAGCTGGGCAGCTCCGCAAGACTAGGGGAAGTTCTGGTGGCGCTGGTTGGCGAAGGGTGGCTGGTTGCGACGAATCGCACCGGGCTTGGCGGCGGCCGAGCTGGCCGGAGTTGGGGAGGACGGTCCTCTCCGGTCAATCTACTGCTAGGGGAGCTCTACGGGGAGGTCTGATGTCGCCTGAGTGCGGAGGGGCTCGGGGCCCTTTATATAGCGCTCGAGGCTGGCTCCGCGGCGGCAGAAGATAAGATCGCCGGCGACCACTTTCTGTAGTTGCAGGGCATCGTGGCGGCGACGAAGCGTTCCGACGAGCGGGAGGATAAGCACGGCCTGTGCTCTGGGGCAGCTGGCGTGCGCTGGTGGTTTGGGCGGCGCCGTCCGCGGCGGAATCTGCTGCCGACGCGCGTGCTGCCAAGGCGGCGCTGCAGGGTGCCAGGGGAGCTTGGAGGGTACTGGAGAGAGGGCGAGTGCCTGGCGGGGTTCGGCAGGCGAGCAGGGGTCAGAGATGGGACGCGACGAGGGCGGCAGTGCGGCGTGTCGGCGTAGTGCGCGCGCGTGCAAAACGTGCGCTCTGGGCGCGCCCAGAGCACGCACGGCACCTGCTCGACGAAATGCCAGCGCGCTCTAGAGCTCGAGGGTGGAGCTGGCACTGCACAGGATGGAGGTAGGGGTAACAAGGCGCTCAGCGGACAAGGTGGATAGGTCAGGGGTTCAAGTCCACAATGCAAACCAGAGAGCTTGCC
Organism: Triticum aestivum; assembly: GCF_018294505.1. NCBI lineage: Eukaryota > Viridiplantae > Streptophyta > Magnoliopsida > Poales > Poaceae > Triticum > Triticum aestivum. The sequence continues at coordinate 325,742,476 of NC_057814.1, read as the reverse complement.
AAAAATGACTGTGCACACCAGGTGTTCGACAGAATGCCAGATGCACTTAGGCAACTCTTGGAGTGGCCAAAATCTCCAGATCAGTGTCTCTTTAGATGCAGGAGATGGTGGTAAGGTTAGTTTGGCAAAAACAGAAAGTTGATAGTGCAAGTTTTGCAAAACTCCAGTTTTGGGCAGAAAGAAAAAGGGTTTAGAACATGCACTTCAAAACCTCCAATGAGCCCAATCTCCTGGACTTAAGAGTTTGGTAGGGAGGGCTACTAGTAGGAAAAAGCTCAGGGTTACTAGAGCAAGGAAAAATAAGGTTGCAGTACAAATCACCAATTGGACCAGAATGCAAAAGAGGCTGATCCACTCAAATTTTTCAAAGAACATCACTGGGTTTTTGCTTGAAGATGAATTGTATACATCCATTGACATCTCCAAACACTTGGAAGAATTTTTAGAAGAATATTTAAAAGGGTTGCAGTGCAAAAGTGCCTACTGGACCAGATTGGAAAAGTTGGTGAAGAGCTCAAAATCTCCAATGGCCAGAAGGTATTTTTGCATAAAAGTGATGTGGGAACATCACATGACATCCCCAAATTTTGGTGGAAATTTTGAATGCATTTGTCAAAAGGTTGTAGTGCAAAACAGGCTCCAAATGCAAAAGAAATCATTTTATAAGAACAAAGTTTTGAGAAAGTAAATCTTGCAACATTTGAATCCACTGATAAATAATTGTTTTATTATAGAGAGAAATCAAGTCCAACAATACCTTTGAAGGTTTTTCCCACAAGAGGCATAAATCCAAAATCACAAAAGGTAAAACTTGACAATTGGAAAAGTTTTATTTCCTGGCAACATTTTAATAAATAAAACAAGGCCAAAATTTTGGGGTGTCACAACACTACCCCCCTTAAGAAAAATCTCGTCCTCGAGATTTGTTAAAAGTTGTTTTGAACAAGAATTGTTTTGAAATAAAATTGTTTTTATCAAAGAAATCCTTCAATTGCACAAAAACAAAACGGCTACAGTGAGAGGGCAATAAGTGGTGTAAAACCACAGTGTGGTACACTGGCGTAGCGTGGAAAAATCCACGGTTAGGGAAAACGAGATATTTCTACGGGATACAGTAATTTAGAATAAATTCTAAATTACTAAAATACGCTGGTCGCACCCGAGAGCACAGTGCTCTCTCTGGCTGACAGGTGGGCCCAGGGCCCACTGTCGGCCTCTTCTCCTACCTCTGGCTCTCTCTCTCTCTCGCGCGTCTCCCGCGCTTCCTCCACCGGCGATGCCTAGCTCGTAGGGCATCGAGGCCGTACCGTGGTAGTGCGCGGCGTGCTAGCTGCCGGTGCAGCGTGCACTCACCTCGCGGGCCAGGGCGCTGTCGGCACTGCTCGCGGACTCGCCTCCGAACACCGGCGGCCGAGCGACGGGTGGCGCTGGTGGACCTCGCCCACCGTACACCGATCTCGGGCTATAAAACGATCGCGGTGCTCCTCTCTTCTCCCTCACACCCGGCCTCGCTTCCACTTCTCCATCCTTCTCCTCCATAGCTGATGGCAGGAGCTCGAGTCGAGGCTCTAATGGCGGAGGCAATGCCGGACTGGTATGTGGTCCTAGTGTGTGGAGGCTTGGCGGTGCTGCTGGGGTTCTCCGTGCTCCTGTGCGCGATGATCCTGGATGATCGTCGTGATGCTGCCGCTCGAGTGTTAGCTCTTCGCGGTGGCGGCGATCACGTGGATTAGGCACGGCACCGGGGCTGACTGCCGTCGGTGCGCTGGGGCAGCTCGCGCTCGAGTGAATGCTCACAAATCTCTCCTGAGATTGTGGCGTCCTCGAGAGTGATTGGATAGGCGCAAAATGTGCTCAAGGGTTTGTAACAGTGCTCGAGGTCGAGTGGTGGCTGCTGAGAGTTTGCTGTTACGATGACGCGCGAATAAAAATCTATGTCGTGAAAATGCATATATACGCAACAATAACTCGGGGAAAAGAAATCTCCTCGAAAACATGATGCGAGAGGAAAAAAATTAATTAAACAAAACTAACGGCAGTAAAACTGTTCACGTAACAGGAATTTAAGAAAAATCGGATCCGTCGCACAAATTTTTTACGAACATGCTGCAACACATAAATACAAGTACTGGACAATAAATACATCGGAGGCGTTTACATGGAAAACGGTAAAAAGACAGGATCCTGAGAAAATGCCTCTGGCACTGGGGCACACTCCTCTTCTATCGGGGGAAGCGGGTTGACCAGCCGATGAATGCGCCCTTCTTGGCCAGGCCTCAGTGGTCTGCCAATAGCGATCCGAGGATTTAAATCAGCGAGGATCTGGAGATAACCCATTACCCGCTGAGTTAGACGCTCCTGAGCGATGACGTACTGGGCAAGGTTGGCCAGTACTGGATCTCTCTCAATGCGCCCACCGGGAAAAGATGCAACTTCTCCGGGTTCTGCACGACTCAGAAAATAATAGTATCCTCGCTCGCTGGCATAGGGCACTGCGAATCGAAGACGAGCGAGCGCCTCGCACGCAGCAGCTTCTATAGCCATTTGCGGAGTCGGCATGGATTTCCCCACGAAGGAGACTTCCATGGGATCTTGGTTTGGGTATGCGGGAGGGATGTGCACCACTGCCCAATATTTCGAGGTGGCTGGAGTGATCCTCGATTTGAGCAACTCGTACTGGGGTGGACGGGCGGCACTCATAGTACTGCAGGTAAAGTCCCACAATAATTTGACAAAACTGCCCGGGGTCGTGTCTGGGGTTCTCAGATAAATACTGGGGGTCGACATGGCAAGGAATGGCTGTGAGTGCGGCGCACAAAGGTGAGGGGTGCTCGGCAAGGTCACGAGGTGGCCTTTATATAGCACCGGGGCTGGGATATCTACTGGGGTGAAAGGTAACTGACTGCCGATCTTGTACTCGGGTCAAAGCCACAGATATACACATCACATAAAGGTGACGCATTATTGTGGGCGCTGACGGGGTTGGTCTTGGCAGCTGTGCCCGAAATATAAAAATGCAACTGTACGCTAACGTACACATGCATAGCCACTACTCCAACAAAAAGAGCGCTCAAACAGACAGCATGCAACAAAAGCGATACAAGGCCACACATTACAAAGCGTAGGAAAACTAAGGCTCGATATAACTTTGGGCGACTTAGTCTACTTCGTTAATGTCTAAGTGGGCTGGCCTTGCGGACGCCGATGCTTCTCCACGGTTCTCACCGTCGGGATTTGCTGGTTGAGGCTGAGGTGCTGCAGGGTCGGGAGATGGTGATGACCATCCCGGGGGTTGTTGGCCCAAATCCCGTTGGAATGGGTTTCCAAAAGGCGACGAAGCGCTTCTGGGGTCACCAAAGTGCTCTGGTTGAGGGCTGGCGCAGACCTCAAGGGATCGATCGGGTGTCCGAACAGCACGACTGGGTTGTCGGTGTCGGGCTCCGCCTCTCTCCTCGCCGGGGCTCGGCGAACCAGCTCTCCACGAGCTGCGATCAGATCAAGAGTGACCTGGTCGAACAGTTGCTCTAGTGCGCTTACATAGCGCACCAGATGCAACAGCGCAGGATCCGTCTCGTGGTCTCCGTTGGCAACTTGGGGCGGCCTACCATACCCGTCACGACTGGGGTAGTAGTAGAACGAGCGACAGTTAACTCTGGGCGACAAGTGCCGGAGTTGAACTATAGCTTCGCGGGCTGCCAGTTGGATGGCTTGTGGCTCGAAGGGAGTTGTCCTTCCAGTGAACCTGTAGGGGCGTTCTGGCGACAGACCCCTACCGTAGATGTGCACAGTGGCCCAGTACTGATGGCTTTCACCGTACATGGGTCCTTGGTACACAACATACTCAGGAGGCTCCTCCAACGCATAGGCACGGCGGGTGAGGTTTGCGAGCACGGTCACAAAACCTCCAAGGTTGGTCGCTGTGGTCTCATTGTGAACAATGGGACCAGGCATCGTGGCTCGGTTTGGGGAAAGAGGCTGTGTTGTGATTGAGGCTAGCGTGCCCTTTTTATAGGGAAAGGGGACGGAGTCTTCCTCCGCACGCTTGCGATAGAGACGGGTTGGGTGTCGGTCACTGGCGCGTGATCGACGGGCTAGGCTGATAGGTTGGGCACCGTCCGCCGAAAAGGGCGTCGGGTCACTGTGGGGATACCTTACGCGGGAAGCTTGACCGGGGTTAGGCTAAGGTCTGGTGGTTTGGTTAACCTGAGTTTATTGACCTGGCTAAGATAGGATTAGCCAATGGTCAGCCTGGCTCTGATACCAAGTCTGCCACGACCGGATTTTCAGGATATAAATTCCAAAAAAAAACGGCCTGTGTGCTCACCAGCCCCAGGATTTCTGTTAGCTGATGAGGCACCAACTTGATACAAGAAAATCCAAGCAAGTACAAAAATATGTAGTACAAGACCATTCAGGCCTAGGAGTACAACATTTGGTTTCTAATGATCGAGGGCGGAAGCGATTGGGTACATCTGCGTTTATGGGACTCCATTTCCCACAAGAACAGCTGACCAGGGTAACTCCTATCTTCGCGAGGCTGCAAACGCCAATGCGTAGGTTGTCACCACGGTGCTCATCTCCAAGCGAGGGATCTGGCCAAGACAATAGCCAGGGACAAGCCAGTGAGTACGTTTGAATGTACTCGCAAACATTAATAACACGGATATAATATATATGTCAAACATACTCCGGATTATTATGTGGTCACACGTCTGTCACGAAATATACGAAAGACCAAGATGCACGCATATGGTTAAAAATATACCAAAACAAAATACTGGGTGCCAAACGAGTGTCTGAATGACTCCTCGAGCAGAAAATGCAGAATAGTAATACTGGTGCCAAACGAGTGTCTGAATGACTCCTCGAGCGGAAAATGCAGAATAGTAATACTGGTGCCAAATGAGTGTCTGAATGACTCCTCGAGCGGAAAATGCAGAATAGTAATACTGGTGCCAAACGAGTGTCTGAATGACTCCTCGAGCGGAAAATGCAGGAAATAATAATGCCGCAGTCGGGCGTCGGGGCGACACCACATAAAGGGCTTATAAAAGATAAATGAACAACAAGCATGCCGCAGTCGGGCGTCTGAGCGACGCCACAGAAAGGGCTTATAAGAGAATAATCACAGTGAATATCCAGGAGGTAGAACCATCCCAGGGATACTCAATAATATACGTAATATAAATGGTTAGTCCAAAATAAATAAGGATCAAAAACCACATGTGCCACAATCATAAACAATACATAGTACAGTCGTTTCTCCATCCGAAAATCCGATAATTTAGTCAAGCCGTATCTCCATCCGAATACCGTTGCTATGATCCAGTTAACCGTGTCTCCATCCGAATACCGTTACAGAGTTCTAGATTAATCGTTCTCCATCCGAATACCGTTACAGAGATTCAACTCAGACTGTGGTCTTTACTCAAGAACAAGACTATCCAACAGGATGTATCCTCTGCAGAGGGAGTACCATTTTCCACGAGTAACGGGTTTACATAGTCCCTCGGGGCTAATTCCGTCTACGGTCTTTTGGTTGAAAACATGCCTGACCTGCACACACCAGCTTAACTCACCAGTGTGTGGAATTACCCACGACACCTGCCACAAAACTCTAAGTGGGGAGGCTACAACCTCGACGTAGCATGGGATCACAAAATTTATACCGCGCGCAAACTGGGGAGCTACCCCTTCGGCTACAACCGAAACACCCATGCCCCCGGACCGGATGACTGGCTTTAATCCATGGCCATGGGACACTCATCACGGCCTCTCTGTACGGTGTGTGCTTTGGAAAGGGGTTGACAACCTACTGAACCATACCCTGTCCCCTGCAGGGACAAGTTGTGGTACCAACAAAAGGAAGCTATTGATCAAGAATCGGTCTACAACCGACTCAGGTGGTCCAAGCATCCACTAACAACATTACCACTAGTGAAATAAATCACCACTCCTCGAGCCTCACCATGCTATGCCGGGCATACTCGTCTCGACGAGGGATTAGGGACAAGCTCGTGTCTACCCAAGACCACGACTTTCCCGGCTTCCTACCGGTGTGCAAGAGAAGCTCACGAGGATGATCCAAATCATTAGTGTATCCATTGCTGACCACAAAACAACTCCAAAGTGCACTCATGCACGAGACCATATCGATACATAAACTATCACATACTCCAAGTCAAAAGGTGTTGTGATCGCATCCAAACACCACAACAAAATATTATGCCAGAGTTCAGAAATGCTTGCCTTCAAGAGTATGCAAAGGATGCACTTATTGGAAGCTTTCCTTTTCCTCCAAAAATCCTATTTTGCAAAATACACAAATAACAAATATTTCAAACACAGTACCAAAACCTGTCTCAAATATTTTTGAAATAAATCTTAAAATAAACTAGATGAAATTTGAGAGAGGTAGGAAAAAGAATCAACTCATTTGGAGTTTTATTTTAAAAGTTATAGCCAGTCAAAATTAGTCAAACTTCTGTTTTTAAATAAAACCAGAAAAGGAAAACGATTCAGCAGAAATACGCTTTCGCAGCAGAGGAAACGCACTCGGGAGTTTGCGCCTTCACTTAAACAGAGAGAGGGCGGCTGCGCGGGTCACTGACAGTGGGTCCAGAGGGCCCACTGGTCAGGTTTGACCGTTTCTTCCCTCCTTCCCCTCTCTTCTGCCCGACGGGAGCGGGGCTCCGGCGATCGCCGTCGACGAGCGGCAGCGCCTCACGGGCACCCAAGGGCGGGGATGGAACGGCTAGACCGAGGCGGTCCTCTAGGTGGTGGTTGGGTCGACGGAGGTGGGAGGAATCGCCGGCGGCGAGCTCCACGGCGGAGAAAAGCTACGGTGGTGAAGTGTCTATTGTGCTCCGGTGGTCTCCGACCGAAGTTGGGTAGCTGGGCAGCTCCGCAAGACTACGGGGAAGTTCTTGGTGGCGCTGGTTGGGCGAAAGAGTGGCTGGTTGCGACGAATCGCACCGGGGCTTGGCGGCGGCCGAGCTGGCCGGAGTTGGGGAGGACGGTCCTCTCCGGTCAATCTACTGCTAGGGGAGCTCTACGGGGAGGGTCTGATGTCGTCTGAAGCCTTGAACGAGCTCGGGGACCCTTTATATAGGCGCACGAGGCTGGCTCCGCGGCGGCAGAAGATAAGATCGCCGGCGACCACTTTCCTGTAGTTGCAGGGCATCATGGCGGCGACGAAAGCGTGCCGACGAGCGGGAGGATAAGCACGGCCTGTGTTCTGGGGCAGCTGGCGTGCGCTGGTGGTTTGGGCGGCGCCGTCCGCGGCGGAATCTGCTGCCGACGCCGGCGTGCTGCCAAGGCGGCGCTGCAGGGTGCCAGGGCGAGCTTGGAGGGTACTGGAGAGAGGGCGAGTGCCTGGCGGGGTTCGGCAGGCGAGCAGGGGTCAGAGATGGGACGCGACGAGGGCGGCAGTGCGGCGTGTCGGCGTAGTGCGCGCGCGTGCAAAACGTGCGCTCTGGGCGCGCCCAGAGCACGCACGGCACCTGCTCGACGAAATGCCAGCGCGCTCTAGAGCTCGAGGGTGGAGCTGGCACTGCACAGGATGGAGGTAGGGGTAACAAGGCACTCAGCGGACAAGGTGGATAGGTCAGGGGTTCAAGTCCATAATGCAAACCAGAGAGTTTGCCAAAAAGGACTGTGCACACCAGGTGTTCGACAGAATGCCAGATGCACTTAGGCAACTCTTGGAGTGGCCAAAATCTCCAGATCAGTGTCTCTTTAGATGCAGGAGATGGTGGTAAGGTTAGTTTGGCAAAAACAGAAAGTTGATAGTGCAAGTTTTGCAAAACTCCAGTTTTGGGCAGAAAGAAAAGGGTTTAGAACATGCACTTCAAAGCCTCCAATGAGCCAAATCTCCTGGACTTAAGAGTTTGGTAGGGAGGGCTACTAGTAGGAAAAAGCTCAGGGTTACTAGAGCAAGGAAAAATAAGGTTGCAGTACAACTCATCAAATTGGACCAGAATGCAAAAGAGGCTGATCCACTCAAATTTTTCAAAGAACATCACTGGGTTTTTGCTTGAAGATGAATTGTATACATCCATTGACATCTCCAAACACTTGGAAGAATTTTTAAAGGAATATTTAAAAGGGTTGCAGTGCAAAAGTGCCTACTGGACCAGATTGGAAAAGTTGGTGAAGGGCTCAAAATCTCCAATGGCCAGAAGGTATTTTTGCACAAAAGTGATGTGGGAACATCACATGATATCCCCAAATTTTTGTGGAAATTTTGAATGCATTTGTCAAAAGGTTGTAGTGCAAAACAGGCTCCAAATGCAAAAGAAATCATTTTATAAGAACGAAGTTTTTGAGAAAGTAAATCTTGCAACATTTGAATCCACTGATAAATAATTGTTTTATTATAGAGAGAAATCAAGTCCAACAATACCTTTGAAGGTTTTTCCCACAAGAGGTATAATTCCAAAATCACAAAAGGTAAAACTTGACAATTGGAAAAGTTTTATTTCCTGGCAACATTTTAATAAATAAAAACAAAGGCCAAAATTTTGGGGTGTCACATCGTTTTGGCGATAGACATGTTTCTATCCCGAATGGTGCCATTCAACTCACTGCTTTGGCAACCCTTACTGATCTTTGCTATCTGGAAAGGGAAATGCCAACAAGCCTTGTTTTTCACCGCTATCCTATCCTACCACCATTCTTTGGACGTGAACGGTTCCCTTCCGTATGCTTGATGATAATGTGGTTGTGGTAGGAACCAGATCCCTACCAGGGCGTGGTCTCGGGTTGTAGGGGTGGAAGGAGGGATGGCGTGGCCGCCAGCGCTGGGGCGCCGTTGTTGCGTGCGCGCGCGCGCGCGAGAGAGAGAGACAGAGAGCAGGGCGGCGGCTAGCGTTAGGTCTCCCGGCTCCCTAAGGAAGCCGAGCAAATATGATTGCTTCTTGCTTAATCCCAAAACGGGTCCTTACACGAGTTTATATAACCCTCCTAATAAGATAATTGGGCTAAGCCCCTAATAACGATAAGATAAACTAAGCCACAACTAACTAGGCTAAGCCCCTAATATGCCGGTCATAACATCTCTCCCCGCTTGCACAAACAGCTCATCCTCGAGCTGGAAGGCGGGGAAGATCAACGGTCGCTAAACACCTCCGCATCAACTTGGGCGGGCTGGTCTCCGAGCCCGGCGGCGGCGGGGTCCTCCTCAATGTAGTCTACAGCCTCCTGGTAGAAGAGTCGTGGGTAGACGTGGCCCGGTTCATATGGCTCGTCGCAGTTGAAGCACAAACCTTGGCGGCGACGCTCGAGTTGCTCGGAAGGGGTGAGCCGGTGGAAAGGGCGTGCCGCAGCTGCGGCGAGGGGCGCCGCGGAAGCCTGGGCAGTCCGACCATGCACGGGAACTCCCTGCCAGGGTGGTGGCCCAGCGGCCCAGGGCAGTAGCGCCTGCTGGACGGCCACCACGCGGTGCTCGAACGCGCGGGCGTAGTACATGGCCGTCTGGAGGTCCTGTGGCCCGCGCATCTCCACGTCCACGCAGATGTGGTCCGGTAGGCCGCTGACGAAGAGCTCAGCCCGCTGACAAGCCGAAATGCCGGGGGCATGGCACGCCAGTGCCTGGAAATGGTCGGCAAAGTCTTGCACCGAGGTGAGGAACGAAAGACACCCAAGCTCCTCCAGACGGCTCCCGCGTATAGGCGGACCGAAGCGCAAGAGGCACAAATCGCGGAAGCGCTCCCATGGTGGCATGCCGCCGTCGTCCTGTTCGAGGGCGTAGTACCACGTCTGCGTGGCTCCTCGGAGATGATACGAGGTGATCCAGGTGCGGTCGGATGCGAGCGTGCGCTGTCCCCTGAAAATTTGGTTGCATTGGTTGAGCCAATTTAGGGGGTCGATGGTGCCGTCCTAGGTCACGAACTCCAGCTTGGAGTATCTCGGTGGTGTGTGGACGTGGACGACCGGCAGGTTCGCCTCATCATCACGGAGCAGAGAGGATGACGGGGCTGAGTAGGCGGGCATCAGGGTGCCGTCCTAGAACAGGGGCCCATTGATGCTGGAGAAGGGCTCGGCGGAGCCCGAGGACCCGCCAAACTATCTGACCGGGTGCGTCGTCGGCGGGGGCAGCATGTGCGACCCGATTGAGGCCGTCGTGTAGACCAGCTCAGGGGACCCAGTGAGCCAAGCCGGTAACGGAGACGACAACGGGGGAAACTGGACCTGGGGGATGGGCACCCCCGGGCCCGTCGTTGGGATGCCCAGGGCCGCGTTCGCCGGTGGCAACGGCTGCAGCTGTTGCCCCTGCTGCATGGTGGAGGCGCCGGGGTTCGTCGCTGGGGGCGGCTGCCACGGCAGCTGCTGCATGGCGGCAGTGATGGCAGTCACCGGAATGGAAACCTTTGGGGGATTCCTCGGGAACCCGCGCTCGTCCTCGCTCCCTTAGCCCCGAAAGGAAAACTGTCTCCTCTGCGCCTGCTGGCGCCTGCCTGACCATGGTCATCATGGCTGACGTCATCGCAGCCTCGGAAGGCCGGGTACTTGCATGGAAATCTCCACTCCTCGGGAGGCCGCCTGTGGAGGCCGCTCCCTCTGAAGGTCTTGGTGTCGTCCGCCTCGCGAGGCCAGGGCCCTCGCGAGGGTCTTGTCCTGGTGGTCTTGAAGATGGGCCATACTAGGCCGTCGAGGGAGCCACGCCGCAGGCCGCAGGCACGCAAGTTTGGGTACTCTGGTTCCCAGAACACGGACAGTAGCCCCCGAGCCCAAGGCCCGCTCGGGCTGGCTTCGAAGTAAAGCCAAGGGGTAAGGGCGAAGTGCCGCGAGCCCCAATCGCCTGCGATCCAGGCTGACACATGGCGCTTGACGAGACGCGTGATGGATTCAGGGTTCCGGCAAACCCTTATGAGGTTCAAACTCTGGGGTGCGCACGAAGAACTCTCTCTCCTTAGTTCGCTCGCTCAACGATCTCACGGGCTAGCTCGACGAACCCAAAGAACACGAGACACCGAGGTTTATACTGGTTCGGGCCACCTTTGTGGTGTAATACCCTACTCCAGTGTGGTGGTGGTGGATTGCCTCGAGGGCTAAGGATGAACTAGTATAGTGGATCAACAGCCTCAGTAGGAGAGGTGTTCTTGAGCTCGATGAGCTGGTGAGATGGCCTTGCTGGAATGGATCTGATCCCAGATGAGTTGCCTCCTACGGTGGTGGCTAGTCCTATTTATAGAGGCCCGGGTCCTCTTCCCAAATGTAGGCGGGAAGGGATCCCACATGTCGGGACCCCGATTCCAAGTCACACCGATCTAGCCTGTAACACCTCATATCACTTTGCGGCCTCACGCACGGTACTCCCACGGGTGTCGCCATACCATGGCCCGGGACCGTTTGCGCCTTTTGGCTCGCGTATATGACAATGTCGCTAGCATCCATATGACAGAGAACCCGGGCCGACATGGCTAGTCGTGAACCCAAAGCGGCACTAACGTTTGGGGACAGGCATACGTGAATCAACATCGAACGTGTCGGTCAGCAGCGTGAGAATCCGGGCTGTAGCACTGGGCTAACAGGACTCCGGGAACCCGGGCTGTAGCAGGCTAGGCAGGACTCCGGATGTCACCGCGTGACATTTCCCCGAGGGGACAGACACAGGAACGATATGAAACACATGCCGGCCAGTCAAGTGTCCAGAGCAGTAGTGCTGGGCTAGCAGGACTCCGGTGAACCGGGCTGTAGCGGACTACTATGGCTCAAGGAGGCACTAGACTACATTTCCCCATAAGAGAGGCTGCTAAGGATAAACAACTAGATTGTCGAATCCCACACATACCAAGCATTTCAATCATACACACAATATGCTCGATATGTGCAAATACAACATGGCATCACAACAAGACTCTACGACTCAGAGTATTTATTCATTAGGCTCCGAAGAGCCAGATATTACAAACATGGGTCTCATGACCCAACATTCAGAGCATACAAGTCAAGCACATGCGGAAGCTTAACATGTCTGAGTACAGACATCTACAAATGAAAAAGGCTGAGAAGCCTGACTATTTACTAGATCCTGCCGAGGGCACAAGATCGTAGCTGAGGTATCAAGCTAAACGTCGAAGTCCACACGGAACTACTAGCGAGACTGACGTCTCTCTGCAAAACATAAAATAAGCAAACGTGAGTACAAATGTACCCAGCAAGACTTACATCAGAACTATCTACATATGCATCGGTATCAACAAAGGGAGTGGTGGAGTTTAACTGCAGCAAGCCAGCTTTGACTCGGTGGCTATCCTGAACTATGACTGCAAGCAACTCTTTTGAGGGGGCGCACACGAGTCCACATATTCACCATATCAATACTCCACTATGGATCCGCTCCCGTCTCCCTACGAGAACGCCATCCATAGCACTCACGCTTATCTTGCGCATTTTAGAGTATCCACTTTCACTTGTCTATGAACTGTTATAGGCAACCCAGAAGTCCATTTCCGCGGACACGGCTATTCGAATAGATCATATTAACCCTGCAGGGGTGTACTTCGTCACACACGCTCTCGCCACTTACCACCATGTACACGTCGTGTACCTCGGCAACCTTCAAGCGGAAGCCTGGCGAGGGAGTCGGCCACAGCCTACCTAAACACTCAAGTCTCTAGTCCAGGTTTATCGCCTATTCAGGTTCCATCCGCAGGGAGTCCGGCCGAGGTTTCCACATACGGCCCCGAACGATGTGTGCAGGGTTCCCGAGACACCAAACGGGCGCCCGGTACACCGTGCCACGTGCCTACCGCATCACAGCCCACCCCTCGGTCAGCGCTGTCCACGGCCTCCAGCATACTACAAACACCAGAAACTACTTGCAACTCCTGGACAGAGGACAAGGGTGATTAAGAAGCCGAGAGGGTCCATTGGTTTCGGGCCCAATGCGTGGTAGTAACTATATCATGGATCACAAACACAGAACTCAGTTCCTGAGGACGGCTTCAATGAGACAACCCACCATGTACTCCTACATGGCCTCTCACCGCTACCTTTACCAAATCGTGTTCACACACTTAGCTCACACACAGTAGGACATGTTCATCACCATTCCAATTCATCCCCGATGAATCAGACCCGACTCAACTCTAAGCAGTAGCAGGCATGACAAACAAGCATGAATGAGTAGGCACATCAGGGCTCAAACAACTCCTACTCATGCTAGTGGGTTTCATCTATTTACTGTGGCAATGACAGGTCATGCAGAGGAAAAGGGGTTCAACTACCGCAACATGTAACAGTTGAATCGATGTTGTCCTAATGCAGTAGAAGAGAGCAGGAGCGAGAGAATGGGATTGTATCGGAATGAACAGGGGGGTTTGCTTGCCTGGCACTTCTGAAGATATTATAGTTCTTCATCGGTGTCATCGAACTCATCGTCGGAATCACGGCTATCGAGAGGGGACAATCACCGGCAAACAAAGAAGAACACAATCAATGCAATGCACAATATGATGCATGATCATGACATGGCAATATGACGTGATTTGGCCTAATGTAACTAGCAACAGAAAGGTTTGGGTTGATTTGAACTCAAGGTTCAAATTCAAATTCAAACTATGAATTCAAATAGTGCATTATCATGTTTTCACCTATACAGCAGGTATAACTTAGTTTGACATGCATGGAAATGATACAGGTGGATAGATTGCATTTTTCTGATCATTTTTCATATATAAATTATTTCATTCTGAGCTACGGTTGATTTTATATGATTTTTAGAAGTTTATACTATTTTCTGGAATTTCCTGATTAAAAATAAATCCAGAAAATGTAATACTGCGTCAGCCTGACGTCATCACTGCATCAGCGAGTCAACGGGCTGGCCAGGGTCAAACCTGACCCGTGGGGTCCGTGGTGTTAGTTTAATCTAAACAGAAATAGAACCTAGGTTAATTAGCGCGTGGGCCCCAGGTGTCAGTGAGCTAGGGGGGATAGTTAGGGCGTCATTAGCACTAACTAATCTACAACATCACCGGATTAACTCCGGCGATAACCGGAGCGTGGCGGCGATGCCCGTCCGGCCAACTCCGGCGTCGTCTGGACGCGAGGCTGGGCGCGTTCGAAAGCCTGCGATGCGGCGCATCTAATGGTGGCTGTGGTGTGTGCTGGGATGGCGCGCAACGGCGGCGGCGACGAGCTGGGCAGCGGCCGGAGCTCGGGCGTCGGTCGTTTTGCTGCTGCGGCGTGCTAGCCGGCGAACGGAGGCACTAGCGAGGCGCTGCGGAGTGCGGGGAGTGCGTTAGGCACCAGCGGTGACCAAGAGGTCACCGGAGTGACGCCGGCGTCGAGCTCGTGCGGCGGAGCGGCTCGGCTCCGGTAGAGGAGGCGGCTAGAGGGTGCGTATGAGCGCGGGGAGCAGGGGAGAAGATGGCGGAGCTCACAGCGGGGTCGGAGACGGTCTCAGCGAGCTCGGGGAGGCGGAGACGGCGGCAAATCGACGGCGGCGATCCTCGGTGGCCGAGGAGGGGAACGGTGGAGCTGGCGGCATCCAGTGCTTCCGGGCTCGTGTGCTTCGGCGTGGAGGAGCTTCGTGCCATAACGGAGCTCGTGGACCAAGAGGAGGGGCGAGGGGAGCGCGGTGGCCACGGTGGTTCTCGTCGGCGGCGGCGAACGTGTTCGGGTCCGAGGTGCGGAGGCGAGGGAGAGAGCAGGGGGAGAGTGAGAGAGGTCGGGCGGATCGGGACGACGCCGGGGCATTCACCCACGCGTCCAGAGGCTCGGCGGCAAGCAGGAGGAGGCGTGGCGCCTCGCGCGCGCGTGCGCTGTCCCGCCTCTGCCTACTGGCAGAGGTTAGGGATGACTGGCACCAGGCCAGGTGGGCTGGGCCATCACAGGTGAGGCCCAGGTGGGCGCCAGGTTAGTCAGGTGGGTCTCTCTCTCTCTTCGTTTATTTGTTTATGTTTTTCTATTTTTCTGCAACTTCTGAGCTTTATTAAAAATACCAAAACGTTTTCAAAAATCCTGAAAATAATTGTGGGCTCTGTTTGGATTATTCCTAACAACCCTCACTTAAGTTCAGAATTAATTGAGCACTTGAAATAATATATAGCATTTAAATGCCCAATTGCAAATAACATATGATTTAATTCAGTGACCTTATGTGTCCTAGAAAATTGTGCACCATTTTTGTCAGAGGTTCTAGTCCAGAGCAAATATGATGAACATTTTAGAAGGGCATTTCGGGTTCATTGAGAAAGTATTTAGTGACCCTAGTTGGTTTAAGTGGTGCTGGGGTTTCCGACATCCCCATTTCAACTTTCTGAGAAAATTTAACATGATGACGTGAATGACTTAATGCAACTAGAGACAAGCAAGTTCTAGGGCTGTGACAACTCACCCCCACTAAACAAGAATCTCGTCCCGAGATTCAGGAAGGGAAGTAAGAAGACAGAGGGGTCACAAAACTATCACAGTCTTCTCGGTCCAACTGCCCTTCACGAAGATGTTGATCCGTTGCTTCAATTAACGTTGACGTCTTTGCTTTCGAGATCTTCATCCGACACGATGACGATAAGGGAAACTCTATAGAAATCGATCTCCTTAAAGATCGAGCAACTCACGATCAACTCACGGAATGCGACGTTGAGTATCTCTTGAGCTGAGACTCAACACATACATCGAGAGAGGGATGAAGTGAAACAGAGAACGAAGATTCAAGTTGATAAGCACAATTCCACGCTGAATAAGACGGTGCATGGTTTCAAAGTAGCAAGGAGATAATTGCCATGATTCCATAGAGGCACCTTAGGGAAGGTGACTTGTAGAAATATTCCCTTAAGTGGCAAAAGGAATTACTTTTGATATAAATATCATTGAAACTCTTTATGCCAGCCTAAGGCAATCACAAACGATCGCTCGAGGGAGTTCGGGAGAACGACACACTCGGGCTAGGATGGACGATGTGGACTACCTTGTTGAAGACAACACAAGGGGTGATTTGCTTATCACCGGAAATGGTCGGAACCCCTGGTGGGACCACTTTTGAAGATGGTCCTTATCAGTAATTACTGGGAAGGGTAATCCAAGGTAGGATGGCACAATGACGGTGCAAGCTGGGACAAAAATGCAAATGCTAGGAATGATTCTAGTAACTGGGGAGAAGCTCAACAGTAGAGAGTGAATCTACTGTTTGAAAGGTTTAGCATAACTGAAAGAAACTGGGAGCAATTCTAGTTAGTGCTGATGATAACACCTAGTGCTTGTGCGTGCTCTCAGGAACTTGAGCATTTCCATATTCATCAAGGTTTTACCAACATCCGTGTCGAGGATCCTGGCAACACATCATACTACCATGATGAATGGTGATGGAGGATGCAGGTGCAAAGGAGGACAACACTTTCTCAGATTTGACCTTAGCGAAGCCAAGGGAGCAGAATCTGGATGATCGACCGAGAGACATTTAGCACTCCGCTTCTAATGTTCTCCTTGATGTTCTAGCGTAACCCATTAGATGTGGCTTGGAATCTTGAACATCAAGTAGTAGGTCGGACTTCGGGAGCACAAGAATCCATAAGGAATAACTACGGAGGTAAGTCCTACGAAATCCTTATGGGGAGGTGGCCAACTTTATCAATCAAGATACTACAATAATAGGCCTTCCGGCTGGATGTGTTGGCCACGACATCCACTTTACCGGTTATCGAGAGGGCAATATTATAATTCTTGGAGAATGTTCCAACCATCATGTCTGCCTGAGATTTAGATCTGGTTGGTGTCAGAATATTCCAGACTCATCGAGTCTAGGAAGAAAAATGAAGGTCTGCAACACAAATCGACGAGATGACGTTGCGAGATTCTCAGGGGATGAACTACGATAGCAAGCCCCAAAACATGAGCTGGTTCTGCTACAACATGTGAGCACGTTGTCCCAGACAAGCATGATCACATGGTAGTCTTATAATAAAACACTACCGAGTTCAGGAGGGGAACCATCATCGCAGGTAATGAAGTTCTCAATTAAGCCCGGGTTAGCTCTTAAAAGGAACTCCTTCTCCTGGAACAAATCAGTCAGTGGCTTGGTGTGCTAGGAACACATATAGAACGAAGGTTGCAAGTCTCCGAACCACAGAATACTACGCACGTATGCATGACCGATTTTGGGATGATTCCAAAAGAAGCAACATTGACTTTCTCAAATCCACGACGGCAACTTGCATCAGATGCACGTGAATTAGAGGAAGTCACTACTTTCATCCAAACATATGCTTCATGAACGGAACACGAAGATAATGCTTATAAAGTTTCCAATACTAGCTGGATGTTCAACACGAGTCATGGAGAAGGTAGCAGTGTTGCTGATGGGCTCAACAACAATTCATCCAGGTTTCCATGGAGATGGAATTCCATAATTATGTGAACAAGTGATAGCATTGGTCAGACCCAAAGGATATAATGGTGTATGCTCGAGGGATCAACCACGAGTAAGACAACATCATGAACATCGTTGGTTCTGATTTGATTTGATGATAGCCCATACTCAAATCAAAGTCTTGATACGACAATAGGTCCAACAACTGGTCATAGGGACCAATCGATGAAGATATCATCTATCTTCAACACACGGAAATATATCCCTTGAAATGAACTAAGCTGGCAAGCTTTTATCTTCCAACTCTCCAAGTTGTTGTTTGGCTTAACCAACTGGCTCAGGGGTATCCAACACAGATTCTTGGAGAAAGAGTGGCTTATTGGAAAACCAACTTGATCACGAACTCAACATATCGGTCAGGGACAACCTGGTGGTACTTCCAAGAAGATATTTGGAAAATCACGATCCACCGACATGTTATTAAGATCGAGAACAATCTTGCTTTTCAGAGCAAGACGATATGACCGAATAAGCAAGGACTGACACTATCCTAACTCATTGATCGAAGAGTGCACCGGAAATAAGGACTGGTAGCACGATCAATCTTAGGATGATGATTCAATAACCAGCACGATAGGAATGAGAGTATTGCCATTAACTACCAAGCAACGGAGTTGCTAGGAGTATAGATTTCACACATCACAGCTCGCTTGTCGGTATTCCGGTTATAATAACACGGAGACCGAGGAATGAATAACGATGGCCAGAAGTATCACTGCAACAAGAATTCATAAGGGTTGGTGCAATCCTCATGACATTCCTGACATAAAGAGGGTAATACTCGTAGGTAGAACAGAACAAAAGCTGGTTGGGCATTTGATCTGCGGAATACAACTACTTTGACCCAATCCCAGAGATGGACGAGGTACTGGAGTTTGTTTCTCCTAGTCATTCCGGATTAGAATGGCTTGACAGACCACAAGAATAATAGGCATCGATAACACAAATGCACAATTACTCCTGACTATCAATTGATAGACGAGGGCCAGAAAATAACTAAAGAGAGACAACTCAAAGGAACATATGTTTTTCTGAGTTGTGGATGCATAGATTAGTATGTCGAACCAAGTCCAACAAGTTTCTTCTAGATAACCCATGCAGAAAGGTAGGACTGGCAGAGTCACAATATGAATGGAGTACTCCTCAAGAGCACTCTAGTTGTGATCTTTCGGTTCCGCGAGGAACTTCTTCCATAAGCAGTTCATGATATTTGGAAGAAGGATATACCATGAACCTCGAGGACTATCACAAAGGTTACTAATATCCTAAAGGAACGAGCAAACACTATCAACAGGAAGTAAGTGGAGTGAATCTCGAGTTTAGAAACCCGGGAATAGAATACCTACTAACTAAATGGCATCACGGGATGCTTTCGAGAATAGTGGCCAGAATCATCACACTGGGGATGCAAGCATTGCTAGATTACTAAGTGGTCCTCTAAGACACCTAGGGTCATAATAATAACTCCAACATACACGACGAGGTAACGGAGTACCTCAACAGACCAATTAGTGTGCTTAATCCGGCCCAAAAGGATCAGGTACGGAAGGAAGGGATTTGCAAATGCATCAGACTGTTTAGAAACCTGGGATGACTCGGACAGCATAACGGCTGTAAATGCTCAAAGGATTTGAGACATCCTGCAAGAATGGTGGCATAACCACTTAGAAGCACAATATCAAAGTTCCGAGACCAACTATGAACACACGGAAGTAGTAGAAACTGAACTGGGGCTTGAGACCATCAATCCTACGAGTCTACGGATTAGTAACACGTGATCCTGATAGAAAGATGAGAAGGCCTAGTCCTTAATCCCCGTAGAAGAGAAGAGGGTGACTCAGATCAGAAGGGCATAAGGTAAAGGAGTAAAAAGAGCCTTACGTTCCCTTCCACAATCAATTCCCTTATATAACTAAAGCATTTCTAGACTCAACTTCGACCAGTTTGGCTTGGTAAACCTACAGGCAGCCTGGCTCTGATACCAACGCTGTCGGGACCCCGATTCCAAGTCACACCGATCTAGCCTGTAACACCTCATATCACTTTGCGGCCTCACGCACGGTACTCCCACGGGTGTCGCCATACCATGGCCCGGGACCGTTTGCGCCTTTTGGCTCGCGTATATGACAATGTCGCTAGCATCCATATGACAGAGAACCCGGGCCGACATGGCTAGTCGTGAACCCAAAGCGGCACTAACGTATGGGGACAGGCATACGTGAATCAACATCGAACGTGTCGGTCAGCAGCGTGAGAATCCGGGCTGTAGCACTGGGCTAACAGGACTCCGGGAACCCGGGCTGTAGCAGGCTAGGCAGGACTCCGGATGTCACCGCGTGACATTTCCCCGAGGGGACAGACACAGGAACGATATGAAACACATGCCGGCCAGTCAAGTGTCCAGAGCAGTAGTGCTGGGCTAGCAGGACTCCGGTGAACCGGGCTGTAGCGGACTACTATGGCTCAAGGAGGCACTAGACTACATTTCCCCATAAGAGAGGCTGCTAAGGATAAACAACTAGATTGTCGAATCCCACACATACCAAGCATTTCAATCATACACACAATATGCTCGATATGTGCAAATACAACATGGCATCACAACAAGACTCTACGACTCAGAGTATTTATTCATTAGGCTCCGAAGAGCCAGATATTACAAACATGGGTCTCATGACCCAACATTCAGAGCATACAAGTCAAGCACATGCGGAAGCTTAACATGTCTGAGTACAGACATCTACAAATGAAAAAGGCTGAGAAGCCTGACTATTTACTAGATCCTGCCGAGGGCACAAGATCGTAGCTGAGGTATCAAGCTAAACGTCGAAGTCCACACGGAACTACTAGCGAGACTGACGTCTCTCTGCAAAACATAAAATAAGCAAACGTGAGTACAAATGTACCCAGCAAGACTTACATCAGAACTATCTACATATGCATCGGTATCAACAAAGGGAGTGGTGGAGTTTAACTGCAGCAAGCCAGCTTTGACTCGGTGGCTATCCTGAACTATGACTGCAAGCAACTCTTTTGAGGGGGCGCACACGAGTCCACATATTCACCATATCAATACTCCACTATGGATCCGCTCCCGTCTCCCTACGAGAACGCCATCCATAGCACTCACGCTTATCTTGCGCATTTTAGAGTATCCACTTTCACTTGTCTATGAACTGTTATAGGCAACCCAGAAGTCCATTTCCGCGGACACGGCTATTCGAATAGATCATATTAACCCTGCAGGGGTGTACTTCGTCACACACGCTCTCGCCACTTACCACCATGTACACGTCGTGTACCTCGGCAACCTTCAAGCGGAAGCCTGGCGAGGGAGTCGGCCACAGCCTACCTAAACACTCAAGTCTCTAGTCCAGGTTTATCGCCTATTCAGGTTCCATCCGCAGGGAGTCCGGCCGAGGTTTCCACATACGGCCCCGAACGATGTGTGCAGGGTTCCCGAGACACCAAACGGGCGCCCGGTACACCGTGCCACGTGCCTACCGCATCACAGCCCACCCCTCGGTCAGCGCTGTCCACGGCCTCCAGCATACTACAAACACCAGAAACTACTTGCAACTCCTGGACAGAGGACAAGGGTGATTAAGAAGCCGAGAGGGTCCATTGGTTTCGGGCCCAATGCGTGGTAGTAACTATATCATGGATCACAAACACAGAACTCAGTTCCTGAGGACGGCTTCAATGAGACAACCCACCATGTACTCCTACATGGCCTCTCACCGCTACCTTTACCAAATCGTGTTCACACACTTAGCTCACACACAGTAGGACATGTTCATCACCATTCCAATTCATCCCCGATGAATCAGACCCGACTCAACTCTAAGCAGTAGCAGGCATGACAAACAAGCATGAATGAGTAGGCACATCAGGGCTCAAACAACTCCTACTCATGCTAGTGGGTTTCATCTATTTACTGTGGCAATGACAGGTCATGCAGAGGAAAAGGGGTTCAACTACCGCAACATGTAACAGTTGAATCGATGTTGTCCTAATGCAGTAGAAGAGAGCAGGAGCGAGAGAATGGGATTGTATCGGAATGAACAGGGGGGTTTGCTTGCCTGGCACTTCTGAAGATATTATAGTTCTTCATCGGTGTCATCGAACTCATCGTCGGAATCACGGCTATCGAGAGGGGACAATCACCGGCAAACAAAGAAGAACACAATCAATGCAATGCACAATATGATGCATGATCATGACATGGCAATATGACGTGATTTGGCCTAATGTAACTAGCAACAGAAAGGTTTGGGTTGATTTGAACTCAAGGTTCAAATTCAAATTCAAACTATGAATTCAAATAGTGCATTATCATGTTTTCACCTATACAGCAGGTATAACTTAGTTTGACATGCATGGAAATGATACAGGTGGATAGATTGCATTTTTCTGATCATTTTTCATATATAAATTATTTCATTCTGAGCTACGGTTGATTTTATATGATTTTTAGAAGTTTATACTATTTTCTGGAATTTCCTGATTAAAAATAAATCCAGAAAATGTAATACTGCGTCAGCCTGACGTCATCACTGCATCAGCGAGTCAACGGGCTGGCCAGGGTCAAACCTGACCCGTGGGGTCCGTGGTGTTAGTTTAATCTAAACAGAAATAGAACCTGGGTTAATTAGCGCGTGGGCCCCAGGTGTCAGTGAGCTAGGGGGGATAGTTAGGGCGTCATTAGCACTAACTAATCTACAACATCACCGGATTAACTCCGGCGATAACCGGAGCGTGGCGGCGATGCCCGTCCGGCCAACTCCGGCGTCGTCTGGACGCGAGGCTGGGCGCGTTCGAAAGCCTGCGATGCGGCGCATCTAATGGTGGCTGTGGTGTGTGCTGGGATGGCGCGCAACGGCGGCGGCGACGAGCTGGGCGGCGGCCGGAGCTCGGGCGTCGGTCGTTTTGCTGCTGCGGCGTGCTAGCCGGCGAACGGAGGCACTAGCGAGGCGCTGCGGAGTGCGGGGAGTGCGTTAGGCACCAGCGGTGACCAAGAGGTCACCGGAGTGACGCCGGCGTCGAGCTCGTGCGGCGGAGCGGCTCGGCTCCGGTAGAGGAGGCGGCTAGAGGGTGCGTATGAGCGCGGGGAGCAGGGGAGAAGATGGCGGAGCTCACAGCGGGGTCGGAGACGGTCTCAGCGAGCTCGGGGAGGCGGAGACGGCGGCAAATCGACGGCGGCGATCCTCGGTGGCCGAGGAGGGGAACGGTGGAGCTGGCGGCATCCAGTGCTTCCGGGCTCGTGTGCTTCGGCGTGGAGGAGCTTCGTGCCATAACGGAGCTCGTGGACCAAGAGGAGGGGCGAGGGGAGCGCGGTGGCCACGGTGGTTCTCGTCGGCGGCGGCGAACGTGTTCGGGTCCGAGGTGCGGAGGCGAGGGAGAGAGCAGGGGGAGAGTGAGAGAGGTCGGGCGGATCGGGACGACGCCGGGGCATTCACCCACGCGTCCAGAGGCTCGGCGGCAAGCAGGAGGAGGCGTGGCGCCTCGCGCGCGCGTGCGCTGTCCCGCCTCTGCCTACTGGCAGAGGTTAGGGATGACTGGCACCAGGCCAGGTGGGCTGGGCCATCACAGGTGAGGCCCAGGTGGGCGCCAGGTTAGTCAGGTGGGTCTCTCTCTCTCTTCGTTTATTTGTTTATGTTTTTCTATTTTTATGCAACTTCTGAGCTTTATTAAAAATACCAAAACGTTTTCTAAAATCCTGAAAATAATTGTGGGCTCTGTTTGGATTATTCCTAACAACCCTCACTTAAGTTCAGAATTAATTGAGCACTTGAAATAATATATAGCATTTAAATGCCCAATTGCAAATAACATATGATTTAATTCAGTGACCTTATGTGTCCTAGAAAATTGTGCACCATTTTTGTCAGAGGTTCTAGTCCAGAGCAAAGATGATGAACATTTTAGAAGGGCATTTCGGGTTCATTGAGAAAGTATTTAGTGACCCTAGTTGGTTTAAGTGGTGCTGGGGTTTCCGACATCCCCATTTCAACTTTCTGAGAAAATTTAACATGATGACGTGAATGCCTTAATGCAACTAGAGACAAGCAAGTTCTAGGGCTGTAACACCACAACGGCCAATTTTGAAGGAAGACAACAAGTACAAGCTATCCTAACAAAAGGTGGTCTGCCAAAGGCTCTGGTGGTGACGCTGCTGTGGGCTCCGTGGTGACCTACGTCCTGCCATCCTGCTGGTCTTGGTCTTGTTGCACCAATGTGGAAACCTTTGCCTGATGCCTCGGGACTCCTCGCCTGCGCCTGCCTCTTTAGCACCAAATAGGAAACTGGTACACTGCGCCCGCTGGCGCCCGCCTGGCATTGGTCGTCATGGCTCACGTCATGTGAACCTCGCGAGGTGCTGATTGCATAGATATCTCCGCTCCTCGGGAGTCAGCCTAGCGCGTCCGCCCCCAGGGAGGTCTTGGTGTAATCCGCCTCGCGAGGCTTGGCCCCTCGCGAGGGTCTTAAGCTGTTGCTGCCGAAGCTGGGCCGTACTGGGCCATTGGTGGAGCCATGCCATGGGCCGCAGGCAGGCAAGTCTGGATACCCCCGTTCCTAGGACGCCGATAGTAGCCCCCGGGCCCAAGGCACGCCCAAACTTGGCTTGGAGGCGAAGCCAAAGGGAAAATGCGGAGTGCCGCGGGCCCCAACCGCCTGCATCCTCGGTCGACGCATGGCGATTGACGGGACGTGGGTGCCTCCGCTTCCCCATGCTGCCTCGGCAACCGTTCGACTTGACGAGACCCTGCAGCATGCAGAAGAAAACCATCATTACCTGCGATCATGGAGGCTAGCGGTTGGCCCTCTTCTGGCTATAAATGAGGAGGGGGCGGGGGCGGAGCCCCCGTTGCCCGCTCCTTCTCCTTCCTCCTCACTTCGCCGTCTTGCCGCGACACCCATGGCGCCGACAAAGAGGTTCTCGGCCACGGAGAAGGGGAAGGCATGCCAGGAGGGGCCCGGCTCGCCACCGCCCAAGAGGGGTTGTGGCCGGCCCCGCAAGCACGCCGCGACCCCTGTCGTGGCCCCTCCAGGGCACGGACGTACTCCTTCGAGGACGGGCATCGTCATCGGTGGCCGTAGTGGTGCCTCCTCCCGCGGCGGAGCAGCCCTTGCGCTGAGAGAAGGCGCGCAATGGTCGCCCGGCCTCCTCGGCCATGCTTCCATTCGGTGGAGGTGCTTACGGAGTTCGTCGTGTAGTCGGAGCAGCCGGCCGGCACTTGGCTCCAGCTCCCGCGCTCCTTTGCCGGCGAGCTGTCGGCCGCAGGTCTCGACGGCTGCAGCAGCAAGGCCTCGTGGGCCACGGTGGAGGTTTCCGCCGCAGGCAACGCGGTCCTGGCCCGCGGCTGGCAGACGTTCGCCCGCGCGCGCGGCCTGAGCAGGAGGTGCACCCTCCACTTCAAGTACGACGGCGTCGCGACCCTCTACGTGAGGGTTTTTGGGGAAGATGGCCGCCGCGCAGGGTGCTGCCCCGAGGACAGCGGCGGCGACGACGAGCTGGGTCCTGACAACGACCGCGACGACGCCGAGGGCGAGCTCGCCCTTTGCGACGGCCATGGCTTGTACGGCGGCGGCAGCTCCTTTTGCAGTGAAAGCTCCAGCAGCGGTGGCTACGACCAGCCGCCACGTCGCCGGGCTCACTATGAGGATGGTGGCGGGTCGTCCTGTCGCCGCGCACTGTGAAGCGCGAGGAGGACTCCGGCTGAGCCCGGGGGGCGCTGGGAGCCAACCCTCGTGAGCTGCTGCGGGTGTGGGCGCCGCTTTTGCTCATCCTTTCCTTTCTTCCTGCATTCCAAGAAACAAGTATGGGGCCCCGCGAGGGCGTGTAATGAACAACAATTTTCATGCCGGTTATGTTATGTTTATCGTCCCTGTGTTGTGTTATGGCATTCGTGCTTCACGTAGACGTAGAGGGATAACATACCTGGATGCATGTAGGCGTAGAGGGATAACTTAGCTGGATGCACCTGGGGTAGTTTCCTGTCTCGTGGGGCGCACCCTCTGGCATCTGGTGAGGCCTCCTTGTTGCTGACTCAGGAGCCGTTAACCTCGGGAGGCATCACAAAGCTACATAATTTGGTAGGACATCCGCCAGATGCCTTATCCTTCCTTGTGCGAGGCCTCATGCATGGGCTAATCATGGCCTAATGCACCACGTCGCGGTACCTGTGGGGCACAGACTTAGAAGGGTGCGCCAATCACGAGCTCAATCGAGGTGCCTCACGAAGATCCGGGGAGCCGAAGCTCTGGACCGACAGGGCTTTGCCGAGGTGTGTCCGTGGCTAGGTTAGCCCAGCGCACGCACACACCTGCGCACCCCCCCTGCAAGGCGCGCGAGGGAGAGCATCGGGCAACTACCGTCTTCCCTGGCGTGAAACAAAGAACCGAGTGAAGAAGCAGAGAAAAGAAGGGGCTCAACCTAGCAATCGAGAAACGCCAGAACTTCAAATTCCATTAAAAAGGTTGCAAGACAACTACGGAAAGCAAATGAACAGCCGCGTCTGGCACCTAGTCTAGTCTTCTTACCAGCGCGGTGCTAAGTGTTGCCACTAGGACGTGGGAGGGAGGCCCCGAGGCCCGAGGGAGGCACTTCGGAGACTCCGGGGCGTGTACAGCCCCACTCATTATTACGTGAGAGTGTCATGAGTGGAGACCTTCACAGGAACTGGGCCTTGCTTCATTAGTAGAACTTCCGGAGATGCTGGATGTTCTAGGCGTTCTGGATGGGGATCCCGTCCTGCGTCTCCAGGTGCACGGCGCCAGGCTTGGAGACGCAGGCAATCCTAAACGGGCCCTCCCACATGGGCGAGAGCTTATGCAGCCGTTCCCTGGAGAACACCCACCTCAGGACAAGTTCGCCGACCTCAAGCGTCCTGGAGCGGATGCTGCGGCAGTGGTACCGTCGCAGCGCCTTCTGGTATCTTGCCGCCCGGAGCGAGGCTTGGCGGCGGCGTTCCTCCCCCAGCACGAGGTCCATCCCCTGCATGGCGTTCTGACGTGCCTCCTCAAACACCAGGACCCGCGCGGAGCGATGCCTGACCTTGTGAGGGAGAACCGCTTCGGCTCCATAGATGAGGAAGAACGGGGTCTCGCCTGTTGGCTTGGTGGCGGTGGTGCGGATGGACCACGGCACGGACTGGAGCTCATCATGCCAGCCCCTGCCGCAAGCCTCGAGCTTCTTCTTGAAGGTCCTGATTTTGAGGCCTCTCAAGACCTCCGCGTTGGCGCACTCGGCTTGGCCATTGCTCCTAGGGTGCGCCACTGAAGCATAGCATATCTACGTTCCAAGGTTAGCACAATATGTTTTGAAGAGATTGCTAGTGAACTGCGAGCCATTTTCGTTGATGATGCTATTAGGGACTCTGAACCGGCTCACAAGACCCTTGATGAACTTGACGGCGGAGCCGGCTGGGATGGTGCGGGCAGCTTCCACCTCTGCCCACTTGGTGAACTTGTCGATGGCGACGTAGAGGTAGCGGTAGCCCCCAGGCGATCGACGGAATGAGCCCAGGATGTCCAGCCCCCAAACCGCAAACGGCCACGAGAGTGGGATAGTCTGGAGGCCCTGAGCAGGCTGGTGGATTTGCTTGGCGTGGAAATGGCAGGCCTCGCAGGACCTCACCAGCTCGGTCGCGTCGTTGAGCGCCATGGGCCAGTAGAATCCGCTGCGGAACGCCTTGCCCACCAAGGTGCGCGACGATGAATGATGCCCACAGTCTCCACCGTGTATGTCAGCTAGCAATTTGCACCGCTGCTTCCTGGAGATGCATCGCAAGGAAACGTCATTCGGTCGCTTCCGTTATAGCTCACAATCATGAATGCAATACGCTGCAGCTTGCCGGGCCACACGCTCCTCGTCCTCCTCCTTCTCCGGCAATGTTCCTTTCATTAGGTATGCCCTGAACTCTTCGGTCGAGCTCCCCTTCTGGGGCTCGAGCGCTAGGAGCAGGTGTGCTCCTGAGGTCAGACCGCAGGCAGGGGCTCCAGAGGCTGGCGGCGGGGGAAGTTCCACATGAGGCGGCACAGGCTCAGCAACCGGAGGGGCCGCTGAGGGCTTGAAGAGCCGCTCTTCAAAGACACCGGGCTCTTGGGGCTGACGCTTCGACACCCTTTTGGCAATATCATCAGCTTCCTTGTTTGTGTCGCGGGGCACATGCTACAGTTCCATGCCCAAGAATTGCTTCTCCATTCTGCGTACCTCCGTGAGGTATGCCTCCATGTGCTCATCCTTCGGCTCATACACCTTGTTGGAAAAGTTGACGAGGAGCTGAGAGTCGCCCTTGATGGTGAGGCGCTTTACCCCCAAGGCTGCAGCTGCCTTCAGGCCGGCGATCAGTCCTTGGTATTCTGTGATGTTGTTGGAGACCTTCTTGCCCCGCTGGAAGCAGAGCTGCACGGCGTAGTAGAGCTTGTCCTGAGTGGGAGAGATGAGCACGGCTCTAGACCCCGCGCCCTGACGCGCAAAGGCATCGTCGAAGTACATGACCCAGCCATCTAGCGCTTCGCTCCCCGGTGAGAGAGACCGGTCCTCGCCTGCTTCGGGCGCTGGGGCGTCATTCCATTCCGCCACAAAGTCGGCAAGCGCAGCTCCCTTGATGACCCTAGTGGTGCTGAACTCCAGCTGGAATGCCTGCAGCTCGATGTTCCACTCGGCGACCCTCCCCGCTGCATTGAGGCTCCAGAGTACCCTCTCTAGTGGGTAGGCCGAGACGACCTTGATGGGGTGACATTGGAAGTAGTGATGCAGCTTGCGCGAGGCCACGAGGAGCGCGAGCAGAAGCATCTACGACATGGGATAGCCTGCCCTCACATCCCGTAACACGTGCTGACAAAGTACACCGAGCGCTCAATGAGGACGGGAGCGTCGATGGAGTCCGAGGCCCCCGGAGGTTGGGGCACCTCTTGAGGCCGGGGGACCTCAGCAGCTTGGTTGCCCATCGGGGCCACCCAGTCTCAGGAGCGCCGTCTTGTGGAGCATGGTCATTTGCTGGCGCTGCTGTGGCTTCAGGGGCGCTGTCTTGGTGCCGCACCATCCCAGCCAAAGGTGCGGCATTGTGTGGCAGGCCCTTCGCCTGGCGCTCCTCCCGGACGGCCACCAGTGCTACGCTAGCGGAATGAGGCATGGCGGCTAGGAAAAAGCACCAGGGGCTCGAGGGGACGAGGCGCCACCATCACCGGTGGGCTAGTCAGGTATCTCTTGAGGCCTTGAAATGCCATGTCGGCCTCTGGGGTCCACTCAAACGGGCCCTTCTTCTTCATCAGCTTGAAGAACAGAAGGGCGCGCTCTCCAAGCTTGGAGATGAAGCGCCCCAGCGAGGTCACACAGCCCGCGAGATTTTGCATTTCCTTGAGAGTCTGCAGCGGGCTAATGTCTTCTATTGCGTTGACCTTCTCCGGGTTCGCCTCGATCCCCCTGTGCGACACGAGGAAACCCAGTAGTTTGCCGGAGGGGACACCGAACACGCACTTCTCCGGGTTGAGCCGTAGGTCTACCTTGCGCAGGCTAGCAAAGGTCTCCTCTAGATCCTGAATGAGTGTCCCGGCCTCCCGAGACTTCACCACAATGTCGTCGATGTAGGCCTCAGCGTTCCTCCCGAGCTGTTGGCCCAGAGCGATATGCATCAGCCGCTGGAAGGTCGCCCCAGCGTTGCGCAGCCCAAACGGCATGCAGGTGTAGCAGTACACTCCGCACGGGGTCAAGAAGGTCGTCTTCTCTACATCCTCCACCGCCATCTTGATCTGGTGGTAGCCTGAGTAGGCATCTAGAAAACATAACAGGTCACATCCGGCGGCGGAGTCGATGATCTGATTGATGCGCGGGAGCGGGAATGGGTCCTGAGGGCAGGCCTTTTTGAGGTTGGTGAAGTCGACGCACATGCGTTCCTTCCCACCCTTCTTGGGCATGACAACGGGGTTCGCCAGCCACTCCGGGTACCGGACTTCACGGATGACACCCGCCGCCTATAGCTTGCGGGTTTCCTGGACGATGAAGGACTGCTTCTCCATAGACTGTCGTCGCGCCTTCTGCTTCACAGGGCGCATGTTGGGGCACACTCTCAAGTGATGCTCGATTACTCCTCTTAGGACCCCCACCAGCTGCTTGGGCTCCCAAGTGAATACCTCCTTGTTCGCATGCAGGAACTTCACGAGTGCTTCTTCTTGGCCCGGGTCGAGGTTGGCGCCTATGGTGAAGGTGTCTCCCGAGGCCCCATCATCCTCGACCGGTACATGCTTTGTCTTGGCATGGTCTTGTGAGAATAACTACTTCTTCTTCACCGGTGCGGCCCCCTGGGCCCCAGCCGCTGCATCGTCAGTGGGGCAAGCTATCGCTGAGGTTCTGAGGGCGAGCCTTAGGGCCGCCAAGGCCTCCTTGGTGTCCCCAGAGATGGTAAGGACACTGCTGCTCCCCGGCATCTTCATGAGGTTGTAGGCGGGATGGGTTGCTGCCATGAACTGGGCCAGGGCAGGGTACCCGAGGATGGCATTGTACGCGAGGCTGATGCGGGCGATGTCGAAGTCGTTAAGTTCGGTGAGGTACTTGTCGTGGGTGCCAAAGGTGACGGGGAGGAGGACCTGCCCTAGGGGGCTGGTGGATCCACCACCAACTCCGGAGAAGGGCTTGGTGTGACAGAACCGGCCGAGTGGCACGTGGAGCAAGCTGAAGGCCTCCACAGAGAGCACGTTGAGACCGGCTCCTCCGTCGATGAGGTTCTTGGTAACTGCTATATTGCAGATGGTGGGGGTGCAGAGCATCGGGAGCGCACCCGAACCTGCGGTGGTCGCCTGGTGGTTCCCCGAGTCGAAGGTGAGGTCAGCCTTGGGTGCCCCCCATCCCAGAGGAGCCCTCTGTTGTATACGCGCGGCGCCCATCTGGCGGACGAAATACTTGACGTGGCGATCCGAGGGCGGCGCCTGTGAACCACCCAGGAGGGCTGCGACGGTGGGGGGCGCCGGTGCGGCGAAGCGCGTGATGAAAAGATCGCGCAGCTCCTCCCAGGAGGCCACAGAGGACTCGGGCAGGTTGAGCAACCAGGCACGCGGCACGTCGGTGAGGGCCATGGGGAACCAGTTGGCCATGACCTTGTTGTCACCTCCAGCTCCCAGAACGGCCTCCTCGTACGCCAACAGGAAGGCTGCTGGATCTGCTACGTCGTCGTAGCGAGGCGGCATCTCCGGCTTGAACTTGTGCGGCCACCGCACTTGCCGCAAGGCAGGTGTGAAGGCTCGGAGGCACGTGGTGCCTCTGCGCGTGCCCGTCGATCCAGTCGGAGGAGTAGCGCTTGCCATGGGAGCCGGATGGAGAGACACAACAAGCAGAGAGGCGAGGCTTTGGCGCACCCCTACCTGGCGCGCCAAATTTTGGATTCGGGGTTCCGGCAAACCCTTATGGGGTTT
Source organism: Triticum aestivum (assembly GCF_018294505.1). Classification (NCBI taxonomy): domain Eukaryota; kingdom Viridiplantae; phylum Streptophyta; class Magnoliopsida; order Poales; family Poaceae; genus Triticum; species Triticum aestivum. The sequence goes on along the minus strand of NC_057814.1, from coordinate 325,711,686 downwards.
GAACTCTAGGGTGCGCACGAAGAACTCTCTCTCCCTAGTTCACTCGCTCAATGATCTCATGGCCTAGCTCGACGAACCCAAAGAACACGAGACACAGAGGTTTATGCTCGTTTGGGCCACCGTTGTGGTGTAATACCCTACTCAAATGTGGTGGTCGTGGATTGCCTCGAGGGCTAAGGATGAACTAGTACAGTGGATGAACAACCTTAGGAGGAGAGGTGTTCTTGAGCTCGATGAGCTGGTGAGATGGCATTGGTGGAATGGATCCGATCCTAGGTGAGTTGCCTCCTACAGTGGTGGCTAGTCCTATTTATAGAGGCCCCGGTCCTCTTCCCAAATGTAGGCGGGAAGGGATCCCACAACAGCCAATTTTGAAGGGAGACAACTAGTACAAGCTATCCTGACAAAAGGTGGTCTTCGCCTACCAAAGGCTCTGGTGGTGATGCTGCTGTGGGCTCCGTGGTGACCACCGTCCTGCTGGTCTCGGTATTGTTGCACCGATGTGGAAACCTTTGCCTGATGCCTCGGGACTCCTCGCCTGCGCCTGCCTCTTTAGCACCAAAGAGGAAACTGGTACGCTGTGCCCGCTGGCGCCCGCCTGGCCTTGGTCGTCATGGCTCATGTCATGTGAACCTCGCGAGGTGCCCCTTGCATAGATATATCCACTCCTTGGGAGCCTGCCTAGCGCGGCCGCCCCTAGGGAGGTCTTGGTGTCATCCGCCTCGCGAGGCTTGGCCCCTCGCGAGGGCCATACCGGGCCGTTGGTGGAGCCACACCGTGGGTCGCAGGCAGGCAAGTCTAGGTACCCTCATTCCCAGGACGCCGATAGCGCGGATGCCTCCGCTTCCCCATGTCGCCTCAATAATCGTTCCGAGTGGACAGCAGGCTGGTGCATGCAGTAAGGCCATCATCACTCATAACATGGAGGGGTGCGGGTTATCCTTCTTCCGCCTATAAAAGGGCGAGGGGGCCGGCTAGGTGGACTGCCTACTGGGCCGTCCAGGTATGCCAGATAAGTCCTTATCTCTCTGCTTTCTATTTTTATTTTCGAATTTGTTTTTCTGTTTTTCATTTAGTAATAATACTAAACCATTTTTCAAACTCGTGAAAATATTTGTGGGAACCTTTTGAAATATTTACAATAGCCCACAACTATTTCTAGAATTATTTGAGCATTAAAATAATTATAGCATTTAAATGCCCAAATTCAAATACCTTATGATTTAATCCAAAAATCCATAAATGACCTAGAAAAGTGTGCATCATTTTTGGTAGAGGTTCTAGACCAATTAAAAAATCATGAACTTTTCTGAAGGGCATTTTGGGTTCATTGAAAATATTTTTATTTTGATCCTAGTTGCATTTAATTTGGTGCTAGGGTTTGAACATCCCCATTTCAAGTTTAAGCAAAATTTAAACATGATGCAACAACCAAGACTAGTCCACAAGCAAGGCTAAAGCTAGGGCTATGACAACTCACCCCCACTAAACAAGAATCTTGTCCCGAGATTCAAGACATGAGGTAAGAAGGAAGGGGGTCACAAAACTATCACAATCTTCTCGATCCAACTGCCCTTCTCGAGGATGTTCATTCATTGCATCATCTTGATCTTGACGTCTTGCTTTGAGAACGTCATCCAACACGACAATGAGAAGAAAGGGAAACCCTAAAGAGTCGATCTTCCCGAAGATCGAACAACTCACGATCAAGTCACGGAATGAGACATAGTAACATCTCTTGGGTTGAGCCACAAAACACACATCAGGATGATGGAAGAAACATATCAAGAAGGTTCAATTTGGTTGGCAACAATTCCACACTTAAATAGATGGTGAGTAAGTGTCAAAGTAGCGAGGAGATAAATTGCCATGATTCCATAACAGGGCACCTTAGAGAAGGTGACTCTTAGAATTAATTCCTTAAGTGGCAAAAAGAATTAATTTTGATACATAGATCATCGAAACTCCCTATACTAGCCTAAGGCAAATAATAATCGATTGTTTGAAGGAGTTCGGAAGAATGGCATACTCAGTTTGGAAAGGAAACTAGAGTTATAAGACAACTCGGCAAACGGAAGGCACATTCCAATTGACACCGCAGATATAACCCAGTGTTTGAGCATGCTCTCAAGAACTTGAGAATTTCCATATTCATCAGGGTTTTACCAGCATCTGTGCCAAGATCCTGGCAACACTCCATACAACCATGATGAATAGAGGTGGAGAATACAGATGCAAAGGAAAGACCACTTTCTCAGATTTCACCTTGGCTAAGTCAAGGGAATGAGATCTGGATGATCGACCGAGAGACATTTAGCACTCCACTTCTAATGTTCTCCTTGATGTTCTACATACCATAGTCATCCTTAAAGCATTAATGTGGCCATCAAGTATAGGTTGGACTTCGGGAAGACAAAGGATCCGTAAGGAACAACTCCTAGAATAAGTCATATGACATCCTCATGGGGAGGTGGCTAAATTGCTGAATCAAGATACTACAATAACTGGCCTTCTGGCTAGGTGGGGTAGCCAAAACATCCACTTTACCGGTTTATAGAACCAATATTATAATTCTTGGGAAATGTTCCAACCATTATATCTGCCTGAGATTCGGATCTAGTTGATCACAGGATACTCCAGACTCAGCATGTCTGAAAGTGAAAGGTTGCAACACAAATCGATGAGATGATGTTGCAAGATTCTCGGGAAACGAACTACGATAGTAAGCTCCAAAACATGAGTTGGTTCTGCTACACACATGTGAACACGCTGTCCCAGACAAGCATGACCACGTAGTAGTCTTATAATAAAACACTACCGAGTTCAGGTGGGGAACCATTATCGAGGATATCAAAGTCCTTGTATAAGTCTTGCTCTTAATGAAGAAACTTCTTCTCCTTGAATAAATCAATCAGTGGCTTGGTGTGCTAGGAAACACATATAGGATGGAGGCGGCCAACCTATCAAACTATATAGCACTTCGCTCATGCGTGACTAATTTGGGATGATTCCAAGGAAGCAAAAACTAACTTTCTTGAATCCACGACGACAACTTGCATCAAATGCACATGTATTAGAGGAAGTCACATCTTTCATCCGAACATATGCTTCATGAACAGGACATGAAGATAATGCTTATAAAAGTTTCCAACACTAACTTAGATGTTCAAAATGAATCATGGACACGATGAAAATGTTGTCAATGGGCTCAACAACAATCCAGGCATCCATATAGATGGAATTCACAATTAAGTGAACACAGTGATAGCATTGATTAGACCAAAAAATGTAATGGTGTATGCTCGAGGGATCAACCACGAGTAAGACAACATTACAAACATCGTTGGTTCTGATTTGATTTGAGGATAGCCCACACTCAAATCAAAGTTTGGACAAGACAATAGATCTAATAATTGATCACGAGGACCAATTGATGAAGATATCATCTTTCTTCAACACATACACACAGAACATATCCCTTAGAGATGAACTAAGTCGGACAAGCTTTTATCTTCCAACTCTCCAAGTAGTTGTTTAGCTTAACCAACTAGCTTAGGGGTATCCAGCACATATTCTTGGAGAAGGGGTGGTTTAGAGGAAAACCAACTTGATCACGAGCTCAACATAACGGCTAGGGGACAACCTGGTGATACTTCCGTGAAGATATCCAGAAAATCACGAACCATCGATATGCTACTAACCTCAAGAACAATCGTGCCTTCCAAGGCAAGATGATATGATCAAAAGAGCGAGGGTTTAACAAAATCCTAACTCATCCATCGAAGAGTGCACCCGAAAATATGGACTAGGTAGCACGATCAACTTTAGGGTGATGATTTAATAATCAACACGCTAAGAATGAGGTTATTGTCAATTAACTACCAAGCAACAGGGTTGCTAGGAGTATTGGTTCCACACATCATAGTTCACTTGTCGGCATTCCGGTTGCGACAACACAGGACCGAGGAATGAATAATGATGGTGAGAAGTATCATGTCACATCCCTAGCTTCTGACATTGCACTAGGCTAACTTCATGTGTGCATCATGTTTAAACTTTGAAAGAAACTTGAAATGGGGATTGCCTAAACCCTAGCATTAAAGGAATTCACTAGGTTCAACCAAAATATTTCCAGTAAATCCAAATGGCTTTCAAAAAATATTCATCATTCTTGGGAAATGCTGGAAACAGTAACCAGAGGTGATGCACATTTTCTCATGACATATTTGGGCTCTGGATTAAATCATACTCTATTTGCATTTGGGCATTTAAATGCTATTAAATATTTTAAATGCTCAAATAATCATAAACTAAAATGTTTACTGTAGGATATATTCCCAACAGTGATCATGAGTAGTTTCATGATTTTTGGAAGTGTCTAAGTATTTTTAATAAAGCCCTAAAGACTACAGAATATTAGAAAACAGAAACAAATAAAAAAAAGAGAGAGAAAGGAAACCTACCTGGCCTCACCTGTCGTAGCCCAGCTGGCCAGCCCACCTGGCCGGCCCATCCCAGCGCCACTGCCAGTCATCTCCCACCTCCCGCCAGTAGGACGAGAGGCGTGTGGCCGCCGTGCGCGCCCACGCGCCCCGGCCACCTCCTGCTTGCCGCTTCTCCCTGGACGTCCCTGGAGACGCCACGCGCTCCCCTCGACCCCCCCCCCCCCCCGCTCTCCCCGTGCTCATTCCCTCCCCTGGACTTCTCTCTCTCACCCACCCGAACGGGTTCGTCGCCGCCGCTCGCCACCACCGCAGCCATCGTGCTCCCCTCGCCTTCCCGTGCTGTCCAGCAGCTCCGTCTCGACGCCCTCGTCCTCTCAGCCGAGTCAGGCAACGCCGAACGGCCTGCATCGCCCCCTGCACCCTCGACTTCGCCGCCTCTGCTCCGAGATCGCCGGCGACCTCCCGACGTCGTCAGCCCGTCCCCGACCGCGCCGTTTGTTTCTACGTTACCGCAGTGAGCTCCGCTACCTTCTCCCCCTTCTCGTTCTCGCTCCCGAGCTCCGTAGCAACTGCACGTAGCTCATCCGCACGCGCCGCCGCCGAGCTCGTCGCCGACGAGGCTCCGGCCATCCAACAGTCGCACCACCATGGCCGTTAGCTTCACCGCATCGCCAGGAGCCCGTAGCACCATCGCACGCCCCTCGCCGTGCTCTCTAGCGACGGGTTCGACTACACCCGTACCCCGGCAGCCGCACAGCTCGTCGCCGGCGTCGATTCCGGCGACCCCGAGCTCCACCACCACCACCAATCGATGCGGCTCGTTCCCAGCTGCGTGTAGATGCTCTCCGCCGCCCATTTGGTTGCCGGAGCACGGATCCCGCACCCCACCGCCGCGTCTAGCCTCGCTGGCGGCTAAACGCCGGCGCGTCAGCCCAGTTGACCAGGGGTTTGACCTCCCCTGGGTCAATGACAAGTGGGGCCCGCCTGCTAATTAACCTGGGTTAGATTTAAATTTATTCTAATTAGTTTAATTAACTAATAGTGACACTAACATAGGGGACCCAGACGTCAGGTTTGACCTGGACGACCCCGCTGACCAGCTGACGTCACCCTGACGCAATGCTGACGCATTAATTTAATTACTGGAATTAATTTTATACAGGAAATTCCAGAAAATACCCAAAACTTCTAAAATTCATAGAAATTCAACCATAACTCCAAATGAAACAAATTATATATGAAAAATTATCATAAAAATGTAATCTATCCATCTGTATCACTTTCATGCATGTCAAACTAAGTTATACCTGCTGTATAGGTGAAAACATTATAATGATATTTTAAATGCTAAATGTGGAGTTTGCATATGAACCCTTAGTTCATATGGACTTCATTTAAACTGTTGTTAGATGCATTAATGTAAATCATAACATTCTTGACATGTCACGACCATGCATCATATTCTTGCATTGCATTGATTGTGTTTCCTCTCTGTTGTCGGTAATTGTCCCCTCTCGGTAGCCGTGATTCCGACGATGAGTTCGATGACACCGATGAAGAACTATAATATCTTCAGAAGTGCCAGGCAAGCAAAAACCCCTTGTTCATTCCGATACAATCCCACTCTCTCGCTCCTGCTCTCTTTTACTGCATTAGGACAACAACGATTCATCTGTTACTTGCTACGGTAGTTGAACCCCTTATCCTCTGCATGACCTGTCATTGCCACAGTAAATAGATGAAACCCACTAGCATGAGTAGGAGTTGTTTGAGCCCTGATGTGCCTACTCATTCATGTTTGTTTGTCATGCCTGCTATTGCTTAGAGTTGTGTCAGGTCTGATTCATCGGGGATGAATTGGAAAGTAGTGAACATGTCCTGCTGTGTGAGAGCTAAGTGCGTGAACACGATTTGGTAAAGGTATCGGTGAGAGGCCATGTAGGAGTACATGGTGGGTAGTCTCATTGAAGCCATCCTCAGGAACTGAGTTCTGTGTTTGTGATCCATGAAACAGTTACTACCACGCATTGGGCCCGAAACCAATGGACCCTCTCGGCTTCTTAACCACCCTTGTCCTCTGTCCAGGAGTTGCAAGTAGTTTCTGGTGTTTGTAGTATGCTGGAGGCCGTGGACAGCGCTGACCCAAGGGGTGGACTGTGATGCGGTAGGCACGTGGCACGGTGTACCGGGCGCCCGTTTGGTGTCACGAGAACCCTGCACACATCGTTCGGGGCCGTATGTGGAAACCTCTACCGGACTCCCTGCGGATGGAACCTGAATAGGCGATAAACCTGGACTAGAGATTGAGTGTTTAGGTAGGCTGTGGCCGACACCCTCGCTGGGCTTCCGCTTGAAGGTTGCCAAGTACATGTCGTGTAAACGGCGGTAAGTGGTGAAAGCGTGTGTGTCGAAGTACAGCCCTGCAGGGTTAACATCATCTATTCGAATAGTCGTGTCCGCGGTAAAGGACTTCTGGGTTGCCTATAACAGTTCATAGACAAGTGAAAGTGGATACTCTAAAATGCGCAAGATAAGCATGAGTGCTATGGATGGCGTTCTCGTAGGGAGACGGGAGCGGATCCTTAGTGGTGTATTGATATGGTGAATATGTGGACTCGTGTGCGCCACCTCAAAAGAGTTACTTGCAGTCGTATTTTAGGATAGCCAGCGAGTCAAAGCTGGCTTAGTTAAACTCCACCACCCCCTTTGTTGATACCGATGCATATGTAGCTAATTCTGATGTAAGTCTTGCTGGGTACATTTGTACTCACGTTTTCTTAATTTATGTTTTTGCAGAGAGACTTCAGTCTCGCTAGTAGTTCCGTGTGGACTTCGACGTTTAGCTTGTTACCTCAGCTACGATCTTGTGCCCTCGGCAGGATCTAGTAGATAGTCAGGCTTCTCAGCCTTTTTCATTTATACTTGTCTGTACTCAGACATGTTAAGCTTCCGCATGTGTTTGACTTGTATGCTTTGAATGCTTGGTCGAGAGACCCATGTTTGTAATATCTAGATCTTCGGAGCCTAATGAATAAATACTCTGAGTCGTAGAGTCTAGTTATGATGCCATGTTGTATTTGCACATAGAGAGCATATTGTGCGTATGATTGAAATGCTTGGTATGTGTGGGATCCGACAATCTAGTTGTTTATCCTTGGTAGCCTCTCTTATGGGGAAATGTAGTCTTGTGCTTCCATGAGCCATAGTAGTCCGCTACAGCCCGGTTCACCGGAGTCCTGCAAGCCCGGCACTACTGCTCCGAAACACTTGGCTGGCCGGCATGTGATTCACTTCGTTCCTGTGTCTGTCCCTTCGGGGAAATGTCACGCGGTGACATCCGGAGTCCTGCCTAGCCTGCTACAGCCCGGGTTCCTGGAGTCCTGTTAGCCCAGTGCTACAGCCCGGATTCAAACGTTGCTGACCGACATGCTCGATGTTGATTCATGTATGCCTATCCCCGTAAGTTAGTGCCACTTTGGGTTCACGACTAGCCATGTCGGCCCGGGTTCTCTGTCATATGGATGCTAGCCACACTATCATATACGTGAGCCAAAAGGCGCAAACGGTCCCGGGCCATGGTAAGGCGACACCCGTGGGAATACCGTGCGTGAGGCCGCAAAGTGATATGAGGTGTTACAGGCTAGATCGGTGTGACTTAGAATCGGGGTCCTGACATATCACTACAACAAGAATTCATAAGAGGTTGTACAATTCTCATGACATTCCTGACATAAAAGAGGGTAATACTCAAGGGTAGAACAGAGCAAAAGTTGGATTGGCATTTTGATCCACGAAATACAAGTGCTTTGACACAATCCTAGATATGGATGAGGTATTGGAGTTTGTTTCTCCTAGTCAGTTCAGAATAGAATGGTTTGACATACCACAAGAGGAAAGGCATCGCTGAACACGAATGCACACATACTCTTGGCTATCAATTGATAAACGAAGGTCGGAAAACAACTAAAGAGGGAAAACTCAAAGGAACATATGATTTCCTGAGTTGTGGATGCATAGATTAGTATGTCGAGCAAAGCTCAACATTTATTCTGGATAACCCATGCAGAAAGGTAGAACTGCCGGATTCACGATGTAGAATGGAGAACTCATCAAGAGCACTCTAGTTGAGATCTTTTGGTTCAAAAGAACTTCTTCCATAAGCAGTTCATGGTATTTGGAAGAAGAAAATACCATGGAGCTCGAGGACTATCGCAAAGGTTACTAATATCCTAAAGGAACTAGCAAACAGTATCAACATGAATGAGTAGAGTGAATCTTGGGTTCGAAAACCTAGGAATAGAATGCCTACTAACTAAATAGCATCACGAGATGCTTTTGAGAATGGTGGCCAGAATCATCACAATGAGAACACAACACAAGGTTGGGTTACTAGGTGGTTCTCTAGGATACCCTAGTCTCATAATAGTAGCTTCAACATATATGTCGAGGCAATGAAGTACCTCAACACACTGATTAGTGTGGTTAATCCAGCCTAAAAGGACATCAAAACAGGGAGGAAAGATTTGCAAATGCATCAGATTTTTTAGAAACCTGGGATAACTCGGACATCATAACGACTATAAATGCTCAAAAAGATTTGAGACATCCAGCAAAATGGTGGCATAACCACTCAACATCACAATATCAAGGTTCCGAGAACTGAACTGAGACTTGAATCCATTATTCCTATAAGTCTATGGATTAGTAACATGTGATCCTGATAGAAGAATGAGAAGCCTAGTTCTTAATCCCCGTAGAAGAGAAGAGTATGACTTAGATCAGAAGGCTATAGGGTAAAGGAGTAAAAAGAGCCTTATGTTCCCTTCCACAATCAATTCCCTTGTATAACTAAAGAATTTCTAGACTCGACTTCGACCAGTTTGCCTTGGTAATCCTACAGGTAGTCAGGCTCTGATACCAAAGCTGTCGGGACCCTGATCCTAAGTCACACCGATCTAGCATGTAACACATCATATCACTTTGCGGCCTCACGCACGGTATCCCCAGGCGTACCACCTTACCTGGCCCGGGATCGTTTGCACCTTTTGGCTCAAGTATATGATACTGTCGCTAGCATCCATATGACAGAGAACCCGGGCCGACATGACTAGTCGTAAACCCAAGCTGGCACTAACTTACAGGGACAGGCATACATGACCCAGCAATGCACGTGTCGGTCATCAATGTATGAACCCAAGTCGTAGCAAGCTACAAGGACTTAAAGGAACAACGCGTGACATTTCCCCGAAGGGACAGACACAGGAGCAAAGAAGGACACATGCCGATCATCCCATGTGTTCCGGAGCAGTAGCAAGCTACCATGGCTCAGTGGAAGCACTAGGAGACATTTCCCCATAAGAGAGGCTACCAAGAATAAACAACTAGATTGTCGGATCCCATACATACCAAACATTTCAAAATCATGCAAACAATATGCTCGATATGTGCAAATACAACATGGCATCACAACAAAACTCTACGACTCAAAATATTTAGTCATAAGTCTCCGAAGAGTGATACATAGTAAGAATTACAATCATGGGTCACATGACCCAACATACAAAGCATACAGGCAACAGAAGCAATAACATGTCTGAGTACAGACAACTACAAATGAAAAAGGCTGAGAAGCCTAACTATCTACAAGATGTTGGGAAACGTAGTAATTTCAAAAAAATTCTACGCACACGCAAGATCATGGTGATGCTTAGCAACGACAGGGGAGAGTGTTGTCCACGTACCCTCGTAGACCGATAGCGGAAGCGTTAACACAACGCGGTTGATGTAGTCGTACGTCTTCACGAGCCGACCGATCAAGTACCGAACGCACGACACCTCCGAGTTCAGCACACGTTCAGCTCGATGACGTCCCTTGAACTCCGATCCAGCCGAGTGTTGAGGGAGAGTTTCGTCAGCACGATGGCATGGTGACAATGATGATGTTCTACCGACGCAGGGCTTCGCCTAAGCACCGCTACGATATTATTGAGGTGTAATATGGTGGAGGGGGGCATCGCACACGGCTAAGAGATTAATGATCAATTGTGTGTCTAGAGGTGCCCCCTGCCCCCGTATATAAAGGAGCAAGGGGGGTTCGGGCGGCCAAGGGGAGAGGCGCGCCAGGAGGAGTCCTACTCCTACCGGGAGTAGGACTCCCCCCTTTTCCATGTTGGACTAGGAGAGAGAGGGGGAAGAGGTGGAGGGGAGGAAGGAAAGGGGGAGCGCCGCCCCCCTCTCCTTATCCTATTCGGACTGGGGGGAGGGGCGTGCGGCCCTGCCCTTGCCTCCTCTCCTCTCTTCCACCTAGGCCCACTAAGGCCCATTAAGTTACCGGGGGGTTCCGGTAAACTCCCGGTACTCCTAAAAAATCCCGATTTCACCCGGAACACTTCCGATGTCCAAACATAGGCTTCCAATATATCAACCTTTATGTCTCGACCATTTCGAGACTCCTCGTCATGTCCATGATCACATCCGGGACTCCGAACAACCTTCGGTACATCAAAACATATAAACTCATAATATAACTATCATCGTAACGTTAAGCGTGCGGACCCTACAGGTTCGAGAACTATGTAGACGTGACAGAGACACCTCTCCGGTCAATAACCAATAGCGGAACCTGTATGCTCATATTGGTTCCCACATATTCTACGAAGATCTTTATCGGTCAGACCGCATAACAACATACGTTGTTCCCTTTGTCATCGGTATGTTACTTGCCCGAGATTCGATCGTCGGTATCTCGATACCTAGTTCAATCTCGTTACCGGCAAGTCTCTTTACTCGTTCCGTAATACATCATCCCACAACTAACTCATTAGTCACAATGCTTGCAAGGCTTATAGTGATGTGTATTACTGAGTGGGCCCAGAGATACCTCTCCGACAATCGGAGTGACAAATCCTAATCTCGAAATACGCCAACCCAACAAGTACCTTCAGAGACACCTGTAGAGCACCTTTATAATCACCCAATTACATTGTGACGTTTGGTAGCACACAAAGTGTTCCTCCGGTAAACGGGAGTTGCATAATCTCATAGTCATAGGAACATGTATAAGTCATGAAGAAAGCAATAGCAACATACTAAACGATCGAGTGCTAAGCTAACGGAATGGGTCAAGTCAATCACATCATTCTCCTAATGATGTGATCCCGTTAATCAAATGACAACTCATGTCTATGGCTAGGAAACATAACCATCTTTGATCAACGAGCTAGTCAAGTAGGGGCATACTAGTGACACTCTGTTCGTCTATGTATTCACACATGTATCAAGTTTTCGGTTCATAGAGTTCTAGCATGAATAATAAACATTTATCATGATATAAGGAAATAAATAATAACTTTATTATTGCCTCTAGGGCATATTTACTTCAGTCTCCCACTTGCACTAGACTCAATAATCTAGTTCACATCGCCATGTGATTTAACATCAATAGTTCACACCACCATGTGATTAACATCCATAGTTCACATCGTCATGTGACCAACACCCAAAGGGTTTACTAGAGTCAGTAATCTAGTTCACATCGCTATGTGATTAACACCCAAAGAGTACTAAGGTGTGATCATGTTTTGCTTGTGAGATAATTTTAGTCAACGGGTCTGTCACATTCAGATCCGTAAGTATTTTGCAAATTTCTATGTCTACAATGCTCTGCACGGAGCTACTCTAGCTAATTGCTCCCACTTTCAATATGTATCTAGACCGAGACTTAGAGTCATCTAGATTAGTGTCAAAACTTGCATCGACGTAACCCTTTACGACGAACCTTTTGTCACTTCCATAATCGAGAAACATATCCTTATTCCACTAAGGATAATTTTGACCGCTGTCCAGTGCTCTACTCCTAGATCACTATTGTACTCCCTTGCCAAAATCAGTGTAGGGTATACAATAGACCTGGTACACAACATGGCATACTTTATAGAACCTATGGCCGAGGCATAGGGAATGACTTTCATTCTCTTTCTATCTTCTGCCATGGTCAGGCTTTGAGTCTTAGTCAATTTCACACCTTGTAACACAGGCAAGAAACTCTTTCTTTGACTGTTCCATTTTGAACCACTTCAAAATCTTGTTAAGGTATGTACTCATTGAAAAAACTTATCAAGCGCCCTTGATCTATCTCTATAGATCTTGATGCTCAATATGTAAGCAGCTTCACCGAGGTCTTTCTTTGAAAAACTCCTTTCAAACACTCCTTTATGCTTTGCAGAATAATTCTACATTATTTCCGATCAACAATATGTCATTCACATATACTTATCAGAAATGTTGTAGTGCTCCCACTCACTTTCTTGTAAATACAGGCTTCACCGCAAGTCTGTATAAAACTATATCCTTTGATCAACTTATCAAAGCGTATATTCCAACTCCGAGATGCTTGCACCAGTCCACAGATGGATCGCTGGAGCTTGCATATTTTGTTAGCACCTTTAGGATTGACAAAACCTTCTGGTTGCATCATATACAACTCTTCTTTAATAAATCCATTAAGGAATGCAGTTTTGTTTATCCATTTGCCAGATTTCATAAAATGCGACAATTGCTAACATGATTCAGACAGACTTAAGCATAGATACGAGTGAGAAACTCTCATCGTAGTCAACACCTTAAATTTGTCGAAAACCTTTTGCGACAATTCTAGCTTTGTAGATAGTAACACTACTATCAGCGTCTGTCTTCCTCTTGAAGATCCATTTATTTTCTATGGCTTGCCGATCATCGGGCAAGTCAACCAAAGTCCATACCTTGTTCTCATACATGGATCCCATCTCAGATTTCATGGCATCAAGCCATTTTGCGGAATCTGGGCTCACCATCGCTTCTTCATAGTTCGTAGGTTCGTCATGGTCTAGTAACATAACCTCCAGAACAGGATTACCGTACCACTCTGGTGCGGATCTTACTCTGGTTGACCTACGAGGTTCAGTAATAACTTGATCTGAAGTTCCATGATCATCATCATTAACTTCCTCACTAATTGGTATAGGCGTCACAGAAACTGGTTTCTGCGATGAACTACTTTCCAATAAGGGAGCAAGTACAATTACCTCATCAAGTTCTACTTTCCTCCCACTCACTTCTTTCGAGAGAAACTCCTTCTCTAGAAAGGATCCATACTTAGCAACAAATGTCTTGCCTTCGGATCTGTGATAGGAGGTGTACCCAACTGTCTCCTTTGGGTATCCTATGAAGACACATTTCTCCGATTTGGGTTTGAGCTTATCAGGATGAAACTTTTTCACATAAGCATCGCAACCCCAAACTTTAAGAAACGACAACTTTGGTTTCTTGCCAAACCACAGTTCATAAGATGTCGTCTCAACAGATTTAGATGGTACCCTATTTAACGTGAATGTAGCTGTCTCTAATGCATAACCCCAAAACGATAGTGGTAGATCGATAAGAGACATAATATATTGCACCATATCTAATAAAGTACGGTTACGATGTTCGGACACACCATTACACTGTGGTGTTCCAAGTGGCGTGAGTAGTGAAACTATTTCACATTGTTTTTACTGAAGGCCAAACTCGTAACTCAAATACTCTTCTCCACGATCAGATCGTAGAAACTTTATTTTCTTGTTACGATGATTTTCCACTTCACTCTGAAATTATATGAACTTTTCAAATGTTTCAGACTTCTGTTTCATTAAGTAGATATACCCATATCTGCTCAAATCATCTGTGAAGGTCAGAAATTAATGATACCTGCTACGAGCCTCAATATTCATCGGATCACATACATCTGTATGTATGACTTCCAACAAATCTGTTGCTCTCTCCATAGTTCCGGAGAACGGCGTTTTAGTCATCTTGCCCATGAGGCATGGTTCGCAAGCATCAAGTGATTCATAATCAAGTGATTCCAAAATCCCATCAGTATGGAGTTTCTTCATGCGCTTTACACCAATATGACCTAAACGGCAGTGCCACAAATAAGTTGCACTATCATTATTAACTTTGCATCTTTTGGCTTCATTATTATGAATATGTGTATCACTACGATCGAGATCCAACAAACCATTTTATTGGGTGTATGACCATAGAAGGTTTTATTCATGTAAACAGAACAACAATTATTCTCTAATTTAAATGAATAACCGTATTGCAAAAAACATGATCAAATCATATTCATGCTCAACGCAAACACTAAATAACACTTATTTAGTTTCAACACTAATCCCGAAAGTATAGGGAGTGTGCGATGATGATCATATCAATCTTGGAACTACTTCCAACACACATGATCACCTCGCCTTTTACTAGTCTCTATTTATTCTGCAACTCCCGTTTTGAGTTACTACTCTTAGCTACTGAACCAGTATCAAATGCCGAGGGGTTGCTATAAACACTAGTAAAGTACACATCAATAACATGTATATCCAATATACCTTTGTTCACTTTGCCATCCTTCTTATCCACCAAATACTTGGGGTAGTTCCGTTTCCAGTGACCAGTCCCTTTGCAGTAGAAGCACTTAGTCTCAGGCTTAGGACCAGACTTAGGCTTCTTAACTTGAGCAGCAACTTGCTTGCCGTTCTTCTTGAAGTTTCCCTTCTTCCCTTTGCCTTTTTCTTGAAACTAGTGGTCTCGTCAACCAGCAACACTTGATGTTTTTCTTGATTTCTACCTTCGTCGATTTCAGCATCACGAAGAGCTCGGGAATTACTTTCGTCATCCCTTGCACACTATAGTTCATCACAAAGTTCTACTATCTCGGTGATGTTGACTAGAGAATTCTGTCAATCACTATTTTATCTGGAAGATTAACTCCCACTTGATTCAAGCGATTGTAGTACCCAGACAATCTGAGCACATGCTCACTGCTTGAGCTATTCTCCTCCATCTTTTAGCTATAGAACTTGTTGGAGACTTCATATCTCTCAACTCGGGTATTTGCTTGAAATATTAACTTCAACTCCTGGAACATCTCATATGGTCCATGATGTTCAAAACGTCTTTGAAGTCCCGATTCTAAGCCGTTAAGCATGGTGCACTAAACTATCAAGTAGTCATCATATTGAGCTAGCCAAACGTTCATAACGTCTACAACTGCTCCTGCAATAGGTCTGTCACCTAGCGGTGCATCAAGGACATAATTCTTCTGTGCAGCAATGAGGATAATCCTCAGATCACGGATCCAATCCGCATCATTGCTACTAACATCTTTCAACATAATTTTTCTCTAGGAACATATCAAAATAAACATAGGGAAGCAACAACGCGAGCTATTGATCTACAACATAATTTGCAAAATACTATCAGGACTAAGTTCATGATAAATTTAAGTTCAATTAATCATATTACATAAGAACTCCCACTTAGATAGACATCCCTCTAATCCTCTAAGTGATCATGTGATCCAAATCAACTAAACCATAACCGATCGAAATGGAGTAGTTTTCAATGGTGAACATCACTATGTTGATCATATCTACTATATGATTCACGCTCGACCTTTCGGTCTCAGTGTTCCGAGGCCATATCTGCATATGCTAGGCTCGTCAAGTTTAACCTGAGTATTCTGCGTGTGCAAAACTGGCTTGCACCCGTTGTAGATGGACGTAGAGCTTATCACACCCGATCATCACGTGGTGTCTGGGCACGACGAACTTTGGCAACGGTGCATACTCAGGGAGAACACTTTTATCTTGAAATTTTAGTGAGAGATCATCTTATAATGCTACCGTCAATCAAAGCAAGATAAGATGCATAAAAGATAAACATCACATGCAATCAATATAAGTCATATGATATGGCCATCATCATCTTGTGCTTGTGATCTCCATCTCCGAAGCACCGTCATGATCACCATCGTCACCGGCGCGACACCTTGATCTCCATCGTAGCATCGTTGTCGTCTCGCCAACTATTGCTTTTACGACTATTGCTACCGCTTAGTGATAAAGTAAAACAATTACATGGCGATTGCATTGCATACAATAAAGTGACAACCATATGGCTCTTGCTAGTTGCCGATAACTCGGTTACAAAACATGATCATCTCATACAATAAAATATAGCATCATGTCTTGACCATATCACATCACAACATGCCCTGCAAAAACAAGTTAGACGTCCTCTACTTTGTTGTTGCAAGTTTTACGTGGCTGCTACGGGCTTAGCAAGAACCGTTCTTACCTACGCATCAAAACCACAACGATAGTTTGTCAAGTTGGTGCTGTTTTAACCTTCGCAAGGACCGGGTGTATCCACACTCGGTTCAACTAAAGTGAGAGAGACAGACACCCGCCAGTCACCTTTAAGCAATGAGTGCTCGCAACGGTGAAACCAGTCTCGCGTAAGCGTACGCGTAATTTCGGTCCGGGCCGCTTCATCTCACAATACCGCTGAACCAAAGTATGACATGCTGGTAAGCAGTATGACTTATATCGCCCACAACTTACTTGTGTTCTACTTGTGCATATAACATCAACGCATAAAACCAGGCTCGGATGCCACTGTTGGGAAACTTAGTAATTTCAAAAAAATTCTACGCACACGCAAGATCATGGTGATGCTTAGCAACGAGAGGGGAGAGTGTTGTCCACATACCCTCGTAGACCGATAGCGGAAGCGTTAACACAACGCGGTTGATGTAGTCGTACGTCTTCACGATCCGACCGATCAAGTACCAAACCCACGGCACCTCCGAGTTCAGCACATGTTCAGCTCGATGACATCCCTCGAACTCCGATCCAACCGAGTGATGAGGGAGAGTTTCGTCAGCACGACGGCGTGGTGACAATGATGATGTTCTACTGACGCAGGGCTTCGCCTAAGGACCGCTAAGATATTATCGAGGTGTAATATGGTGGAGGGGGGCACCGCACACGGCTAAGAGATCAATGATCAATTGTGTGTCTAGAGGTGCCCCCCTGCCCCCGTATATAAAGGAGCAAGGGGGGTTCGGCCGGCAAAGGGGAGAGGCGCGCCAGGAGGAGTCCTACTCCTGCCGGGAGTAGGACTCCCCCCATTTCCATGTTGGACTAGGAGAGAGGGGGGGAAGAGGTGGAGGGCAGGAAGGAAAGGGGGGCGCCGCCCCCCGCTCCTTGTCCTATTCGGACTGGGGGGAGGGGCGTGCGGCCCTGCCCTGGCCTCCTCTCCTCTCTTCCACCTAGGCCCACTAAGGCCCATTAAGTTACCGGGGGGTTTCGGTAACCTCCCGATACTCTGGAAAAATCTCGATTTCACCCGGAACACTTCCGATGTCCAAACATAGGCTTCCAATATATCAATCTTTATGTCTCGAGCATTTCGAGACTCCTCGTCATGTCCGTGATCACATCCGGGACTCCGAACAACCTTCGGTACATCAAAACATATAAACTCATAATATAACTGTCATCGTAACGTTAAGCGTGCGGACCCTACGGGTTCGAGAACTATGTAGACATGACCGAGACACCTCTCCGGTCAATAACAAATAGCGGAACCTGGATGCTCATATTGGTTCCCACATATTCTACGAAGATCTTTATCGGTCAGACCGCATAACAACATACGTTGTTCCCTTTGTCATCGGTGTGTTACTTGCCCGAGATTCGATCGTCGGTATCTCGATACCTAGTTCAATGTCGTTACCGGCAAGTCTCTTTACTCGTTCCGTAATACATCATCCCACAACTAACTCATTAGTCACAATGCTTGCAAGGCTTATAGTGATGTGTATTACTGAGTGGGCCCAGAGATACCTCTCCGACAATCGGAGTGACAAATCCTAATCTCGAAATACGCCAACCCAACAAGTACCTTCGGAGACACCTGTAGAGCACCTTTATAATCACCCAATTACGTTGTGACGTTTGGTAGCACACAAAGTGTTCCTCCGGTAAACGGGAGTTGCATAATCTCATAGTCATAGGAACATGTATAAGTCATGAAGAAAGCAATAGCAACATACTAAACGATCGAGTGCTAAGCTAACGGAATGGGTCAAGTCAATCACATCATTCTCCTAATGATGTGATCCCGTTAATCAAATGACAACTCATGTCTATGGCTAGGAAACATAACCATCTTTGATCAACGAGCTAGTCAAGTAGAGGCATACTAGTGACACTCTGTTTGTCTATGTATTCACACATGTATCAAGTTTCCTGTTGATACAGTTCTAGCATGAATAATAAACATTTATCATGATAAAGGAAATAAATAATAACTTTATTATTGCCTCTAGGGCATATTTCCTTCACAAGACCCTCCCAAGGGTACAAGATCGTAGCTGAGGTAACAAGCTAAACGTCGAAGTCCACGCGGAACTACTAGTGAGACTGAAGTCTCTCCGCAAAAACACAAATTAAGCAAACGTGAGTACAAATGTACCCAGCAAGACTTACATCAGAACTAGCTACATATGCATCAGTATCAACAAAGGGGGGTGGTGGAGTTTAACTGCAGCAAGGCAGCTTTGACTCTGTGGCTATCCTATACTACTTCTGCTGGTAACTCTTTTGAGGTGGCGCACACGAGTCCACATATACACCATATCAATACACCACTATGGATCCGCTCCCATCTCCCTACGAGAAGGCCAATCATAGCACTCACGCTTATCTTGCGCATTTTAGAGTATCCACTTTCACTTGTCTATGAACTGTATAAGCAACCGAGTAGTCCTTTACGCGGACGCGGCTATTCGAATAGATCATGTTAACCCTACAGGGGTGTGCTTCTTCACACACGCTCTCGCCACTTACCGCCATGTACACATCATGTATCTCGGCAACCTTCAAGCAGAAGCCTGGCGAGGGTGTCGGCCACGATCTAACTAACCATGCAAGACTCTAGTCCGGATTTATGGCCTATTCGGGTTCCATCCGCAAGGGAGTCCGGCCGAGGTTTCCATCATGGCCCCAAACAATGTGAGCAGGGTTCCCAAGCTGTTGGAGTAAATGACCACGGGTAGCCTCATTTGTTCCCCATGTCGATTCAAGACATCGGGGCTAGCTGCGCCCCTTAAGCCTCAAAGACGAATAGCCGCCTTCTTAAGGCCGACCGGTCCAAGCGGCCGGCTGCTAGAGGGCGCCTTGAGGTGGGCCAACCCATACCAGGCGGCCTCCAGAGAGGCCAGCTCCCAGGAGGCGGCCCCCCTCCGCCCCTTGAAGTTTGCACCACATTAAGACAACGAGACAGGGCGTGGCTACGGAGCAGGCTGGCACCCCGGAATCCAGGGCAGAGCATGGCCACAGTGCGGCGTACTGGGCGGACATGCCCCGCCCGGCGCGGCACTGTTGCCATGCAGCCCATGACATCACCTATAACAGGGGAGGCCATGCCCCCACTACGGGCTGTCGGTACGGCCAGCGGACGGCAGGCCCTACCTGTCAGCGAGAAGCCAGAAGGCGGTGAGCCCCAACCAGTCGGCGTGGCGGAGGCCGACTCCTAGCAGGAGGCCCTCCCGTCCCTCAAAGTCTGTGCGCCATTAATCAGAAGAGACGGGGAGTGGCTACAGTGAATGCCCACCAGGCGCGGCACTATAGCCATGCCTCCGCCAACAAAGCATACATCATCAGTGGCATTGCCACAGTACTAATCGGCCGTCAGGACCCGCCGGGGGCGGGCGCTGCTTGTTTGCTAAGTATGAGACAGCCGGCGGGACCCACCGGGCGGCGGGCCCCAGCGGCCGGCGGAGAAGCCGGCGACCACAGACACTGACAGCCGGGTCCTACACCCGGCCAGATTACCTTTGTACCCCTGGGGGGTAGGCCTATATAAACCCCACAGGGCACCCATGCAAAGGGTTCAAACCTCAGTCCACCTACACCCACATATAGAGAGAGGAAGCTAGGTTCTTCCCCCTCTAGAGAAACAGCTCAAGGAGCAAGCTTGTAGCCACCATTGTTGCTTGAGTGATCATGCGGAGACCACGCAGAGCAGGAGTAGGGGTGTTATCTCCTAGGAGAGCCCCGAACCTGGGTAAGATTCGCCGGCGGGCATGTTTGTGCCTTATCCCGTTTCCTGGCACCGGCGACGTATTATTAGCCCCCTCCATGATAATCCATCCTTTGGCATATGTCGCACGACACCCCCGACATTTGGCGCCCACCGTGGGGCTAGGTGCACCGTCGTCCGGAGATCTGTTCTGTACGGGAACCTTGTTCCTCCCTAGCGAGCGGAGCCAGCCCGGCACACCTCATGGCATTTGCACCGACGCGCTGCATGGTGCCGAGCTCGCATGTGCGGCGAGCTGCCTCGCTGACCTCATCAGCGAGATCCGCCTCCCTGACGATCCCGCGCCCGACGCAGGAGCAGCCAACTCCGAGAGCTGCCTTGTCTACCTCCTTGGCAAACTCGACATCGCCAACGAGCCGACCTCCGACCTGGAATCAATCGGCTCCACCGACTCGATGCTTGTCGACTCCGACACAGTATCACTTGACGCCTTCCCCACCAACATGGTGATCATCAACGACCGCTTCCTCGCGCCGATAGCGGCGGCAACACCGTCATGGAGGTGCTCGTCATCACCCACGACGGAGCCTCTAGTGGGGGTGCCCAAGACCCACTACAGGCCGCACTGCGGGATCTGTCTGCGCCCATTGCAGAAGACGCCAATGCTGAGACACTAGAAGCCTGCCACGTCTCGCTCGTCGAAAGTGCCAAGAAGTTGGCCACCATGAGATGCCTCTTAGAAGCCTACCAACGCGAGATCGACCTAGCTGTTGGCGGCACGCCGGCTGCTGGCGGGCCCAGCCGCAGCGGCACGATCCGGCAGCGCGGCGCTGCCGTCGCCTTTCGGAGTAGACCGCCCTGTCTATGCCACGCCCATGGAGAACATACGAGCTGCCCAGGCGACACCAGATGAGCTGGACCACCTCGAGGGTGACGAGCGCTGCTACATGATGGAGCGTGTTCAGTAGCTCATTTACGCAGTTGCCGTGCAACAAGAGGCCGACTGCCGTGCAGAAGAACCCGGCCAACGGGTTGAGAACCCCCCCCCCCCCGCCGAGATCAAGGCGCGACCTCCCGGACACCGACAGGCGGCGTCCGCAACAGACGTGACAAAGAGCCGGCTGCTAGCCGCAGCCGCACACGCATCACCATCGAGCGCGACCAAGATGGCCGCCCACGAGCAGTGGAACGATGGGACGACTATCCCCCTCCTCCTCCTCCTCGCAGGGAGAGGCACGCTTCCCCACCGCCTATTGAGCACCCGACTCTCAGCGACCGGCTGGGCCACCGAGAAGGAGTAGGGGAGAATGATGCCCACCACCGGATCGATTGTCTCAATCGATCCATGGTGCTAGAAGAAGAAGACAAGATGGGCCCGCCTTGTTTCAGCCCCCGCATCCGCGACGAGCCCTTCCCCAAAGCGTTCTTGCTCCCACGAGACACGCCCAAGTACTACGGTCCATGAAGACAGAGGATCGGCTGGTCGGTTACTCCACGGCCGTCAACATAGCAAACGGAAACATGCGTGTTGCCGTGTAGTACGTCCGCTCATGCTCCAGGGCACGACCCGGACATGGCTGAACATCCTGAAGCCCCGCAGCATCAACAGCTGGGTAGATTTCACTGAAGTCTTTGTCCGCAACTTCACCAGCACCTACAAGCGGCCGCCCAAGCCCCGCCAGCTCTCGCTGTGCGTTCAAGGCCCTGACGAGTCCACCCGCGACTACCTGACGCGGTGGGCTGAACTGCGCAATTCCTACGAAGGGGTGCATGAGGTCCAAGGAATCGAGTACTTCACCGCCGGGTGCCGAGAGGGCACCTTACTCAAGCACCGACTCCTCTGCGATGAGCCGGCAACACTCGACGAACTGCTGATCATAGTAGACAAGTACGCCACTGCCAACTCCACCATGAAGTCGGAGCTCCGAGTGGATGCTTCCGGGAAGGTGCTCCCACCGGCCCCTCGAACGCCGGCCGGAGACAACAGTCGGCGCCAGCAGCCGAACGACAACAAGCGGAAGGCCCCGCAGCCGGCTTCCACTAGCCGGCAGGTGGCGATAGTTGAGGACCAGCAGCCTGAAGGACAACCACTCCCCAAGCGCCAGAACGGCGACAAGCCAACTTGGTTGCCCGCTTTCTCCTTTGAGCTGACCCTTGATGCTCCCTGCAAGTTCCATAGTGGCGCGAAGCCATCCAACCAGACGACCCGGAAATGCCAATGGCTCGTCCGCATCGCCAAGGGAGAAGGACGGCCTCCTCAGCAGTCGGCCGCCCGTCCAGCAGTCGGTGCAATCCAGGATGAATTCCCTGAAGGACATGGTGCCTACGTTGTCTTCACCAGTGTGGCCAACGACAGACACAGCCGACATCAGCAGCACCGTGAAGTGAATGCAGTTGCCTCAACTACTCCAGAGTTCATGCACTGGTCTGAGAAGCCTATCAGCTGGAGCTGTGCTGACCACCCGGAAGTGAATCCTTCCCCGGGTTCCTATGCCTTGGTGCTGGATGCCACCCTTGCAACGGAGAGGCGAGCTGCTCGCTTCTCCCGGATCCTGATAGATGGCCGTAGTAGCATTAACATCCTTTACCGCGATACCATGGAGAAGTTGAACATCAAAGAGAAGCAGCTCTTGCCCAGTCGGACTGTGTTTCATGGCATTGTGTCTGGCCTTTCTTGCTCACCAATCGGCAAGATCAAGATAGATGTCATCTTTGGGGACAAGAATCACTTCCACCGTGAGGCAATTTGGCTTGAGGTGGTGGACCTGGAGAGCCCTTACCACGCGCTCTTAGGCCGGCCAGCTCTAGCCAGGTTCATGGCAGTGCCACATTATGCCTACCTCAAGATGAAGATGCCAGGAACCAGGGGCATTATCACAATCAGTGGAGACTATGAGAAGTCACCCGCCCGTGTTGCAGCCAGCAGCCGGCTGGCCAAGTCCCTTGTGATTGCTGCTGAGAAGAAGCTCCTGGATCGGGTGGTGGCCATGGCCAGCAAGTAGCCGGACCTGTCACCAGAACCCAAAGAGTCAGAAACCCAGGGCTCCTTCCAGCCGGCCAAAGAAACAAAGAAGATTCCCTTGGACCCTGAGCACCCGAAGAGGCACACTGTCATAGGTGCCAACCTTGATAGCAAATAGGAAAGCGCACTACTAGGAAAAGGTTATTAGTGGCGCACCTATTTTTGCCATTAATGGCGCACCTATAGCGCACTACAGGTGCGCCACTATTATCACGCCATTAGTAACAAAATAGTAATGGCGCACCTCTGGTGCGCCATTAGTATCCGAGATAGTAATGGCGCACCTATAGTGCGCCATTACTATGCCTATCTGGTGCGCCATTACTATCTGACATAGTAATGGCGCACCACATAGAAGTGCGCCATTACTAACAATTTTTTTCAAAAAAAATTCAGATTTTTTTTCAAATTTTGTTTAAAAAAATTCACATTTTTTTCGTTTTTTTCTTAATCTCGGGTCACTATGGCTTAATCTCAGGTCAATATGCTTAATCTCAAGTCAAATCGCACTCCGTGGTCAAACTTCTGGGAAGGTCACCCATCCTCACACTACTCTAGCCCGAGCACGCTTAACTTCATAGTTCTATCCAACCCCAGCACTAGCTCACTTCACAGGCACTTGTTGATATATCTATCATATCAATCCTATTAAACCTTGTTGATGTCTAGGACTTTGTTCATGTTCATGAGTGTGATGAAATTTTGAAAAAATATTTCAAACTTCCCGGTCATATTACGTATCATATTTTGAAAAAAATTCCCAAATTTTTTTTGAAACCAATTTTTTTCCTGTTACTAGTGGCGCACTAGCAAATGGTGCGCCACTAGTAAGTTTGAAGTTTTTTTAATTTTCCCCCCTCTAGATCTTAAAAGCCACGTATCTTTCGTTCTGTTAGGTTTTTGGGGATTTTGAAGATGTTGAACAAAGTTCCCCCAGTTGAATTCATATGTAACTTTTCGAGTAGATGATTTTTCATATAAAAAACTTCTTAATTCGAGTTCGTATGCAAAAGTTATGCCCATTTTACTAAATTCCAGAGAGATTTTGCAAATAAAGTCGAAATTCATATTTGTAAATTTTCCCAACAACTAGACCACATATCACATGGGAAACTTTTTTCTTTTATTTTTTTGACATTTCCATCATTTTCTTTTATTTTTTTAAACTGAAAAGGCGGTCAGGGGGGTGCATTTAGCACCAGGGTTTTAATGGCGCACCTGGTGTGTGGTGCGCCATTAGTAGTTTTAAAAAAAATTAAAAAAATTTGTTAGTATTGGCGCACCATGGGATAGTGCGCCATTACTAGTTAAAACTAGTAATGGCGCACTGTCCACTAGTGCGCCACTACTAACAATTTTTTTTTCAAAACTACTAATGGCGCACGGTGGGTGTGGTGCGCCATTACTATGTCAACTAGTAATGGCGCACTATCCCCTAGTGCGCCACTGCTAACAATTTTTTTTTTTTTCAAAACTACTAATGGCGCACCACACACCAGGTGCGCCATTAGTAATATGTCAATAATGGCGCACCTGTATCTGGTGCGCCACTTCTATATAGCAATGGCGCACCACATACATGGTGCGCCATTAATCTCCATATCAGCTATAGCCCTTTTCCTAGTAGTGGCGAGCTCGTCGATTTCCTCTGTGAGAATCGGGACATCTTTGCATGGTCTCCCAAAGACATGCCGGGTGTTCCGACGAATTTCGCCGAGCACAAGCTACATGTCAGAGTAGATGCCAAACCAGTCAAACAACCCCTCCGCCGACTATCGGGGGAGAAGAGAAGAATCGTCGGAGAAGAGATCGCCCGCCTATTGGCAGCCGGCTTCATTATGGAAGTTTTCTTCCCGGAATGGCTTGCCAATCTAGTCCTTGTACTGAAGAAGAATAACAAGTGGCGTATATGCATTGATTACACCAGTCTCAACAAAGCCTGCCCCAAGGATCCGTTCGTGTTGCCCCGGATTGACCAAGTGATAGACTCCACAACCAGATGCAAGCTGTTGAGTTTCTTGGATGCCTACTCAGGTTACCATCAGATCAAGTTGAACCCGGCAGACCACCTGAAGACCGCTTTCATCACACCATTCGGAGCTTTCTGCTACCTGACCATGACATTCTGCTTGAGAAATGCCGGTGCCACCTTTCAGCGTTGCATGGAGAAGTGCCTCCTCAAGCAGCTCGGCAGAAATGCCCACGTCTATGTAGATGACATTGTGGTGAAGACGGAGAAGCGTGGTACCCTCTTGGAAGATCTGAAGGAAACTTTTGAAAATCTGCGCCGGTTTCAAATCAAGCTCAACCCAGAAAAATGTGTCTTTGGAGTACCAGCCAGCCAGCTCCTTGGCTTCCTGGTCTCAGAACGCGGCATTGAGTGCAACCCTGTCAAGATCAAGGCCATCGAGAGGATGGAGAGGCCCACTCGACTGCGAGACGTCCAGAAGTTTACCGGCTGTTTGGCATCCATCAGCCAGTTCATCAGTCGGCTGGGTGAGAAGGTTCTTCCTTTGTACCAACTCATGAAGAAAACCACTCATTTTGAGTGGAACGACAAGGCAGACAAAGGTTTTCTCCAACTCAAGAAAATGTTGACCACACCGCGTGTTCTGTCCGCCCCGGCTGCTAAGGAGCCCATGTACCTCTACATCGCCGCCACCAGCCGGGTGGTCAGCACGGTCATGGTAGTAGAGCGCCCAGAAAGCGGCAGAGCACAGCCGGTCCAGAGGCCTGTGTACTATTTCAGCGAGGTGCTGTCAACCTCGAAGCAGAACTACCCTCACTACCAGAAGATGTGCTACGGCGTGCACTTTGCTGCCAAGAAGCTGAAGCCATACTTTCAAGAGCACCCGATCATGGTTGTCTGTACTGCCCCACTTGCTGAGATCATTGGCAACAGAGATGTATCAGGCCGAGTGGCCAAATGGGCCATCGAGTTGCCCCCTACACCATCTTCTACCAGCCGCGCACTGCCATCAAGTTCCAAGCACTAGCCGACTTCCTCGTCGACTCGGCCGAGACCCAGTACTTGCCGCTAGCTCCGGACTCCACTCATTGGCGGATGCATTTCGATGGCTCGAAGATGCGCACCGGTTTGGGAGCCGGCATCGGCCTTACCTCTCCCAAAGGCGGCAAGCTCAGGTACACATTGCAAATTCACTTCGCCGCCTCCAACAACGTGGCCGAGTATGAGGTGTTAGTACACGGCCTCCGGCTAGCCAAATAGATCGGCATCGGGGACTGCAGCAGTCGCACCTGGCCCGGGAACTTCACACCCCGGCCCGGGGGCTGCAGCAGTCGGCCCGGGGACTTCAATGACGCAACAAGCGGCAACCGACTCCAGCCCGCCGCCTCCCAACCCAACCTCCCTAGTACAAGTGGCCATAGTGGCAGTAGAAGAAATTCAAGCACCCTCATGGGCATTGCCCATCCTCAAGTTTCTGGTGAACAGAGAGCTGCCGGCCGATGAGATCTCTGCCCGGCAAGTGCAGCGCCGAGCAGGAGCCTACAGGATAGTAAACAGAGAGCTTGCCAGACGAAGCGTGACTGGGGCCTTCCAGCGCTGCGTAGAACCAGAGAAGGGCCAAGCAATCCTCAAAGATATCCACCAAGGCGAGTGCGGTGACCACGCGGTGATAGAGGGAAAGGTGTCCCATCTTTCGATGAGGTGGTGGCTATCGTTTTGGAGGAAGTCAACTTTGACGATCTGACTACAAACGTGCGAGGACGTTGCGCCTTAGCAATCGCTAAACCAACTCCGAGAGGTTATTGACCATGCCGGAGCACGATCAACCTGACCACGAAGGTCTGTTTCCTGCAGGCAAATGAAGAACAAGCAAGAAACTAAGATTGTAATCTGGATATGGCGAATATAAGAGGAAAGCTTTATTGATCAAGGTGGGGTTCTATGACGCCTTTGTCTGGTCGTTGGACACAAACGAAGTACGTGAAGTTGCAGCTATGGCGAACTTTAATCTAAACAAAACCCAAAGTCTAAACGGTGCCCTAAGGGCTGTATATATGGAGGAAGAGGGGGAATTTCGTCGCCCTTGGGGAAGGGGTCCGAAACCAACCCTATCTCTTGTTTCCCCACACATGCGAACTCTAAAAACAGCCTATACTTATGTATTTCGAAATTACATGGGCCTGGCCCAATAATAAGGTGACGCAACACCTAGAATAGCCTTTGGACGAAATTTATGAAGTGGCATCTTGTATATTTCATCCATGGCTTCATGCACTCATTATGGTGGCTTCAAAGTCCTGAAATCATCACTTGTAACTCTGTTCTTGTTCCCCTTGCGCATGCCATCCTCTCCATGCTTGGTCTTGCTCCAGTGTTCATCCCTCTTATCCATGCCAGGCCCTTCATTTGTAAGCAAAACAAATGTATCCAATTTAGGCAGCATCATATTCTCATGAACATTAGAATCATTACCAAGAAACGTAAGTACCTGAAAATTTAATTGGCGTGGGCGAGCTCTAGTAATTGGTCCAGTATATGTAGCACTAGGGGCTGTGGGTGTAAGAATGGTATTGATGTCCTCATCATCCTCCCCCTCTTGAAATGAAGTCGTCCTCGACGGAAGCTCATCTTCCTCACCCAAATAGGGCTTCAAATCTGCAATGTTAAAAGTGGGACTAACCCCAAAATCTGCAGGCAGCTCAAGTTTATATGCATTATCATTTATTTTCTCTACCACCTTAAAAGGACCATCTTCACGTGGCATTAGCTTTGATTTGCGCAAATTAGGAAATCTATCCTTACGCAAATGTAACCAAACAAGATCTCCAGGTGCAAAGACAACACGTTTTCTACCCTTATCTCCAGCAAGTTTATATTTAGCAGTCATACGCTTAATGTTTTGCTTAGTTAACTCATGCATTTTTAAGATCAATTCAGCACGTTGTTTAGCATCAAAATTAACCTTCTCTAAGGATGGAAGAGGCAACAAATCAATGGGTGCACGAGGTAGGAAACCATACACAATTTCAAAAGGGCACATCTTAGTAGTAGAATGCAACGAATGATTATAAGCAAATTCAATATGAGGCAAGCATTCTTCCCACATTTTCTTATTATTCTTCCAAACAGCCCTAAGCATAGTAGACAATGTTCTATTGACTACTTCAGTTTGACCATCAGTTTGGGGGTGACAAGTAGTACTAAAAAGCAATTTAGTCCCCAACTTAGCCCATAAACATCTCCAAAAGTGGCTAAGAAATTTAGTATCACGATCTGAAACAATAGTATTTGGCACACCATGCAAGCGAAAAATTTCACGAAAGAACAAATCAGCAACATTAACAGCATCGTCGCTTTTCTGACATGGTATAAAGTGTGCCATTTTCGAGAATCTATCCACGACAACAAATATGCTATCCCTCCCCTTCTTTGTTCGAGGTAAACCTAAAAGAAAGTCCATGGATATATCCTCCCAAGGGACACTAGGTACAGGCAAAGGCATATATAAACCATGAGGATTGAGTCGTGACTTAGCTTTTTGACATGTAGTGGAGCGAGCAACAAAACGCTCAACATCCCGTCTCATCTTTGGCCAAAAGAAATGTGTAGCAAGTACGTCCTCCATCTTCTTCACGCCAAAGTTTCCCATTAATCCTCCTCCATGCGCCTCCTGCAACAACAAAAGACGAACAGAGCTAGCTGGAATGCATAGCTTGTTAGCATGGAACACAAAGCCATCATTAATAACGAACTTGTTCCATGTTCTTCCTTCTTTACAATTCTGCAGTACATCTTTAAAATCAGCATCATGCACATATTGATCTTTGATGGTCTCCAAACCAAATATTTTGAAGTCAAGTTGTGAAAGCATAGTATAGTGACGAGACAATGCATCAGCAATAACATTTTCTTTACCCTTCTTGTGTTTAATGACATAAGGAAAAGTCTCAATAAATTCAACCCATTTAGCATGTCTACGATTCAGTTTAGCTTGACTTTTAATATGTTTCAAAGATTCATGATCAGAATGTATAACAAATTCTTCGGGCCATAAATAGTGTTGCCATGTCTCTAAAGTCCGAACAAGAGCATATAATTCTTTATCATACGTAGAATAATTCAGACTAGGCCCACTCAATTTTTTAGAAAAGTATGCAACAGGTTTGCCATCTTGTAATAACACACCTCCCAATCCAATTCCACTAGCATCTCATTCAAGCTCAAAAGTCTTATTAAAATCAGGAAGTTGGAGTAAAGGAGCATGTGTCAACTTATCTTTTAATAGCGTGAAGGCTTCTTCCTGTGCGGTACCCCAAACAAAAGGCACATCCTTCTTTGTAAGCTCATTGAGAGGTGTAGCAATGGTGCTAAAATATCTCACAAAACGCCTATAGAAACCAACGAATCCAAGAAACCTCCTCACTTGTGTGACCGTTTTGGACTGCGGCCAACTCTCAATAGCTTTAATCTTGGCTTTATCAAGTTCAATTCCCTGCGGAGTAACAACGTAGCCAAGAAAAGATACTCAGTCGGTGCAAAAGGTGAACTTCCCAAGGTTACCAAACAAACGTGCATCACGTAGAGCAATAAAAACAACACGTAAATGTTCCAAATGTTCTTCCAAAGATTTGCTATAAATCAGTATATCATCAAAATAGACTACCACAAATCGTCCAATGAAAGCACGTAAAACTTCGTTCATTAGTGTCATGAAAGTACTAGGTGCATTAGTTAACCCAAAAGGCATGACTAACCACTCATATAAACCAAACTTAGTTTTAAATGTAGTTTTCCATTCATATCCCAATTTCATACGAATATGATGGTATCCACTATGCAAATCAACTTTGGAGAATATAGTAGAGCCACTCAATTCATCAAGCATATCATCTGGCCTAGGAATAGGATGATGATAATGAATAGTAATATTATTAATGCCTCTACAATCAACACACATACGCGACGTACCATCCTTTTTAGGCACTAGTATAATAGGAACAGCACAAGGACTAAGATATTCGCGTATATAACCTTTGTCGAGCAGCTCTTGTACTTGACGCATAATCTCCTTCGTCTCCTCTGGATTTGTACGGTATGGTGCACGGTTGGGTAGCGATGCACCGGGAATTAAGTCAATTTGATGCTCAATCCCTCGAATAGGTGGTATTCCCGGTGGCACATCTTGTGGGAAGACGTCAGCGAACTCCTGCAAATGTTATTGACAGCAGGGGGCAAAGAGGAAGGCACGTCCTCGAATGAAAATAATGCCTCTTTGCACACAAAAGCATAGCAAATAGATTTGCTAAAATCTAGCTCATCAATATCAGATTTTGTGGCAAGTAAACATGCACTTTTCATAATTTCAGAAGCAACACTAGATGGTTTAGTATTAGGCTTCATTTGTTGCTCAAATTCTTTTGCCACAATCTGATTTTCACGCTTATTTTTCTCCTGTTTTGCTTTATTAGCT
This sequence comes from Triticum aestivum, assembly GCF_018294505.1. Classification (NCBI taxonomy): domain Eukaryota; kingdom Viridiplantae; phylum Streptophyta; class Magnoliopsida; order Poales; family Poaceae; genus Triticum; species Triticum aestivum. The sequence goes on along the minus strand of NC_057814.1, from coordinate 325,680,868 downwards.
CTATTAATATCATCTTTCAAAATGGAGTCAGGAGTCATAGGAAGCAATGTAATATTTTCATCCTTATGAACAAGAGTATACTGATTGTTTCTACCATCGTGTACAGAATTTTTATCAAATTGCCATGGTCTACCAAGTAATAAGGAACATGCTTGCATAGGTACCACATCACAATAAACATAATCAGCATATGTAGAGATACTAAAATGCACACGAACAGTACGTGTTACCTTAAGCTTGCCGCTGTTGTTGAACCATTGGATGTAGTAAGGATGTGGATGTGGTCTTGTGGTGAGAGATAGCTTCTCCATCATCTCCATGCTAGCCAAGTTGCTGCAGCTCCCTCCATCTATGATGACGCGAATAGAACGTTCCTTCACAACTCCCTTCGTATGGAACAAATTATGCCTCTGATTTTGCTCAGCTTGTGTAACCTGCACACTCAAAACACATTGAGCAACCAAATATTCATACCTGTCAGCATCTTCAGGAGCCATGTATTGTGTCTCATGATCAGAATCATCTCCACCGTGTTCGTCACATGTAATAAGAGCCAAAGTCTCCTCATCATAGTCACTAGAGGACTCATACCCACCATCCTCAGTAGCAATCATCACACGCTGAGATTTGCATTCTCTCACATAATGACCTCTTCCCTTACAACGACGACAAATAATATCACTTGTGTGCCCTGTTGGTGCCATGGAAGAAGAAGAGCTCTGTGCAGGCCCGATAGGTGTGCTCTTGGCAGATAGTGGTGGTTGTGCCTGCTTTCTTGTATCACGGTTGGAGGTGGCACCTGATGGAGATGATGGTGCAGTGGAAGTAGAGGATGCACGTGGTGTCCATGATGAAGGTCGACCTGCAGAAAAGTTAGTTCGCGCGAATGCCTGTCGATCCTGCACTTCACGTTCAGCTTTACAAGCAAGATGGAATAAACAGGTGATATTATTATACTCCTTATACTCTAGAATGGTCTGAATCTCTCTATTTAATCCTCCCATAAAACTTGTAAGCATAGCTTCATTATTCTCAACAATACCACATCTAATCATGCCATTTTGTAATTCCTAATAATATTCCTCTACAAAAAAATTCCTTGTCTTAAACGCTGCAATTTTTGAAGTAATTCACGTTGATAATATGGTAGAACCCAACGAGTACGCATAGCAGTTTTCAAAGCAGCCCAAGTAGTTGGAATATTATTCGGATATAATCTACGATGTTCAGACCACCACGCACAAGCAAAACTAGTGAAAGCACAAAGTGCAGCAGCAACACGCCTCTCCTCGGGATATTCTAAACATGTAAAAAATTGTTCGGTTTCTAACTCCCATGTAAGATATATATCAGGAACATATCTACCCTCAAGTGGTGGAATATTCAATTTCAGTTTAGGAAGATGGTCATGATCTCGTACCTGAGCTGGTAATGTAGCTCTACCATTGCGATTATTTGCATGTGGACGACCGGGTGCTGGTGGTTGCACGTAGTTCTGATTTTGATCAACTTCATCGTCGTAATCTCCCGCATAATCATCCTCCTCCTCATCAGCAGCAGGAGCCACAGAAGTATCAATAGCAGCACCAACAGTTTGGCCAGGCTCAAGAGGGACACGGCTCGCTCGGTGGAGGGCTGTTTCGCGACGTGGAGGTAGTCGTCGTTGTTGTTGTTGTGGCAGAGGTACGGCAGGTGCACCCGGTGGTGGTTGTGGAGGATGCGCAATCACTTCATTAAATTTTTTATCGAGCTTTGTTTCGAACGTCTTCTCAAAGCCAGTTATCTTATCCATGGCCTCTTCAAAATTGTTCAGTACATCCTGCACCTGTTCAGTCATCATTTGCTGAAATTTATCATGCAACTCCTTATTCGTCATGTTCTCCAACTCAATCTCGTCGGCTTGTGATCCTAGCATGGTTAGCAGCAATAGAAACACACAAGAACATGATCCTACAGACTACTAATAAGTGGTGGTGGTGGTGGGTGTCACAAATCCGTCAAGCAAATCTCAAATTCTTACCAGTTCTTACCCAACAGCAGGCGGTGATCGGCAATCGATGTAGTCAAAACTCTCAAAGCTTGGATAGAGCGATTACCAGGGAGAGTCAAATGCACGATGTAGATGTATGTGGAGCTGGGAAGGCTTATAATATGGTAGCAAAAAGGGTCAGCAATAATCAATTCAGAGATGCAAAGTTGAATAAACGCTCAACGACGGTACTGAGCTGGTCCTAGGCTAGACCGTGCTAGAGACGCGAGCCTAGAACACTAACAAAATCACGGCGCTGCAAGTAAACAAGGGAAAAGCACACTCTGGAATATATTTTTTTCGCTCTGTTTTTTGTTGGCGCTCTTTTTTTTGCGCTCATTTTTTTTGCGAAAAATCACTATAATGGCGAGTGTCTCAAAACTCTTCCCAGGTCAAACTAACAGATGGGCACGAAATGTTTTTGACTATTTTTTTCAAAAATCAGGTCAGCGACGACGAAAAAGTGCGACAAGAAATCACTATGTTGGCGAGTGTCTCAAAAGACTCGGAAAAGCCTAAAAATAGGATAGGGAAAAAATATTTTCGGTTGCTGAAATTTTGCCAAAAAACTGCCCGGGGGTCTTGTCACGACCGGTTTTCCAATAAAAATATTTATTGAGAAACCGATCCCTTTTACGGACCAGTAGAGAAGAATCCTTCTCACTGGTAGACAATTTCTTGATCACAGAAGAAAAACCAGGAGTACTAAATATAATACAAGGTTGAGCGGAGACTGCTCAACAATTTATTACAAGCACGCCGATAATACATAAAGGCGGATAGGGTGGCATAACTACTGACTCATAATAAAAGCGGTAGTGGATATGTCACAGTGAAGTGTGTGACATGACTCCTGAATCTAACAGCTCTTCAAGCGTCGGAGCGAGGCTCGAGGATACTTATTGTGGGTGGCGGAAGCGAATATAATACAAGTGATCAATATCCAGGATCGCACGGGACTGACTGGGACTCCTCTAGGCGTCGGACTCACTATCAAACTCTTCATCCAGGAGATCGCCTTCGTCAACATCTGGCCAAATCAACAAGCCAGGTGAGTACTATGAAAGTACTCGCAAGATAGTTCGGACATAAGATATAACAAATGTAAACATGATGCATATGAAGAGGTAAATGGAGCGCACTCAGACAATGAGATAGCCATGCATGGGAAATAAAAGGGAAGTCGGGCGGTAGTCCTTCCGAAATCCCAAAGTAATACTGAAGGCCAAACGAGTGTCTGAATGACTCCTCGAAAGGATACAAATGAAATAACAATGCCGCAGTCGGGCGTCAAGACCACACCACATAAAGGGCTTATATCAAAAGTAAATGACAAGAGTGCCACAGTCGGACGTCTGAGCGACATCACATAAAGGGCTTATATCAAAAGTAAATGACAAGAGTGCCACAGTCGGACGTCTGAGCGACATCACATAAAGGGCTTATATCAAAAGTAAATGACAAGAGTGCCACAGTCGGACGTCTGAGCGACATCACATAAAGGGCTTATATCAAAAGTAAATGACAAGAGTGCCACAGTCAGACGTCTGAGCGACATCACATAAAGGGCTTATATTACATAACTTGGTATTTCAGCAGCTCATGAATTTAAATCATTTCAAGGAAATATTCAGGTACGAGATAAACAAAAGGTTAGTCCATCCACAGGAATAACAATTCAACCGGGTTTACCACTCAAGCTTGTTCACCGGGGATTTACTATGGAAACTGACATAGGGACTGACATGGATACGGATATACTGGCCATGGTCCTTGACCATGGACACGATGACTCGGAAGGATTTGACTCTGCAGAGTTTGTACTATTTAACCACAGCCAACGGATTTCAGTAGTCACAAGGGACTAGTTACGTTTACGGTGTTTTAGGAGAAACACATCAATCCAGTACACACCCATTCAACATTCCGATGCCAGGAATCACCCTCGGCAACGTTCAAGAAAAACCTTGAGACGGGGAGGCTGTAACCGCGCGTAGCATGGGATCAAATTTATACCGCGCGCTCTAAGGGGTGCCCCCCTCTCGGTGCCAACCGGAAACACCCATGCCCCCTGACCGGATGACTGGCTTTAATCCAGGGCCATGGAAACCTCATCCCGGCCCCTCTATTTGGTGTGTACAAGGAAAGAGGTTAGCAACTTACTAAACCGTACTCTTTGCAGAAGACATGTGGCAGCACGAAAGGGGAAGGACGGTAACGTGACTCAGTCCACGTTAACGTCGGAGTTTATCGGATGACGTAAGACTGGCATGCTACAACAATACCATCTTACTACCTTTCATGTCACCACATGATCAGGTCATCTCTCATCAAAGATCACAGTAACTTCGGAACACACGGTTAGTTGCCTTGCATGCAACGTAATACTCACCGATGCTCATATGCCATGCACAAACCATTCAAGCAAACATGCAAAACACCTATCATATCAAAGGTTCAAACATGCTTGCCTGGTTCGGAGAAGTCGGAGTCTAGCTCGGCGAAGTTCGCGGCTTCGTCACCTCTTCCGGAACCTACGGTATAATGAATCCGTATACTAACGTGAAAATCGTTGCGTGCATAAAAAGTATCCCAATTTTTTTCCAAATAAATACTATAAAAAACTAGACAAAAATATAAGACTGACAAAAAAAGAATCAATCAAAAATCATCTTCTACTAAAAAGATATAAGGGTTTTAGTCCAAGGACTGATGTGTGATGAAACAGAAAGGATCCAGGGACTTGTTTGAGAAAATAGAAAACGGTTCGGAAAGAAATGCGCCAGGCCAAAGAGAAAACGCATTTTGCCCGAAGGCGCTTTCAGAAAACGGTTCGAGGGGGGAAAAGAAGAGAGGCTGACGGGGGGGTCCCACCCGTCAGGTTTAAAACTCCAACGGGGCTCGCCGGCGCCCGAAGGCTGCGGTGGTCGCCGGCATTGAATCACGACAAGGCAGAGAGATCGGAGGGTACCAAGAGGTTCAGGGTGTTCTTCCGCGTTGGTGGGTGGTGGACTTGGCCGTCGGAGAGCACCACGTTGACGGCGACACTTTCTCCGGCGGACGGTGGTTCGGGCGGTGGTGGAGTACTCCCGTGGGTGCTGCAAACTCCAAATTGAAGCGCGGGTCAGAAGAGTGGAAGCATTAGAAGACTACTGGCAAGAGCTGAGGGGAAGGGGTGCACGCAAGGGGGTGAATCGAGCTGGGTCCCGAAGCGGGTCGAGGCGGCCGGAGTTGGGGAAGAAGACTCCCTCGGGGGCTGCCCAGTGGCTTGGCGTGGTACTGGTGGAGTGCAGAGGTGGTGTGGGTTCAAGTTCGAGCTCGGGGCCTCCTTTTATAGGCGATCCGAGGGGGTGGCCATGAACGGGATAGCTCCGGCGAGCGATTACGGCGAGGCAGAGGTTGGGCAGGGGGTTTAGGCGGCTAGGCACCATCAGGGAGGATCACTGGTGCCGTTCCCCCGCTAAACCTCGGTCGGGCTAGGCGTAATGCGCCGATCCTCGACTGGGCGGCCGTACGGGCACGGCGGCGGTAGGGAGCGTGCTCCGCGCCTAGCAGTTCACGATGACGGACCGCAGCGTGCACGGGTGAGTGGATGGCCACGCGGTGGCCTCTGGTGGCTTGGGCGGCGCTGGACGGCGCCGTCCAACGCTGCTCCTCTCTGGCAGCCGCAAAGGCCGCTGCTGCCGTCGCTCACGGGGTGGCACACCTCCTCCTGCTCGTCGTCGACGCCCGCAAGCTTCCAGGTGATCGTGCGGCGCAGGGATAAGAAGGAGGGAACAGGGAGCAAGGCGCCACCGTGGTACTGGCGAGATCGAGGAAAGGTTCTGAAGAAGACGACAGCAGTTTCTGAAACTGTTTACTGAACTTGACAGTAACAGTGCCCTTCAAGTGTTCGACGAAATGATTTGCCATGAAGAAATTTTTTTCCGGAGCTGGGGCTTGGTGAGGTGACCTCTCAATGCATCCAGAGGCTGCCTGAATTTTCTCAGATTTTTAGGAGGAGAAAACAATTGAATTTCATCAAATTTGGCAAATAAGGTCCAAACTTGCAGCAAGCACAATTTGAAATATTTGAACTGGAGACCAGTGGATCATCATGAATCTTGGTTGAGGGCTCTAAGGACTAGCCAGGGAAATTTGTTTGGAGGCCAAAATCGAAGTAGAAATGGTAGTTCCTTTGTAAACCTCCAAGGATCAAAATGGAAGGCAGAAAATATTTTTGATAAGGATTAAATGGAAGAAAATTCATGGGGAGGTCCAACCTGCTGGATTTGAAGTATAACTTGACACAAAGATGGGGAATGGCTTTTGGGAGGGGATTTCCACTTAGGTCATGGCAAGAGGAGATTTTGAAGAGGGGAAAAAGATCACTCCAAATGCCATAGGGCTATTTAAAAGATTTTGTCCAAAAGTTTAATTTCCCAAATGAAAAACATTTGGTGTTGAGTCCACATAAGATTGGAAAAACCTCCAAGACGAAAAATCAAGTCTTGGGTGAATCCAAACAAAACACTTGCCATAAAAATAAACTTTTGAGAGGGAGAGTTCTTTAGAAGAAAATTTTAAATAACAACCCTGAAATCAAATAAAAGTTTGAAAAAAAGCCAAAAAAAATTTTTGGGTGTCACAACACCTACCCCCTTAGGAAAAATCTCGTCCCCGAGATTTCTGCTGATCCTCAAATAGATGTGGGTATTCTGCCTGAAGAAAATCTTCTCTTTCCCATGTAGCTTCATCCTCGGTGTGATTGCTCCACTGAACCTTGAAAAATTTAGTTGTTTTCTGATGGGATCTCCTTTCAGACTCTTCCAATATCTTTACTGGCCGCTCTCTGTAGGTGAGGTCTGGTTGTACATCAATGCTCTCATGAGATACATGCTTCTCCGGGTTGCTCACACATTTCCTCAACTGTGAGACGTGGAACACGTCATGGACATCTGACAAATCTTTGGGTAGGTCAAGCTGGTAGGCTACTGTGCCTCTTCGTGCAACTATACAGAAAGGTCCAATAAATCTCGGGGCTAGCTTCCCTTTAATTTTGAACCATTGCAGGCCCCTCATAGGAGATACTCGTAGGTATACGTAATCACCGGGTTCAAAGCTGACCTCATGATGTTTTCGATCGTAACAGCTCTTTTGTCGGCTTTGAGCTGTCTTGAGTCTGTTCCTGATTTGTTTAACTTTCTCCTCGGCTTCCTTGAGCATGTCTGGGCCGAAGATACGACTGTCACCTGTCTCTGACCAATTTAGTGGGGTACGACACCTCCGTCTGTACAATGCTTCAAAAGGTGCCATTTGTAAGCTGGCTTGGTAACTGTTGTTGTATGCGAACTCGCCATACGGCAAACTATCTTCCCAACTGGATCCATAGGTGAGGACACAGGCTCACAGCATGTCCTCTAGGATTTGGTTCACGCGTTCAGTTTGTCCATCAGTCTGAGGGTGGTATGCTGTACTGAATGCTAGTTGAGTGCCCAGAGCTTGTTGTAAGTGATCCTAGAATTTAGAGACAAATTGAGTGCCTCGGTCGGATATTATAGTCTTTGGGACTCCATGCAGACAAACTATACGGGAGAGATAAAGCTTAGCTAGCCTTTGAGTGGAGTAGGTCGTCTTCACGGGAATGAAATGTGCTACCTTGGTTAGCCTATCTGTGATGACCCATATGGCATCATTTCCGCGTTGTGATCGAGGTAGTCCGACGATGAAGTCCATTCCAATTTCATCCCATTTCCACTCAGGTATCCGGTTTGGCTGTAGCAGCCCTGCTGGCTTTTGATGCTCGGCTTTATGCGCTGACATGAATCGCAACAAGCAATGAATGCGGCTATATCCCTTTTCATACCGTGCCACCAAAATCTTTCCTGAATGTCTTTGTACATTTTGGTTCCTCCAGGGTGGATCGAGTATGGGGCGGTGTGGCTTTCGGTTAGGATTTGATGCTTGAGTTCCTCAATGTTTGGTACGCAAAGTCTGTCCCCGTACCATAATATTCCCTCATTGTCTGTGACGAACTCTGAAGCCTTGCCAAGGCTCATTTTTCTCTTTATACCTTCGATGCTGGGATGTCCCTGCTGAGCCTTCTTAATTTGCTCCATTAGGGTGGGTTGTATCTCCAGATTTGATACGTTGCCCTCAGAGACTAACATCATGTTGAGTCTAGCGAACTCCTGCTGAAAATCAGGCCTCAAGTTTGGTGGATTGTCGTTGCCCGGGCTGGGGTTCCGACTAAGAGCATCTGCCACTACATTTGCTTTCCCTGGATGGTAGTGAATGCCGACATCATAGTCCTTGACCAATTCCAACCAGCGTCGTTGTCGTAAATTTAGCTCTGGTTGTATGAAAATATATTTAAGGCTCTTGTGGTCCGTATATATTTCACAACGATTTCCCAGTAGAAAGTGTCTCCACTCTTTGAGTGCATGGATGACGGCTGCTAGCTCCAAGTCATGAGTAGGATAATTTTCCTCATGCTTCCGTAGTTTCCTGGAAGCATACGCGACAACTTTGCCATCCTGCATCAGTACGCACCCGAGGCCCTTCCGGGATGCGTCACAATACACTTCAAAACTCTTGTGTATGTCTGGCACGATCAAAACCGGTGCTGTTGTTAGTTTCTTCTTGAGCTCTTGGAAGCTTTTCTCGCACGCTTCAGTCCATACAAATTTCTTGTCTTTCTTGAGCAACTGTGTCATTGGTTTTGCCACAGTGGAGAATCCTTCAATAAACCTCCGGTAATATCCAGCCATTCCTAGGAAACTCCGTACATCTGTCACGTTGGCTGGTGGTTTCCAGTCAAGTATGGCTTTGACTTTTCTGGGTCTACGGCCACGCCTTCTTGGGTCAATATATGGCCTAGAAAACCAACTTGTCTTAGCCAAAATTCACACTTGCTAAATTTGGCGTATAATTGATGTTTCCTTAATTCTCCCAATACAATCCTGAGATGTTCCGCATGTTCTTCTGGTGTCCTTGAGTATACCAGAATATCATCAATGAACACCACAACAAATTTTTCCATAAATTTCATAAACACTTTGTTCATGAGGTGGACGAAATATGCGGGGGCGTTCGTCAGTCCAAACGGCATTACTGTGAACTCATATAATCCGTATCTGGAGGTGAATGCTGTCTTAGGGATATCTTCTGTCCGTACTTTTAATTGATGATATCCCGATCTTAAATCAATTTTTGAGAACACCTTGGCTTGTGCGAGCTGGTCAAACAAATCATTTATCCGTGGCATCGGATATTTGTTTTTGATGGTGACCATATTGAGAGCTCGATAGTCTATACACAATCTCAGTGTCCCATCCTTTTTCTTGGCGAATAATACTGGCGAACCCCAAGGTGAGGAGCTAGCTCGAATAAATCCTTTGTCCAGTAATTCCTTTATTTGCTTCTTCAATTCTACCAACTCTGAGGGTGCCATTCTATAAGGTTTCTTATAGATGGGAGTGGTGCCAGGTGCTAGTTCAATGCTGAACTCTATCTCTCGGTCTGGTGGCATGCCTGGTAGTTCTTCAGGAAATACGTCGGGAAATTCGCACACCACTGGAACTTTTCTCAGTTCTGAAATGTCCACTTTGTTCAACTTTGGTTGCCGTGACCGTGGTCTCTCTTGAGCTGTAACCTTTATTGTCTTGCCGTGATGGTGAGTGAGAATCACAGTCCGATTGAAACAGTCAATAAATCCCTTGTTGGTGGTCAACCAGTCCATCCCTAGGATAACATCCAGTCCTTTATTTTCCAACACGATGAGATTAGCCTGAAACTTTAGTCCTTCGAATTCAATAATCACTCCTTGGCAGTAACTCTGAGTGATCTGCTTATTCCCGGGGGACTTGATAATCATAGATTTTTCCAAAGGAAGAATCGGAAAACCATGTTGCAAAACGAAACTCTTCGAAATGAACGAGTGAGAAGCTCCAGAATCAAACAAAACCGTGGCAGGTACTGTGTTGATAGGGAACGTACCGAGTACGATGTCTGGGGCATTCTGGCTTCTTCCTTGGTCACATGGTTCAGGTGACCCTTCCTGTGATTGTTGTTGGGATTGAAATTGTTGCGCTTGGGGGCTGGATTGTTCCCACCATTGTTCGGCTTGGGGGCCGAGTTCCTTGGTTTTGGGCACTGTTTGGCATAGTGCCCTTCTTCACCACAAGCATAGCAAGTGACCCCTGGACGGTATGTAAAGTCCTTGTCCCTTGAATGAAACTGTCTGGTTGGCCTTAGAGCAGTAGGCGTGGATTTTCTCGCTTCATTCCTCTGAACATCAGTCTTGCTTCGGTTGTTGCGAGCAAGAGTCGTCTTGTCCCTTTTCGCTTACGAATATCCTCCAGACTGCGGCGCTCATTCTCCAAAGTAATGGCCTTGTCAACCAGAGTTTTGAAATCTGGGAAAGTGTGTACGACCAGTTGGCATTTTAGTGCTGGCGCCAGGCCGTCCAAAATTTTTCCATCCTTTTGTTCTCAGTCATATGCTCATCGTAGGCATAACGAGATAGCTGGGTAAACTGACTGTTGTATTCTGTCACTGACATGCCTCTCTGCTTGAGGTCATCAAATTCTCTTTTCTTGATTTTTATGATGCTCCTGGGGATGTGTGCCCCACGAAAGCCTTCCTTAAACTCTTCCCACGTGATGTTGTGTTCACTGGGATGCATGTGTAGGAAGTTTTCCCACCATGCTGCAGCTGCTCCAGTGAGGTAGTGAGGTGCATAAAGCACCTTCTCATGATCAGAACATTGAGCAATAATCAACTTTCTTTCGATGTCCCGAAGCCAATCATCGGCTTCAAGTGGCCTATCAGTGTGAGCAAACGTTGGAGGGCGTGTCTTCTGCAGTTCAGACAACTTGGAGTGTGGTTGATATGGCTCATGGTGGTTTCCCATATTGATGACGTGGTTCATCATCTCTTGGTGTTGCTGTTGGCTTTGTTCGAAGAGGCGGCACACTTGAGATAAGGCTGCCTCGCTGTCCTGTTGACTAGACTGCCCCTGTGTGAAGTTGTTGCTAGTCTGTGTTCCATAAACTTCTTCGGGTGGATTTGGCATGGAACGAGTCCACGGACGAGACATTTTCCACTTTGGGGTATTATTTTGCAAAAGTCATGAGAAGAACTGTGTGGCACAAGGAAAATCTTGCAAATACAACGATTTTAAGAGACCTCAAGATTTCCAAGAAAATATTTGACTGCGCACAGAGAAGGACCGCTTAGCACATATCTTACACGCGATACGCAAACATACGATACAGCACTCAGGATGCGCGTACACATTCCTGACATGTTATTTAGACTAGCACACTCCTCCGGAATGAAGCGCACACAACTACTACAAATTTAAGTACATAATAAAACATATCATACATGTAGACACATCGCGCGGCTACTAGGCGCACTCAATCGGAGATGGTGAAGATGTCCTTCCCCTTGCCGAGGGTAAGACCCAGCGGTGCAGGAGACTCAACCTCCACCTCCTCCCTAATAGGCTCCAGGCGCGTAGCACTGCGCTGAGGAGATGGCGCGGGTGCGACAGGCGGTAGTGTGGGTGCGGCAGGCGGTGCAGCTCTGACTGGAGTAGGAGCAATGACCTGGTCAAACTCCTCAGTGGTAGGCAGACGGCAAGCTGTGGCCAAGATGGTAGGTGAATAGGATGCTGAGGATGAGACGAATGTCAGTGGTGGTGCCATCTGGAGAAGCTCCCTCCTGTTGGCAGAATATCCCCGAACTAAGTCCATACGGGTAGCCACAAGACCGTCCACGAGGTCGTCGAAAGCTGCCTCCAGAGCTTTGAGATACTCAACAAGCATCTCGATAGCTTCATCTCGCTCTCCCCTATGGCAGGCGAATGCATAGTGACAAGTATATGGCACATGGCATGGGAGGTAGCGGTAGCGACGAGTCTTCATCGAAGGAAGAATGTCCCAAAGGCGAGCTATGGCCTCACGGGCAGCCATCTGCATGGCATGCCTCTCCGTAGGCATGGCCCTTCCCACAAAACGGAAGTGGCGAGACGCAGAACGTCCTCCCTTGAATTGCACCACGGCCTGGTGCATAGACACGTCGTCGCTGAGCTTGTGCTGGTAAAGCGTGAACTCCGGACGAGTCGCTGGCCCGATCGCGAGCTTGGTGATGGAGACGAGGAGTTTGACAAACCCCTCGGGCACATTAGTGAACACCCGAGTCTCGCAGTTGCTGCCAGCCATCTACAAAAGTAGGCAAAAATTCTGAGTAGTCAAATCATAAATTTATGATGACCAACAGAAAATAGCTACATTTGCAAAATGCTGAAAAAGCACTAAAAACGCTAATAACCGATTAGCGATCGCACCTAGTGGCTTCCTACAGTCAGCCTGGCTCTGATACCAAGCTTGTCACGACCGGTTTTCCAATAAAAATATTTATTGAGAAACCGATCCCTTTTACGGACCAGTAGAGAAGAATCCTTCTCACTGGTAGACAATTTCTTGATCACAGAAGAAAAACCAGGAGTACTAAATATAATACAAGGTTGAGCGGAGACTGCTCAACAATTTATTACAAGCACGCCGATAATACATAAAGGCGGATAGGGTGGCATAACTACTGACTCACAATAAAAGCGGTGGTGGATATGTCACAGTGAAGTGGGTGACATGACTCCTGAATCTAACAGCTCTTCGAGCGTCGGAGTGAGGCTCGAGGATACTTATTGTGGGTGGCGGAAGCGTATATAATACAAGTGACCAATATCCAGGATCGCACGGGACTGACTGGGACTCCTCTAGGCGTCGGACTCACTATCAAACTCTTCATCCATGAGATCGCCTTCGTCAACATCTGGCCAAATCAACAAGCCAGGTGAGTACTATGAAAGTACTCGCAAGACAGTTCGGACATAAGATATAACAAATGTAAACATGATGCATATGAACAGATTAATAGAGCGCACTCAGACAATGAGATAGCCATGCATGGGAAATAAAAGGGAAGTCGGGCGGTAGTCCTCCCGAAATCCAAAGTAATACTGAAGGCCAATCGAGTGTCTGAATGACTCCTCGAAAGGATACAAATGAAATAACAATGCCGCAGTCGGGCGTCAAGGCGACACCACATAAAGGGCTTATATGGAAAATAAATGACAGTGCGTGCCACAGTCGGACGTCTGAGCGACATCACATAAAGGGCTTATATCAAAAGTAAATGACAAGAGTGCCACAGTCGGACGTCTGAGCGACATCACATAAAGGGCTTATATCAAAAGTAAATGACAAGAGTGCCACAGTCGGACGTCTGAGCGACATCACATAAAGGGCTTATATCAAAAGTAAATGACAAGAGTGCCACAGTCGGACGTCTGAGCGACATCACATAAAGGGCTTATATTACATAACTTGGTATTTCAGCAGCTCATGAATTTAAATCATTTCAAGGAAATATTCAGGTACGAGATAAACAAAAGGTTAGTCCATCCACAGGAATAACAATTCAACCGGGTTTACCACTCAAGCTTGTTCACCGGGGATTTACTATGGAGACTGACATAGGGACTGACATGGATACGGATATACTGGCCATGGTCCTTGACCATGGACATGATGACTCAGAAGGATTTGACTCTGCAGAGTTTGTACTATTTAACCACAGCCAACGGATTTCAGTAGTCACAAGGGACTAGTTCTGTTTATGGTGTTTTAGGAGAAACACATCAATCCAGTACACACCCATTCAACATTTCGATGCCAGGATTCACCCTCGGCAACGTTCAAGAAAAACCTTGAGACGGGGAGGCTACAACCTCGCATAGCATGGGATCAAATTTATACTGCGCGCTCTAAGGGGTGCCCCCCTCTCGGTCCCAACCGGAAACACCCATGCCCCCTGACCGGATGACTGGCTTTAATCCAGGGCCATGGAACCCTCATCCTGGCCCCTCTATTTGGTGTGTACAAGGAAAGAGGTTAGCAACTTACTAAACCGTATTCTTTGCAGAAAACATGTGGCAGCACGAAAGGGGAAGGAACGGTAACGTGACTCAGTCCATGTTAACGTCGGAGTTTATCGGATGATGTAAGACTGGCATGCTACAACAATACCATCTTACTACCTTTCATGTCACCACATGATCAGGTCATCTCTCATCAAAGATCACAGTAACTTCGGAACACACGGTTAGTTGCCTTGCATGCAACGTAATACTCACCGATGCTCAGATGCCATGCACAAACCATTCAAGCAAACATGCAAAACACCTATCATATCAAAGGTTCGAACATGCTTGCCTGGTTCGGAGAAGTCGGAGTCTAGCTCGGCGAAGTTCGCGGCTCCGTCACCTCCTCTGGAACCTACGGTATAACGAATCCGTATACTAACGTGAAAATCGTTGCGTGCATAAAAAGTATCCCAAATTTTTTCCAAATAAATACTATAAAAAGCTAGACAAAAATATAAGACTGGCAAAAAAAGAATCAATCAAAAATCATCTTCTATTAAAAAGATATAAGGGTTTTAGTCCAAGGACTGATCTGTGATGAAACAGAAAAGATCCAGGGACTTGTTTGAGAAAATAGAAAACGGTTCGGAAAGAAATGCGCCAGCCCAAAGAGAAAACGCATTTTGCCCGAAGGCGCTTTCGGAAAACGGTTCGAGGGGGGAAAAGAAGAGAGGCTGATGGGGGGGTCCCACCCATCAGGTTTAAAACTCCAACGGGGCTCGCCGGCGCCCGAAGGCTGCGATGGTCGCCGGCGTTGAATCATGGCGAGGCAGAGAGATCAGAGGGTACCAAGAGGTTCAGGGTGTTCTTCCGCGTCGGTGGGTGGTGGACTTGGCCGTCGGAGAGCACCACGTCGACGGCGACACTTTCTCCGGCGGACGGTGGTTCGGGCGATGGTGGAGTACTCCCGTGGGTGCTGCAAATTCCAAATTGAAGCGCGGGTCAGAAGAGTGGAAGCATTAGAAGACTACTGGCAAGAGTTGAGGGGTAGGGGTGCACGCATGGGGGTGAATCGAGCTGGGTCCCAAAGCGGGTCGAGGCGGCCGGAGTTGGGGAAGAAGACTCCCTCGGGGGCTGCCCAGTGGCTTGGCGTGGTACTGGTGGAGTGCAGAGGTGGTGTGGGTTCAAGTTCGTGCTCAGGGCCTCCTTTTATAGGCGATCCGAGGGGGTGGCCGTGAACGGGATAGCTCCGGCGAGCGATTACGGCGAGGCAGAGGTTGGGCAGGGGGTTTAGGCGGCTAGGCACCATCAGGGAGGATCATTGGTGCCGTTCCCCCGCTAAACCTCGGTCGGGCTAGGCGTAATGCGCCGATCCTCGACGGGGCGGCCGTACGGGCACGGTGGTGGCAGGGATCGCGCTCCGCGACTAGCAGTTCACGACGACGGACCGCAGCGTGCACGGGTGAGTGGATGGCCACGCGGTGGCCTCTGATGGCTTGGGCGGCGCTGGACGGCGCCGTCCAACGCTGCGCCTCTCTGGCAGCCGCAAAGGCCGCTGCTGCCGTCGCTCACGGGGCGGCGCACCTCCTCCTGCTCGTCGCCGACGCCCGCAAGCTTCGAGGTGATCGTGCGGTGCAGGGATAAGAAGGAGGGAACAGGGAGCAAGGCGCCACCGTGGTACTGGCGAGATAGAGGAAAGGTTCTGAAGAAGACGACAGCAGTTTCTGAAACTGTTTACTGAACTTGACAGTAACAGTGCCCTTCAAGTGTTCGACGAAATGATTTGGCATGAAGAAATTTTTTTCCGGAGCTGGGGCTTGGTGAGGTGATCTCTCAATGCATCCAGAGGCTGCCTGAATTTTCTCAGATTTTTAGGAGGAGAAAACAATTGAATTTCATCAAATTTGGCAAATAAGGTCCAAACTTGCAGCAAGCACAATTTGAAATATTTGAACTGGAGACCAGTGGATCATCATGGATCTTGGTTGAGGGCTCTAAGGACTAGCCAGGGAAATTTGTTTGGAGGCCAAAATCAAAGTAGAAATGGTAGTTCCTTTGTAAACCTCCAAGTATCAAAATGGAAGGCAGAAAATATTTTTGATAAGGATTAAATGGAAGAAAATTCATGGGGAGGTCCAACCTGCTGGATTTGAAGTATAACTTGACACAAAGATGGGGAATGTCTTTTGGGAGGGGATTTCCACTTAGGTCATGGCAAGAGGAGATTTTGAAGAGGGGAAAAAGATCACTCCAAATGCCATAGGGCTATTTAAAAGATTTTGTCCAAAAGTTTAATTTCCCAAATGAAAAACATTTGGTGTTGAGTCCACATAAGATTGGAAAAACCTCCAAGACCAAAAATCAAGTCTTGGGTGAATCCAAACAAAACACTTGCCATAAAATAAAACTTTTGAGAGGGAGAGTTCTTTAGAAGAAAATTTTAATAACAACCCTCAAATCAAATAAAAGTTTGAAAGAAAGCCAAAAAAAATTTTTGGGTATCACAGGTCTCCAGACTCTTTTTTTTTCCGAAACCTACTCAGGCAAGGAAACACGAATCGGAAATTAGATGGATCTCGAAAACAAACCTAATATGAAAGGATCTCAGATTGGTGTTGGATATATGGTGGTGGTATATGGCAGCGGTGGTAGTGGCGGTGGTAGTATATGGATATGGATCGGTGTTGGTATATGGATACAGATTGATGCCGATATATGGATACGGATTCAGAGCGGTGGCGAATAAGCGGTGGTGGTAGGTGGCAGGGGCGATGATGATGGTGCGGTGGCGGCATGACAACTTATGACCAGAACTCGGAATTCTAAAAGACTAGACGCTAAGGCCAGCAACTTGACACGACGATGCAACCGCAAATTCAACAAAGCAAAATACTGAAAAGACTATGCAAAGGCTTAGACTGGTTCGGATAGGATGAACTAACCCTAATTATTTTTGGCTTTTTCGTGGACTATAGGTATGAAGAACAGTCTCGATCTAAACTACGAAAAACTGTAAAATCTCACCGAGCAACCTAGAAATCTGATACCACTTGATAGAGGAAAAGGTGTCCCGTCTTTCGATGAGATGGTGGCTATCATTTTGGAGGAAGTCGACTTTGACGATCCGACTACGAACGTGCAAGGACGTCGCGGCTTAGCAATCGCTAAACCAACTCCGAGAGGTTATTGACCACGCCGGAGCACGATCAACCTGACCACGAAGGTCTGTTTCCAGCAGGCAAACAAAGAACAAGCAAGAAACTAAGATTGGAATCTGGATATTGCGAATATAAGAGGAAAGCTTTATTGATCAAGGTGGGGTTCTGTGATGCCTTCGTCAGGTCGTTGAACACAAACGAAGTACACGAAGTTGCAGCTATGGCGAACTTTAATCTAAACAAAACCCAAAGTCTAAACAGTGCCCTAAGGGCTGTATATATGGAGGAAGAGGGGGAATTTCGTGGCCCTTGGGGAAGGGGTCCGAAACCAACCCTATCTCTTGTTTCCCCACACATACGGACTCTAAAAATAGCCTATACTTATGTATTTTGAAATTACATGCGCCTGGCCCAGTAATAAGGTGAAGCAGCACCTAGAATAGCCTTTGGACGAAATTTATGAAGTGGCATCTTGTATATTTCGTCCAAGGCTTCATGCACTCACTATGGTGGCTTCAAAGTCCTGAAAATCATCACTTGTAACTTCGTTCTTGTTCCCCTTGCGCATGCCATCCTCTCCATGCTTGGTCTTGCTCCAGTGTTCATCCCTCTTATCCATGCCAGGCCCTTCAATTGTGAGCAAAACAAATGTATCCAATTTAGGCAGCATCATATTCTCATGAACATTAGAATCATTACTAAGAAATGTAAGTACCTGAAAATTTAATTTGTGTGCACGAGCTCTAGTAATTGGTCCAGTATATGTAGCAGTAGGGGCTGTGGGTGTAACAATGGTATTGATGTCATCATCACGCGGCCTCCAGATCCCTTTTTTCCAAAGCTTTCCGCCATGGTTTCTTCTGGCTGACTGCTTTGGAGGACGCCAAGGATCTGGTCAAACACTTCAAGGGGTGCCAGAAATTCAGCTCGAAGCAACATCTGCTGGCTTTTGCACTCAAGACCATCCCCTCACCTGGCCTTTTGCCGTGCGGGGGCTGGACATGGTGGGACCATTCAAGACAGCACGCGGAGGCATGACCCATCTGCTTGTCGCCATGGACAAATTCACCGAGTGGATTGAAGCGAAGCCAATCAAGAAACTAAACGGTCTGACTGTTGTGACCTTCATCGCAGATATCACCGTCCGATACGGTGTGCCACACAACATCATCACCGACAATGGCATGAACTTTGCCAAGGGAGCCTTGGCCCGTTTCTGCGCGATGCAGGGCATCCGACTGGACTTAGAGTCCATTGCCCATCCGCAGTCAAACGGCCAAGTCGAGCGAGCAAACAGCCTCATCCTCTCCGGCATCAAGCCCCGACTGGTCGAGCCACTGGAGCGGTCGGCCGGCTGCTGGATCGACGAGCTGCTGGTCATCCTCTGGAGCCTCCGCACCACTCCGAACAAGTCAACCGGCTTCACTCCATTCTTCCTCGTGTATGGGGCTAAGGCCGTCATCCCAACTGACATTGAGTTTGACTCACCCCGCGCCACCATGTACACGGAGGCGGAGGCGAAAGAAGCACACGAAGACGGCGTCGATCTGCTGGAAGAGGGTCGGCTGTTGGCACTCAGCCTGTCCGCAATCTACCAGCAGAGCTTGCACCGCTACCGCAGTTGGAAGGTCAAGCCAAGATCCTTCCAAGAGGGAGACCTTGTGCTCCGGTTGATCCAGCGAACAGCCGACCATCACAAGCTCTCAGGCCCTTGGGAAGGCCCCTTCATCATCAGTAAAGCATTGGGCAATGACTCCTACTACCTGATCGATGCACAGAAGCCCAGAGCACGCAAGAGAGACGACTCCGGCAAGGAATCGGAGCGCCCATGGAACGCAAATCTCCTCCGAAGATTTTACAGTTGATTCAGTATGTACCACGCTAACTTTTGTATTAAGCGCTAAGACATCGGGTCCCTCGAGGAGCACTCGAGGGCTACCCTTTTTATCTATATAATAAGTTCTATGCCTATGAATGTGTCATTTCATTATTTTGCCTGGCACCGGGTTCGACCAGTCGGCCCAGGGGCTTGCCGCCTTGTGCTATGACAATGCTACGTGCAGTCGGACAAGTAGTGTGCCGACACCTAAGCCCTTTCTTGCCATAAGCCGCAGCTTGTAGAGCGACTGTCCGGCTGGCAAGAGTTAAAGGCAGGAAACAATGCCCACACGAAAAATGGCTAAGGACCACAGCATTCGCATAGGCCAAGCCGGCTCCTCGCCTAGCCGACCGGCTATTGAATAGCCGGCCGGCCGGTGTCTAACTTAACTTGCTACACTCTACCTACGGCTAAAGTACTTGCCTTCCCAAAAATCGGCCAAGTACTTGACCCAGCCACAGACCACAGAGCGGCAGTCCGGTTGGCAAGACGGCAGCCAAGGGAAGGCGGCAAAGGAAAAAGCCAAAGGAGAAGAAAAGCAAGACAAGTCGGAAATCGGCAAAAACAATTTACATAGCAAAAGGCCCTCAGCCAGCATTCAACAAAGTTTGAATACACCCCCAGCGGGTGGAACTGCGCAGACTTAGCAATTTTTGTTCAAGAGATTACAATAGAGGAAAAAAAAGATAACTTGGCCACCTAGGCCAGAGGAGCAGCAGCCGGATCGGAGGGGTCGGCGGAGGTTGAGGCTCCGGGTGGTGGAGCGGCCGCCTGGTTGGTCTCGGCCTGGTCAGCATCAGCAACAGTCGGCTCATCGGCGTGCCGCCCGTTGGTCGAGACATTGTCGGGCTGAGGTCGGCCGTCGTCTCCACCATCCGGCGCATCGTCTTCGTCGTCCTCATCCTCCTCCTCCTCCTCACCTTCATCGCTGGAGGCGATCACCTCGACCGACTCTTCGCTGTCTTCTGGGTTCAGCCCGAACCAGTTGGGCGGTGCCTCGATGCCCTCCTCAGTTAGCTCGGGGAGGAAAACACTGGTGTCCGTGTACTCGGCTATAGCCGTGGTGCTATGATAGAGGTCGGGTGTCGGTGTTAAAACTGGCGGATCTCGGGTAGGGGTCCCGAACTATGCGTCTAAGGTCGATGGTAACAGGAGATAGTGGACACAATGTTTACCCAGGTTCGGGCCCTCTCTATGGAGGTAATACGCTACTTCTTGCTTGCTTGATCTTGATGAATATGAGTATTACAAGAGTTGATCTACCTCGAGATTGTAATGGCTAAACCCTAGAAGTCTAGCATGTATGACTATGGTAATGAATCTCTCTCCCCTCCGGACTAAGTCCTCCGGCTTATATAGACATCGGGATGATCTAGGGTTACGCACGGTCGGTTACAAAGAAAGCAAACAACATATTTGATCGCCAAGCTTGCCTTCCACGCCAAGGAGAGTCCCATCCGGACAAGGGTGCAGTCTTAAGTCTTAGTATCTTCACAGCCCATCAGTCCGGCCCATGGCTAACAGGCCGGACACCCGAGGACCCCTTAGTCCAGGACTCCCTCAGTAGCCCCTGAACCTGGCTTCAATGACAAGGTATCCGGCGCGTAGATCTGTCTTCGGCAGTACAAGGCGGGTTCCTCCTTCCGAACTCCAAGATAGTCTTCGGACATATTGAACGTGTCGGGACCTATAACATACACACCACACACAACCGCAGAGAGAATATAATATTCCACGAGTCCAATCCGCTGACAATCTTTTTGCAACACGACATCACGTCTTCCCGGTCATAATTTCAAACTGTTTTTCGTCTGCCGCTCCATGTTTCGAGACGCGGTTTCCATCGGCACATCTTGTCAAAGTAGAGATTGTGTTCCCTTATTGCGGGATTCTTATCAATACGGGCGTAGGTAACCGAACCATGCTGCTCACACAACCCTTGGGAATGGGTGAGTTTTAAGGCGAGTGGGGAGGCATTCAATATTCACGGCCTTTATAAGGAGGTAAGGATTCCCCTCCTTCACCCACGCCTTCTCTTCCTCTCTATCCTTCCATTCTCGAGCTCCAGCGCCCAAGTTCCCATCTTTTCCATCTCAAGGAAACACTCAATCATGTCCGGATCCGGAGGCCAAGGCAAGTGGATGGTCTCCTCCGTCAAGGAGAAGGACATCGCCCAGCTTCGCGCGGCCGGGTACCTGGCAAAAGGAATCTCCCACCGTCCGCCCACCAAGGGGCAAGTTATCCCCACCCCGAAGCCTAATGAGAGGGTAGTTTTCCTCCCTCACTTCGTCCGCGGACTGGGGTTTCCACTTCACCCTTTTGACCGCGGACTAATGTATTATTATGGGCTAGATTTCCATGATCTAGCCCCGAAATCCTTCCTCAACATCTCGGCATTTATTGTTGTGTGCGAGGCCTTCCTCCGCATCCATCCCCACTTTGGCCTTTGGCTCAAGTTTTTCAATGTGAAGCCGAAGGTGGTGAATGGTTAGCACGCGGAGTGCGGAGGTGCCATGGTGAGCAAGATGCCCAATGTCACTTGACCCACAGGCACCTTTGTGGAGACTATCAAGGAGTCGCAGAAACAATGGCTCTACATCACAGAGCCGCGCGGCGCCACTTGGGCGGCTGAGGGAGTCCTGGATTAGGGGGTCCTCGGACAGCCAGACTATATACTTTAGCCGGACTGTTGGACTATGAAGATACAAGATTGAAGACTTCGTCCCGTGTCCGGATGGGACTTTCCTTGGCGTGGAAGGCAACCTTGGCAATACTAATATGTAGATCTCCTCCCTTGTAACCGACTCTGTGTAACCCTAGCCCCCTCCGGTGTCTATATAAACCAGAGGGTTTAGTCCATAGGACAACAACAATCATACCATGGGCTAGCTTCTAGGGTTTAGCCTCTTCGATCTCGTGGTAGATCAACTCTTGTAATACTCATATCATCAAGATCAATCAAGCAGGAAGTAGGGTATTACCTCCATCGTGAGGGCCCGAACCTGGGTAAACATCATGTCCCCCGCCTCCTGTTACCATCCGCCTTAGACGCACAGTTCGGGACCCCCTACCCGAGATCCGCCGGTTTTGACATCCACATTGGTGCTTTCATTGAGAGTTCCACTGTGCCGTCACCGTAAGGCTTGATGGCTCCTTCGATCATCGGCAATGATGCGATCCAGGGTGAGGTTTTCCTCCCCGGACAGATCTTCGTATTTGGCGTCTTCGTACTGCGGGCCAACTCGCTTGGCCATCTGGAGCAAATCGAGAGCTATGCCCCTGGCCATCAGGTCAGGTTTGGAAACTTGAACTATACTGCCGACATCCGCGGAGACTTGATCTTTGACGGATTCGAGCGCATGCCAGGTGCACCGCACAACCACGACGAGCATGACTTAACTCTACCGTCGGACAGTGTTCGGGAGATCACACCTGCAACCGCTCCGGCCCTCAATCCGGAACAAATCGCGCCATCCGAGGACGGGTGGATGGACCCCGCCATGGAGGCCGCACACTCAGTGGCGGTAGATTCGAATACTGACTTCACCTCCTACGAGACCCGTGTTGCCGAACCATTGAATTCGTCCCCGGCCATGGGCTCCAAGCCGCCTGCGTCCGTGCCTATCGAATCTGATTGGGCACTGATCATGGAGTTTACCTCCGCGGATATCTTTCAGCAGTCGCCCTTTGGCGACGTGCTAAACTCGTTGAGGTCTCTCTCCCTGTCAGGAGACCCTTGGCCGAACTATGTCCGGCTTGAATGGGATGCGGACGACGAAGAAATTCGCTCCCCACCCACCACCCACTTAGTAGCCACTGTCGACGATTTAACCGACATGCTCGACTTCGGCTCCGAAGACATCGACGGTATGGAGGACGATGCAGGAGACGAACAAGAACCACCGCCCACAGGGCGCTGGACTGCCACCTTGTCGCATGACATATATATGGTGCACACTCCCAAAGAAGGCGATGGCGACAATACAGAGGAGGATAATCCCTCCCAGAAGCAATCCAAGCACCGACGTCAGCGGTGCCGCTCTAAGTCCCGCCATAGCAAAAGCAGCGATACTGGCACAAGAGACAATAACACTCTGGATAGTGCCAAAGACGACGATAATCCCCTCCAGCCAGAATTCGAACGGGAGGATGAACAAGCTAGTCCTTCGGGACAGGCAGCAGACGGAGAATCAGAGGATGACAATTACATGCCTCTCTCCGAAGACGAGGTGAGCCTCGGCGATGAAGAATTTATCGTGCCTGAGGATCCCGTCGAGCAGGAGCGCTTCAGGCGCCGGCTTGTAGCCACAGCAAACAGCTTGAAGAAAAAGCAACACAGCTTCAAGCTGATCAAGACCTGTTAGCGGATAGATGGACTGAAGTCCTGGCAGCCGAGGAATACGAACTCGAACGCCCAACCAAGAGTTACCCAAAACACAGGTTGCTACCCCAACTCGAGGAGGAAGCATTAAAACCTACATTACCAGCGTATGATGCGGCTGATCGACCACCTCGTGGCCAAGACAAAGGGGCATATCAGCCCGAAGTCCAGCTAGCACCCCGTCGCTAGGCAAACAAAAACAACAAGGCCCGGGGCAACACGCGGGACCTGCGAGACGTATTGAAAACAAAGCAGGGCATACAATATCGATTTACGGATCACGGGGTCGCGCCCCAACGCGTGACAGTGATGGTCACGCCAGATACACTAAAAGCAAGTCCGGCCGGGCCGAATACAACAGACAAGACTCGTATGAACTGCGTCGTGACATAGTCCGACACAGAGGCGCGACACACCCCCTATGCTTCACCGATGAAGTAATGGATCATGAATTCCCAGAAGGGTTTAAACCCGTGAACATTGAATCATATGATGGTACTACAGACCCCGCGGTATGGATAGAAGATTTCTCCCTCCACATTCACATGGCCTGCGGGGACGATCTACACGCCATCAAGTAACTCCCGCTAAAACTCAAAGGGCCGGCTCGGCATTGGCTGAATAGCTTGTCGGAAAACTCCATCGGAAGTTGGGAGAGCCTGACAGATGCATTCCTGGACAATTTCCAGGGCACTTATGTGCGACCGCCGGATGCTGACGATTTAAGTCATCTAACTCAGCACCCAAGGGAATCGGCCAGGAAATTCTGGACCCGGTTCCTAACTAAGAAGAACCAAATTGTTGACTGTCCAGATGCAGAGGCCTTAGCGGCATTTAAGCATAACATCGGTGACGAGTGGCTCGCTCGGCACCTCGGTCAAGAGAAGCCAAAATCCATGGCAGCCCTCACAACAATTATGACCCGCTTTTGTGCGGGCGAAGATAGCTGGTTGGCTCGTAGTAACAACACAGCAAGCAAACCTGGCTCATCAAAGGCCAGGGATAGCAACGGCAAACCACGACGCAACAAACACAAGCGCCGCAAACAGGGTGAAAATGCCGAAGATACGACAGTTAATTCCGGGTTTAGTTGCTCAAAGTCCGGTCAGCGGAAAGGGCCCCTCAAAAATAACAATTCGGGTATGCCAGTCTGGACCGCATACTCGATCGTCAATGCCAAATTCATGTCACCCCAGGGACGCCAGCCACCCATACTAACAGAGAATGTTGGGTCTTCAAACAAGCCGGCAGGGCAGGCGCCAAAAACAATAAAGGGGGGGTCTCAAAGCGATGATGGCGACGAAGAGCCCAGATCACCGAACACAGGAGGGCAAAAGAAATTTCCCCCGCAAATTCAAACGGTGAACGTGGTAAACACCACCCAGATTCCCAAACCGGACCCGACACGCACCCCCTAGGGATGCCGACCTAACGGAACCAGCCATCCCATAATATAAACTAGGGCCGGTCACCTTCAACCATGCAGATCGTCCGGTCAACGCCAATTAGGGCAATCCAGCCGCACTAGTCCTTGACCCAATAATTAACGGGTTCCTCCTCACACGAGTCCTTATGGACGGAGGCAGCAGCCTAAACCTGCTTTATCAGGACACAGTGCGCAAGATGGGCATCGATCATTCGATGATCAAACCCACTACAACCACTTTCAAAGGCATTATACCAGGTGTGGAAGCCAGTTGTACAGGCTCCATTGCCCTTGAGGTAGTCTTCGGATCACCAGACAATTATCGCACCGAAGAGGTAACCTTAGAAATCGTCCCCTTCCGCAGTGATTAGTAGGAAAGAGCAAGGCCGACCTTTCCTCCGGCAGCAACAAGTACACCGCTGCCTTAATAGCAGAAGCAATGAGCAGCACCTTGCAGCCGAACCTCGAGTCGACGGCCAGGCTCCCGGATACCGCCAAAGGACTTCGAACTACTTCGCGGCAGCATAGCCCGGCTCGTCCAGAGCTCAATTAAACTCTTCGGCGCAGGCCAAGATAGGCCGCATACATCGGCTCAACCGCTCTCCGGCACACAAACATTTCTTACATTTCATCTGCAGGCACACCTTTGCGTCGACCAGGACAGGCAATATGGAGGCAGCCCGAACGCGCAAGGGAATCCTTAGATGTCCCCCGTGATGACCATCCAACTATACTCCGGATCCGCACGCAGCTTCATCTTCCCTGTTCTCAGCAGGTGCCACAGTCATATTTCTTTTCCATTATTACCTGTCTTATACGCATCGACGTACTATTCAAATAAAATAAGTGGATTTGTATGATGCTTTCCTGCTGTCATTTCCTATTAAAGCTCTTTTGTCGAGTGGCATCCGTACACCGCGATATGCCTTTAAACGTGCCAGGGGCTTCGTTTTACACACAACACGGCAGTAAAGTCCGAACACCTTCGGGGAAATCCGGCACCCTGAACTTATAGCATTATATGCATCAGCTCCGAATCATGTCTTGGGTCAATAGTTGGGTTTCCCGGCTCCCATGTTTTGGTACCGTACATTCTGCTATATCGGCTAAGGTAGCACTGGGAGAACTACTGCGATTGTGTCCCGGTTCTTCCGGACGAGCACCTCAGTAGAGAAAGCCGAAAACTGACTGTCATGATACGGCGAGAGCTGGTCAGTTGTTCGAGAGGTCATAAAATCTTTAAGGATTTCTCCCGCATAATGCCATAACCAATGCAGCATGCGATGGATCGGTTTTTTCTCCGATTAGGTGCTGATAGAGCCCCTAGTACGGTATTCCAAACACCAGGGGCTGCGCCTACCTTACTAAAGCTCCTATGGCTAAGTGAGAGTGATAAAGCCCTATAGTCCGATTGCCTGGTTCGTTGTGCTGAGCACCTCCTTCGAAGGACCCAACACTGGGATAAAGAGCGCTCAGGTTTATCCTGAACACCCCCGTACTTCTTACGTGGGGGCAGAAGCCGACGACTGGCCAACTCTCAGGTTTAACATATAAAACGGCCGCACAGGAGGGTAAACTTTTATATAACAGGAAATAAATACTATAAATGACCCTGTTCAGACATTTACAAAGGACGACATGATTTGCATTCATGGAAATATAATCTCCTTGGTACATAGCTCCGCTGCAAGGTAGGATCCTTTAAGGACATTTTCATAATATAATTTGGGCTTGCGGTGCTCCTTCCCCTCTGGCAGCCCTTCGGTCATCAGCTTCTCCGCATCCATCTTCCCCCAGTGCACCTTTGCATGGGCAAAGGCCATTCGCGCACCCTCTATGCAGACCGACCGCTTGATGACATCAAGTCGGGGGCAAGCGCTTACAAGCCGCTTCACGAGCCCGAAGTAGCTGCTTGGAATCGGCTCGGCGGGCCATAGCTGGATAATCAAATCCTTCATGGCCAGTTCCGCCGCCTTATGCAGTTCGATCAGCTGTTTCAGTTGATCGGCAAAAGGCACCGGATAATTCGGCGCCAAATACTGCGACCAAAAGAGCTTATTCGCAGTGTTCCTTTCTTCGGCCCGGTAGAATTGGGCGGCATCCGCTATGCTGCGGGGTAGCTCCGCAAACACCCCTGGAGAAATTCGAATTCAAAATCAGAAACATAATTTTCTCCTCAAAAACTTGCTTTACAAGGAGAATGCCTTACCCGCCGCGATCTTCCTCGCCTCTTGGATCCCCTGCAGGGCGCTTTGGGTTTCACCCCGGGCATCGCTCGCGGCCTGATGCGCCTTGGTGAGTTCGGATTCTTTCTCCGTTAAACTCTGCTCCAAGGTCTCGCATTTCTTCATGGCCTGTTGCAGCTCCTGCTCAGCTTTAATTACCCTGGCCTCGTACTTCTCACGGAGGGCCTGCTCTACGGCTGCCTTTTCCTTGGCCTTGGCCACAGCCTTCTTAAGAGCCTCGACTTCGGTCATCATCCCTAGAGAAAATCAGGGAACATATTCTATAATACTGAAAATTTGATCGCACTAAACGCGAACAAGACTTGTGCATACCCTGTTTATCTCCCAACTGCATTTTCAACTGGCCAAGTTCTTCTTTGGCCCGCTCCAGACTTTGCTTCAGTCCGGAGACCTCCGCAGTATGGGAGGCAGCAGCCGCTACAGACGCTTGCTTATAATAGAAGAGAAATAGATGTCATTCAATGAGTCTTCCTGCGAACATAAATTTGATCCTCTGTCCGGTTTCTTTTTTAACCGAACAGTGTATCAGGGGCTACTATCCATACTATGACACTCTTCGAAAAACATACCTCAAAACCTTTTATAAGGCTGATACAAGCTCCATTTAGTCCACTCTCAGCAGACCGAGTCTTCTCAATCACCGCACCCATAAGGGCACGGTGTTCATCGACGATGGAGGCGCCCTTCAGCACCACCAACAAAGCATCCGACGCCTCTCGTTGGACAGAGGTTGCCGGTATAACCCCTCCAGCTGAGAGAGGCTGCCTGCTTGATTCTGGAGCCGTATTGGTCTCCGGAACTGCATCCGGCTGGGAGCCGAATTCAAGATGGCCCCCACCGTCAGCTCCCATGGGAATCTGCTCCCCCATGTGTTCGCCCCTGAAGTTTGACCTCCAGGCGCCGCCTTCACGGTCTTTCCCTCTCCTCCTGGGCCGGGGTCCCTCTGGGACGAAGCCTCGGTGGTATTCACCTGTTCGAAGGAAGGGGCCTTCGGGGGCGTCCCACTTTCCATAGCATCCGAGCTCAGCGAATCCTCTGATGAGGATTGTTCGGTACGGGACCTCGCCGGACTACAAAACATATGGCTTAGGTTAAAATATTACGTCATGATGAGTCTAGACGCATCAGCATGTTCGGACCGTATATACTCACGGGTTCACCAGGGGCTGGGCCCTGGGGTCCCACGCCGGGCCGCTGTCGTTGGCGGCAGCGGACTCCTCCAGGACAGGAGCTTTTCCCCTTTTGGGCGACTCGGCCTCCAAGTGTGTGGAGGCCGTCCTTTTCTTTCTTTCCCCTGCAGGGGATTCATCTTCCTCCTCCTCCTCGTCCTCTTCGGAGGCGGAACGGGCATCAGAACCTTCGGATATTATGTCCGAAGTGCCGCGGCGACAAAGGCCGCCCCGGGTCTTTTTGGCCTCCTTCTCGGCCGTCTTCTTCGGCACCTTGTAAGGCGCCGGGACCAGCATCTTCGTCAGAAGTGGGACGGCCGGTTCTTCGGGCAGCGGGGCCGGAAAATGGATCCGCTCCGCCTTCTTCGTCCAGCCCTAGGAGAATTATGGAAAGCACATTAGGCGCTTCCCTTGTGTTATATGGGCAAAAAGTACGATTACTCACCAAACATGCAGGGCGGGATAGTTGGTACCCACGGTCTTCGGCGGAGTCCGGCCATGATTTGCTGGACTTGAAAAGCACCTTCCAGATATCCTTGTGCGAGGAGCCAAAAAGCTCCCGCATGGTTTGGTGCTTGGCCGGATTGAATTCCCATAGATTGCATGTCCGGTGTTGACAAGGCAGGATCCGGCGAACTAACATCACCTGGACCACATTGACAAGTTCAATGTTCTTGTCTCCCATATCTCTAACACGCATCCGGAGCATCGACAATTCGTCGGACGAGGACCAGTTCAGGCCCATCTTGACCCAGGATGTGAGCCGCAGGGGGGCACCGGATCGAAACTCAGGAGTAGCGGCCCATTCTGTGCTGCACGGCTCGGTGATGTAAAACCACTGTTGTTGCCACTCCTTGATGGAATCGTTAAAGGTGCCTGTTGTCCATATAACGTTGGGCATCTTGCTCACCATAGCGCCCCCGCACTCGACGTGCTCGCCGCCCACTACCTTGGGCTTCACATTAAAAATCTTCAGCCATAACCCAAAATGTGGCGAGATGCGGAGAAAGGCCTCACACACGACAATGAATGTCGAGATGTTGAGGAAGGAATTAGGGGACAAATCGTGCAGATCGATCCCATAATAATACATGATGTCGCGAACGAACGGGTGGAGGGGAAACCCTAGCCCGCGGACAAAGTGAGGGAGGAATACAACCCTCTCGTGGGGTTCCGTGGTAGGGACGATATGTCCCGCCGTCGGGAGACGATGGCTGATTTTGTTGGCCAGATACCCGGCCTCCCGAAGCTTTTTGATATCCTTCTCCCGGACAGTAGAGGCCATCCATTTGCCTCCTGCTCCAGATCCGGACATTTTTGGAAGGCCTTTGTGGGCAGGGAAGATGAACACTTGGGGGCTGGAGCTTGAGCGGAGGGGAATGGATCAGGAAGGAGAAAGCGTAGGGTGCGAAAGGGAGTCCTTATCCCCTTATAAAGGCAGCAGGGATTCTGCGCCTCCCCACTTCCCTAGTAAAACCTCTTATTCCCCAAGCGCCGTAATTGATGGCGCGGTTGGGTTACCCACACCCGTATTGATAAGAATCCCGTGATAAGGGGACACGATCTCTGCTTCGACAAGACGTGCCAAGGAAACCGCCTCACAATGTGTGAAGTAGCTGGTTCAGAAAAATGGTTCAAATAATGACCGGGCCATGGTATGATGTCATGTTGCCAAATGTGTCAGCAGATTAGATTTGTGGAAATATTATTCTCTCTACGGTGGTATGTGGAATTTGTTTTGCAGAGCCGGACACTATCCTTGTGTTCAAAATCTTCTCTGGAATATTCGGAGGGGAACCCGCCTTGCAATGCCGAAGACAATCTGCGCGCCGGACTCATCGTCATTGAAGCCTGGTTCAGGGGCTACTGAGGGAGTCCTGGATTAGGGGGTCCTCAGACAGCCGGACGATATACTTTAGCTGGACTATTGGACTATGAAGATACAAGATTGAAGACTTCGTCCCGTGTCCGGATGGGACTTTCCTTGGCGTGGAAGGCAAGTTTGGCAATACGAATATGTAGATCTCCTCCCTTGTAACCAACTCTGTCTAACCCTAGCCCCCTCCGGTGTCTATATAAACCAGAGGGTTTAGTCCGTGGGACAACAACAATCATACCATAGGCTAGCTTCTAGGGTTTAGCCTCTTCGATCTCGTGGTATATCAACTCTTGTAATACTCATATCATCAAGATCAATCAAGCAGGAAGTAGGGTATTACCTCCATCGAGAGGGCCCGAACCTGGGTAAACATCGTGTCCCCCGCCTCCTGTTACCATCCGCCTTAGATGCATAGTTCGGGACCCCCTACCCGAGATCCGCCGGTTTTGACACCGACAGCGGCGGCTCCCGAATTCAAGGCCGGAGCTCCAATGCGGCTCACCTCCTGGAAGGAGAAGGGCCCCAATTGGTCTGCGTCGGACGAGCTGATAGCGCTGCAAACGTGCATCCAGAGCATGGTGGATAAAAACATCAAGCTCGTCGACGTGATCCAGGTGATGCTGGTTCGCCGGATTCTCCCCTGCCAAAGCCGAAGCTTCCCTTTATGGGAATTCAATCCGGAGAAGTACCAGACCCTAGGAGGGCTCTTCGGAACTACTCACGAAGATGCCTGGAAGTTGCTCTTCAAGGGCAACGAGAAGCCGCCGGTCCTAGATTCAGACCCTGGGTACGATCACACTCATCCTGCCAATGAGGTAAGTTCTCCTTTTCTTAAGGTGTACCTTCTACTTGTTTGTTCAAGGAGGATGCCTAACCTTTGATGTATATATATATTTTTAGACATGGACGGAGAGAGCAGAGCGGATCCATAGTTCGACTCCGCTGCTCGAAGAGCCAGTCATCCCGCTCCTGGCGAAGATGCTGGTTCCGGCGCCGTATAGGCCGCCGGAAAAGAAGGCCAAGAAGAAGGCCAAGGGGGCCAAAGGTGGCCCCCGTCACAAGGGTGCTTCGGACGTAATGTCCGAAGATGAAGTCACCCTTTCCTCCGCCGCTGAGGATGACGAGGAGGAGGAGGAGAACAACCCTCCCCCTGATGAGGGAAAGAAGAAGAGGGTGGCCTCCACGAACCTAGAGGCGGAGATGTCCAAGAAAGGGAAGGGCTCCCTCGCGGACAACTCCGCGTGGGACGTTGACAACAGTCCAGAGCGACGCCCTTGCACTAAGCCTCAGGCTGCATCGTAAGTGCTAAGACTCATGTATGCCCATAAATCTGGCCTCTCCTATTTGTTGTATTGACATGATTAGTTATGCTATTGCAGTCCGGCCGATGACAGCTCCCAGCGATCCTCGTCAGGAGGTTCGTTGGATTCAAAGGCGATGGCCAGCGAGTCGCCGCCGACCGCTCATTCCCCCAAGACCAAGGGCGACGCCGAGGTGCTGTCCCGGAGGACTTTCCCAGGCCGGGGAGAGGTTCAGGAGGCGCCAGAAGGCGAAAACCCCGTCGCCGGACACCAGGGGGAGCCGATCCCCATGGAGACTGGTGATGAGGGCCGTGTTCAGTTCGGCCCTCAGCCGGATTCGATTCCGGAGACCGATATGGCTCCGGAATCCGGCACGCAACCTCCTTCGAAAGAAGGGGGTATGCCTATTCCGCCGGTGTCCAACCAGGGGAACCGGATAATCTGCTGGAAGCGCTGCGAGGCGCTTCCATTCTGGATGAGCACCGTGTTCTTATGGGCACAGTAATTGAAAGGGTTCAGTCTGCCAAGAGCGGACTAACCGAAGCCTGCAGCAGTCTGCTGACAGGTTTTGAGGTAAGCGGCGCAAAAAGAGAAAATCCCGATATAGACAGTAGCCCCTGAGACACTGTCCGGTGTTCGGAAAGAAAAAGCCGGACAGAGGATCGATCCTTTATTGCAGGAAACTAACTAAATTTGTCTGAAATGCATACACAGGCGTCGCTGTTGGCCGTAGCCTCGCATACTGCCGAGGTCTCCGGACTGAAGCGGACACTGGAGCAGGCCGAGGAGGAGCTCGACCAGGTGAGGAGGCAGCTCCAAGAAAAACAAGGTATGTGATAACCCGTTATATATTCAAAAAAAGTAAAATGATATGCATTGACCGAAGTGTCATGATATGTATAGAAGCGACGACCGAG
Source organism: Triticum aestivum (assembly GCF_018294505.1). Lineage (NCBI taxonomy): Eukaryota > Viridiplantae > Streptophyta > Magnoliopsida > Poales > Poaceae > Triticum > Triticum aestivum. The sequence goes on along the minus strand of NC_057814.1, from coordinate 325,648,569 downwards.
GTCGAGGCCCTAAGAAAGGCCCTGGCCGAAGCCGAGGGGAAGGCTATCAAGGAGCAGGCCGCCCGTAAGAAGCTCAAGGCCCGGGTCAATGAGGTCCAGCAAGAGCTCCAAGACGCGGTGAGAAAGTGCGAGACCTTGGAGTGTGATGCGTCGGTTCAAGAGACCGAACTCGCCAAGGGTCGTCAGAGCGCAGAGACGGCCCGGAATGAGGCCCGGGGCGCCCTCTAGGAGGTCCAGGAGGCCAGGAAGATCGCGGCGGGTAAGGCATTTAGTATGCAAAGCAAGAATGTAAAGAGGAAATATCTTTTACTAACCCGGATTCGGAGTTCTCCAGGGGATTTTGCCGATCTTCCACGCAGTGTGTCCGATGCCGCGAAGTTCTTCCGAGCCGAAGAAGGGAGCTCCACGGAGAAGCTATTCTGGTCGAAATATCTTGCGCCAGAACATCCGGTGCCCTTCAGTGATCAGCTAAAACAGCTGGTCGAGCTGCATAGGGTGGCCGAACTGGCCATGAAGGATTTCATAATCCGGTTGTGGCCAGCTGAAGCTATACCCGGCTGTTACTTCGGCCTTGTGAAGCGGCGGGCGGATGCCTGTCCTCGGCTGGCCGTTGTCAAGCGGTCCGTCTGCATCAAGGGCGCGTGTCTGGCCTTCCCCTATGTCAAGGTGCGGTGGGCGAAGATGTACGCCGTCAAGTTAGCGACCGAGGGGCCGCCTGAGGTCAAGGAACACTGCACACCCGAACGATACTTTGGAGATGTCCTGGAGGGGTCCCGCATTGTTGCGGATCATTGTGCGAAAGACGTGATCTTTGAATGAATACATTCATATTTTCTCTCACCCTGTATTATGGAACAAAGATAATTTATGTAATATAATGCTTTGTGTTAGATTTTTACCTCCTATGCGGCCGTTTGTATTAAATCTGAGAGTTGGCCAGTCGTCGGCTTCAGCCCCCACGTAGATAATACGGGGGGTGTTCGGGATGGATTCTAAACACTCTTTATCCAATTATTTGGTCCTTGAAGGAGGTGTTTAGCGCAACGAACAAGGCAATCGGACTATAATGCTTTATCACCCTCACTTAGCCATAGGAGTTCGACAATAAAATTTTAGGCGCAGCCCCTGGTACTCGGAAGGCCCAATTGGGGGATCTTGGAAACACATGATTGGATAAAAACCGATTCATCGCGTAATGCGGAAAAATCTCTAGCGATTTGAAACCTCCGAAGAGCTGACCGGCTCTCGCCGTATCATGACAGTCAGTTTTTGGCTTTCTCTACTGAGGTGCTCATCCGGATGAACTAGGGCACAATCGCAGTAGTTCTCCCTTTACTACCCTAGCCGATATAGCGGAACATAAGGTAGTAAGCACAGGAGCCGGGCAACCAAACTATTGACCAAAGACATGATTCGGAGCCAATGCATATAGTGCTAAATTTGGGGTGCCGAACTATACTATAAAAAGTGGCCGGACTTTGTTGCCGTAGTGCGGGGTGCTATGAAGCCCCTGGCAAATATGAAACATACCAGAGTGCACGGGTATTTAACTGATAAGGTTGTTAAAATAAAAAAAGGAAAATAAACAAGGAGCAAAAGTAGTGAGCTAGGGTCGCCGAAATTTGGGCTGTGAGCTGCTTTCATTGCGATTTTATTAATACGTCAAAGCTCATTGATACAAATAGTGCGAGAAGCAACAGGCTATTTAACATGCCAAAACCAAGGGAGGGCTGCATGTGGGTCCTGAAAAAACAGGTAGAGTGATCGTTAATGAGACCACCTAGAAAGTTCCTCATATAGCCGTCTTGGTGTGTTTGCCCTTTGAGAGGACCAATGATCAGGCCATCAGATGGGGCCTGCGTGATTGAGACCTGAAAAAGGAAAAAAAGGAAAGGTGAAAGTATGTGTGTAGCCGGTGCCGGTTGAGCCGTAAACGCTGGATATGCCTCCGTCGATGCCCATGGGATTTTGAGGGCGTAGTTACGTACGCGCGGTATGAATGCCGCCACCTAGTCGGGACTGAGACGGAGCCCAAATTGCTAGTTGAGCACCTGACAAGCCGAGCTGTCCTGCTGCAGAATAGTTCGCACCCTCTTAATGGAGTCCGGGGGCTCGGTAGCCGAATTATGGTTCTGCTTGAGAAGGCCGCTCTGTACGTCTGCTGCTAAGGCAGCGGTGTGCTCTTCCGTACGGAGGGAGCGTTCCGTATTTCCATTGACTATTATGACGCCACGTGGACCAGGCATCTTGAGCTTGAGATAAGCATAGTGTGGCACCGCATTGAATTGAGCGAATGCGGTCCGTCCGAGCAGTCCGTGATAGCCGCTGCAAAAGGGGGCGATATCAAAGATTAACTCGGTTCGGAAGTTGTCTGGAGATCCGAAGACAACCTCTAATGTGATTGAGCCCGTACAGCAGGCCTCTACACCTGGTATGACTCCTCTGAAGGTAGTCTTTGTGGGTTTGATCCGTGATGGGTTAAAGCCCATTTTTCGCACTGTATCCTGATAGAGCAGATTGAGGCTGCTACCCCCGTCCATAATGACGCGCGTCAGGTGAAATCCATCAGTGATTGGGTCGAGGACAAGCGCAGCTGAACCGCCATGACGGATACTTGTCGGGTAATCACGGCGATCAAAGGTGATCGGGAATGACGACCATGGATTGAATTTAGGGGCGAGGGGCTCTATCGCGTAGACGTCCCTGAGTGCGCGCTTGCGCTCCCTTTTGGGGATGTGCGTGGCATATATCATGTTCACTGTTTTGACTCGAGGAGGAAACTTCTTCTGTCCACCTATGTTTGATTGCCAGGGCTCCTCGTCATTGTCCTTGCTTTGCGATCCCTTTTCCTTGTTCTTGGCGTTTAATTTGCTGGCCTGGTTAAAACCCCAACAATCTCTGTTGGTGTGATTGGCTGGTATGTCTGGGGGGGGCATGTAACTGGCATGGATGATCGAGTATGCGGTCCAAGCTGGATGGTCCTTGATTGTTTATTTTGTATGGTTTCTTCCGCTGGCCGGACATGGAGCCGCTGAATCCGGCGTTAACTGTAGTGTCATCGGTATTATCGCCATTGCTTCGGCGTTTGTATCTGTTACGTTGGAGCTTGCCGTTGCTGTTTTTGACCTCGGAGGGGCCTGCCTTGCTGGCTGTATTTTTACTATGAGCCAACCAACTATCCTCACCGCGCAAAAGCGGGTCATGAGTGCCGTAAGGGCTGCCATAGATTTTGGCTTTTCTTGACCGAGGTGGCGGGCGAGCCATTCTTCGCGGATGCTATGTTTAAAGGATGCTAGGGCTTCAGCATCCGGACAGTCGACGATCTAGTTCTTTTTGGCTAGGAACCTAGTCCAGAATTTCCTGGCTGACTCCCCAGGCTGTTGAACTTTGTGGCTTAAGTCATCGGCGTCTGGTGGCCGGACATATGTTCCTTCGAAGTTATCGAGGAAGGCCTCTTCCAAGTCCTCCCAGCTGCCAATAGAATTCTAAGGCAGGTTGTTTAACTAGTGCCGAGCTGGCCCTTTAAGCTTTAGTGGGAGGTATTTGATAGCGTGGAGATCATCTACGCGGGCCATGTGGATGTGGAGGATAAAGTGCTCAATCCATACCGCGGGATCAGTTGTCCCATCATATGATTCAATGTTCATGGGTTTGAACCCTTCAGGGAATTCGTGATCCATTACTTCATCAATGAAGCAAAAAGGGTGTGTGGCGCCTCTATATCTGGACGCATCGCCACGTAGCTCCGATGGGTTCCGTTTGCGGTTATCGGCCCGGGCATGGCTAGGTTTGTCACGCCCGAATAGGTAGCCATCATCGCGTGTCGAGGGATGTCCTCGCGATCCGTAGATCGATCTGGTATATCCTGCTCTACTGTCCAGGTCCTGCCGAAGGTCCTATGTATGACCCCGAGCTGTTTTGTCTCTATTTTTGTGTGGCGATGGGGCGGGCTGCTGTTCTGCCCGAATTGCCATTTTATCCCGAGCGCGTGGTGGTCGGTCCGCCGCACTATCCCGACCGCATAGTGGTTGATCCGCCGCATTACGCGAGGGAGGTATGTGCTCCGGTGCCTCCTCATCAAAGTGAGGTAGCAATCTGCACTTCGGGTAACTCTTGGCGGGGCGTCTGAGGCCATATTCCTCGGCTGCCAGGACATCAGTCCACCTGTCGATGAGCAGATCTTGGTCAGCTTGAAGCTGCTGCTGCTTCTTTATCCGGCTCCTTGCGGTTGCTATTAGCTGGCGCTTGAAGCGCTCCTGCTCGAGAGGTTCCTCAGGCATGATGAAATCTTTGTTGCCTAGGCTTTCCTCATCCTCGGAGAGTGGACGATAACTACCGTCCTCCGAGTCGTTGGGCATGGCCTGTTCATTGGGGCTGACTTGCCCGTTTTCTTGTTCCTCCTATTCGGATGCTACCTTCGCAGGGTCTTCATTGTTTTCGGCATCGTCCGGAGTATTATTTTCTCCGGTGCCAGTATTGCTGCCTTTTGAACGACGTGACTTAGAGCGGCACCGAGGATGCCGGCGTTTGTGCTGTGTCTCAGGAGGTTTATTCTCAACTGGGTTTTCTTTGTCATCGTCGTTGGTTGCTTTGGGTGTATCCACCATTTACACATTGTACGAAGAAGTGGCCGTCCATCGTCCAGTGAATGGCGGGTTTGGCCCTGCTCCTCGTCGCCATCGTCGTCCATACCGTCGATGTATTCGAAGCCGTAATCAAGCATGTCGGTTAAGTCCTCGACAGTGGCTATGAAGTGGGTGGCGAGTGGGAATTGAAATTCTCCATCGTCAGCTTCTAGTTCGAACCGAACATAGTTCGGCTGTGAGTCCCCCGCCAAGGACAGGTTTTTTAACGAGTTTAGCACATCCCCCAAAGGCGAGTGCTGGAAGATGTCTGCGGCTCTGAATTCGAAGATCGATAAACGAGCAAGTTCGGCGCCCGCGGGCTCACATGGTTCGAAACTTATGACCAGAGACGAGTCTGGAGTTTCGGTGGCACAGGTATCGTGCGAGGTTAAGTCTATGTGCGGCTCCAAAGTCGGGGAAGCTGTGGCCTCCGTGGCGGGGTTGAGCTTCCCGTCCTTAGATGGCGCAGTCTGCTCTGGATCTAAGGCCAGAGCGGTTACATGAGTTGTCTCCTGGATGCGGTCCGATGACAGGTTTAGGTCATGTTCATCGAGGTGACCAGGGGTGGTTGCCGCGGTCTCGAATTCGGCGAGGATCAAATCTCGACGGATGTCCGCAACGTAGTTCAAGCTCCCAAATCTGACCTAGTGGCCAGGGGCGTAGCTATCGATCTGCTCTAGATGGCGAAGCGAGTTGGCCCGTAGTGCGAAGCCGCCGAACACGAATATCTGTCCGGGGAGGAAGGTCTCGCCTTGGACAGCATCGTCGTTGTCGATTGAAGGGGCCATCAAACCCTTTAGGGACGACACAGTGGAAATCTCAATGAAAGCACCAATGTCGGTGTCAAAACCGGCGGATCTCGGGTAGGGGGTCCCGAACTGTGCGTCTAAGGTCGATGGTTACAGGAGACAGGGGACACAATGTTTACCCAAGTTCAGGCCCTCTCTATGGAGGTAATACCCTACTTCCTGCTTGATTGATCTTGATGAATATGAGTACTACAAGAGTTGATCTACCTCGAGATCGTAATGGCTAAACCCTAGAAGTCTAGCATGTATGACTGTGGTAATGAATCTCTCTCCCCTCCGGACTAAGTCCTCTGGCTTATATAGACACCGGGAGGATCTAGGGTTACGCACGGTCAGTTACAAAGAAAGGAAACAGCATATTTGATCGCCAAGCTTGCCTTCCACGCCAAGGAGAGTCCCATCCGGACATGGGTGCAGTCTTCAGTCTTCGTATCTTCACAACCCATCTGTCCAGCCCATGGCTAACAGGCCGGACGCCCGAGGACCCCTTACTCCAGGACTCCCTCATCGGGCGCCACTAACGCCAGCTCTTCCGCAGCTTCAGCACGGAGAGTGGCCAACTGGTCTAGGTTTAGCCCAGGGTACCACCCCTTGACGAACTCCAGGGCCCGCCGTGCACCTACCCTGGCTGCGGAGCCCTTCCGCGCCTCAATGCGGCCGATGGCCACCTCTAACCAGTCGGAGGTCCAATTGGGGGTGCGCAGAGTTGGAGCAGCCGGCCAGAGGGCAGAGACCACCTGGGCTCCGGCGCGCTGCAGACGGCGGAGAGCCCGATGCACCGGCTGGAGACGAGCTTGGACGGTGAGCAGCTGCTCGGCGAAAGTTCGGGGGCGTTGGGCGCGATTTCCGCACCAGCAAGCCTCTGCTCGTCACGGTGAGCCTCGACGGCTTGGCTGGCGGTGACGGTGTAACTAGGGAAATACTCTACACAAGAAGGAAAAAGAAGTATGAAGCCAGAAGCCGGCTCATAGGACAAGTCGGTAGGCAGAAGAAAGAGAAGGACAACTCACCATCGAGCATGTCTTCGATCTCGCCATAGCCGTCCGACAAGGCCTTCTCGCTCTCGACCCAGTTCGAGCACTGAGTCTCGAACTCGGCCTGGAGGGCCTCCTCCGCGTCCTTGAGATTCTGCAGCTCCACCTGGTGCTGGTCCGCCTGGTCAGCCAGCTGCTTGGCCAGGCAGTCGCGCTCTTGCTCTATCTTGCTGCGCTCCTCCTCCTTGGCGTGCAGCGCAGTTTGAGCCTCACCCAGTTGCTGCCGTAAGGTGGCGTTGGCTTCTGCAGAAGACAAGAAAGAAAAGACGATCAGCAAATCAACAAAGAAAGAAGTAGTTGCTCGAAGATCCGACCCGACTGCACAGCAGTCGACCCGAATCTCGGGGGATACACCCCGCAGGTGCACAGACGCGCCCCCGCGAGACTAAGGATTGAACGATTCAATGAAAGAAAAAAGAAAAGTGGTCACCGGAAGATCCGACCCGACTACTCAGCAGTCGGCCCGAATCTCGGGGGCTACACCCCACGGGTGCGCTAGTGCGCCCCTGTGAGAACAAAGAGCGGAGTGCTTACTCCGGCTGTCAGCCAAAGCAGTGGTCCGCTTGGCCAGCTCCTAGACTTGGTAGTTAAAGGCGGCCACACGGATGTTGTGGTAATCCTGTGACAAAGAAAACAGAAGAAAAGAAAGGGTTAGCACTCGGAACTTACCTTTAAGTTCCGAGCCGCCTGCTCAGCAGCCCGCATGGAACTCGGGGGCTACACCCAGTGGGTGTGCTGGCATGCCCCGACTGAAGAATTAAAGAAAATTACAAGAATCAGGAACAAGCGGTCAAGGAACATACCCGGACGGCGGCTCGCGACGCAAGGAATGTCTGCGTGTAGTTCTGGAGGGTGGTGCCTTGGGCCTGAAGCAGAGACTGGACTTCATGAGCATCCTTGTTCAGGACGCTCGTCCCACCCCCAGACGTCCACTCTCGCGGGACGGCACTAGTGGCCTCTGCCTCTAGGGCCGGCGAGTTCGAGGCCCCGATCTCCTGAGGCCGCGGCGCTGAAGTCGCCTTCACCGCACGCCGGCGAACCGGAGTGCGAACAACGGGGGTCGCCCCCACTACCAGCTTGCCGCCGACTTGAGCACCTCCGTCCTCAAGATGGCGGCGTCTCCCCCTTCCCTCTCCATGACCGGCTGCTCATCGCTGGTTCCCCTAGTCGGCGCCGGGATCTCTGCTGCAGGCCGCGCGGAGCGCAGGGGGACCACAAGCTGCGGCGTCTGGTCGCACGTGGCCTTCTCCGCCCGCGCCCTGGCGACCGCGTCCGCCCGCTCCTTAGCCGTGGCTTCGGCCTGGGTCTTGGCGACCGCGTCGACTTCTTCCTGCGCGGCCTTGGCCGCCGCCGCCTTCTGCCGCTCCACCTCCTCCCGCTCCTCACGCGCCTCCCGCGCGTTCCGCTCCGTTGACGCCTGGAGCTCGGCGCGTAGGTCCACACGGCGGGTGTTGGCGGAGCCCTCCGTCCCCATGATGATGGACGCGGAGGTCGAACGCTCAAGGGAGAGTGGGGCCCTGTTCAAACAAGACAAGAAGAACACATAGGGAGTTTACAAAAAAGACAAAGGAAAACACAAGAAAGGACAAGATTTGTACACGGGCACTGTCGGCGGTTGCTTCGGGGCCCTCTGGAACCGGTCCGCCTTGGGTTTCTTCGGCCGGTCGCTGCAGCTGAGCGCTTGGGTTTCTTCGGCCGGCCGCCTTGCAGCTGCGAGCCGGCTCGACGCTTTGATGCGCCGCCTGGTGCAGTCGGCACTGCCGAGGAGCTCGCCCCCGCCCTGTTGGCGACCGGCGGGCGGCGCAGTGCGTGCTCCTCCCCGTCGTCGTCTGGCCAGTCCTCGAGGCCGCCTCCTCCCCCGGAGCCGCCTGCTCCGTCGCCACCTCCTGTGGCATCGTCTTCCTCCATGGCGGCCGCCCCCAAGTCGGGGCCGTCCGCATCACTCACATATCGGTCCGGTAGGTACTCCTGGCCCTGTTCCAAGGCATCAGCTGCTGACTGGGTCGTGAGAAGCTGCATCGTGTCTGACTGGTCAGGCGGCAAAAAAGAGCCCGACAGGCAAAAGAGAAAAGAGTTAAGAGCTTACCGCAGGCGGCGGGTGCGCGCGGGAATACGGCCGCTTGCCGAAGTGCCACTCCGACTCCGAGAGTTTGCAGTTCGAGATCTCGTTCACCAGGCGGGCCACCTCCGCGGCCGGCATCTCCCTGGTGGACATCCGGCATGGGTCTCGATGCCCGCTCATCCGGCTGATTAGATGAGGTCGGCCTTGAAGAGGGAGAACCCAGCGCTCCATGAAGGCGGTCAACAAGTCTGAGGCTTTGAGGCCCTCCGACTCCGTCATCACCCTGAGCAGGTGACGGCGGCGGTGGAGGCAGCCGACAGTGTCCTCGGCTTGCAGGTGCAGTTGGTGCGGGGCTCGGCCGGCGGGCCGGCTTCATAAGCCGGCAGGTTGACGAAGTCGATCGCCGGGTTGACGTTCTTGACGTAGAAGTATGATTTTTGCCACAGCTTGACCGACTACGACAAGCTGATGGCCGGGAAGCACTTTCCAGCACTCGGGCGCCGCACCGCGATGAAGGCTCCGCACTGAGCCACCTCGTTCTTGGCGGCGGTGCCGAGCTTGGTGTAGAAGAATTCCCCCACAGCTCGAGACTGGGGAGAACGCCGAGGTAGCCTTCGCAGAGCGTGACAAAGGCCGACAACAACACCACTGTGTTCGGTGTGAGGTGGTGCGGCTAGACACGGAAGAATTGGAGAAAGGAACGGAGAAAGCCGTGAAGGAAGTGCGACCGAAAGATTACTCGTTCGCGTTCCTCCGGCGCCGGCAAGATCTCTTTCACTGGCGGAACACGCGCCTGGACATAGCCCTCGCCAGGCGGCCACCGCGTGTTGCGGAGGAAGGTGATGTGGTCTTCCAGGACGTTCGAGCCGTCCCAGTCATCGGCCCGCTCGTGCGCCATGGAAGCTCGAGTTCGACGAGGCAACGGCGCGGCGGAGAGGACGGGTTCGGTGATGACGGGCCGCAGCAGCACTTCGGCACGGCACGAGAGTACGGCGGTAGCAAAGAGGAAGAAGAGGAAGAAAATGGCGAAGGGAGAGGAGGGCGCGCGTGCTAGTGCCGCTCCCCTCCTCCCCCTACTTATAGCCCTGGGCTGCGAAGCCAAGGGGACGGGGCGTGGGGATCGTGCGATTAACTGTGTCCACGACCCCACGACCCCGCATTTACCGCGCGGTAACAGCGCGAAGTAATTGCGCCACGGAATCCAAACCGTCCGCCTTGGCCGCACCGGATCCGCGCGCGCATCAAGGCCCGGTAGTGGCGGGCCCCAACCTGTGGCGACGTCCCGTCGCGCGCGTGGGCTGGCCGGCCGGACCGGTTGGCCGGTTCCGCATGGCACGCACGCATCGGGCGGCAAGCCTGGCGCCCGGCTGGCGCGCCACCAGGCTCCCGCCGCGACGTTTCGAAATCATCAGGCAGCCTGCTTGGCCACTGCCGGCTCCTAGCATTCAGCGCTTTAGAAGACGGACAAAGCAAGATCAATCGAACCACTCGGAGTAGGAAGTTGCTGAAGCTCCTCGCCTTTTCAGTCGCGGCACCCCACCAGCTTCGGTGACTACTGGTTGCGCCCCTCAAGCCTCGAAGACGAATAGCCGCCTTCTTCAGGCCGGCTGGTCCAAGCGGCTGGCTGCTAGAGGGCGGTAGCTCCCAGAAGACCGCCTTGAGGTGGGCCGACCCCTACCAGGCGGTCTCCAGAGAGGCCGGCTCCCAGGAGGCGGCCCCCCTCCGCCCCTTGAAGTTTGCACCACATTAAGACGGTGAGACGGGTCGTGGCTACAGAGCAGTCTGCCACCTCCGAATCCAGGGCAGAGTGTGGCCACAGTGCGGCGTACTGGGCGGACATCCCCCGCCCGGCGCGGCACTGTTGCCACGCAGCCCATGACATCACCTATAACAGGGGAGGCCATGCCCCCACTACGGGCTGTCGGTACGGCCAGCGGACGGCAGGCCCTACCTGTCAGCGAGAATCCAGAAGGCGACGAGCCCCAACCAGTCAGCGTGGGGGAGGCCGACTCCTAGCAGGCGGCCCTCCCCCTCCCTCAAAGTCTTTGCGCCATTAATCAGAAGAGACGGGGAGTGGCTACAGTGAATGCCCGCCAGGCGGCGGCACCGTAGCCACGCCTCCCCCGACAAAGCATACATCATCAGTGGCATTACCAGAGTACTAAGCGGCGGCAGGACCCGCCAGGGGCTGGCGCAGCCTATCGGACAAGTACGAGACAGCCGGCGGGACCCACCAGGCGGCGGGCCCCAGCGGTCGGCAGAGAAGCCGGCGACCACAGACACTGAAAGCCAGTTCCTACACCCGGCCAGATTACCTTTGTACCCCTGGGGGTAGGCCTATATAAACCCCGAGGGCACCCATGCAAAGGGTTCAGACCTCAGTCCACCCACACCCACGTATAGAAAGAGGAAGCTAGGGCTAGCCTTGTTCTTCTTCCTCCTCTAGAAAAACAGCTCAAGGAGCAAGCTTGTAGCCACCATTGTTGGTTGAGTGATCATGCGGAGACCCCGCAGAGCAGGAGTAGGTGTGTTATCTCCTAGGAGAGCCCCGAACCTGGGTAAGATTCATCGGCGGGCATGTTTGCGCCTTATCCCGTTTCCTGGCATCGGCGACGTATTATTAACCCCCTCCATGATAAGCCATCCTTTGGCATATGTCGCACGACATCCCTGACACAAGTCCACCATTTGGGTGCCACTTGGTACACCGTGCCACTGCACCTAGTCTGTCCCAAGCCCACCTGTACCGGGTGCCACTTGGTAGACTACCAGCACTACCTACAAACACCAGAAACTAGTTGCAACTCCTGGACAGAGATCGAGGCGATTAATAAGCCGAGAGGGGTTGAGTTACCAGAACCCAATGCGTGGTAGTAACTGTCTTGGATCATAGACACAGAACTCAGTTCCTAAGGACGGTTTCAATGAGACAACCCACCATGTACTCCTACATGGCCTCTCACCGCTACCTTTACCAAATCGTGTTCACACACTTAGCTCCCAACAATAGGACATGTTCACAACATTCCAATTCGTCCCAGATGAATCAGACCCGACGCAACTCTAAGCATAGCAGGCATAACAAGCAAGGCATGAATGAGTAGGCACGTCATGGCTCAAACATCTCCTACTCATGCTACTGGGTTTCAACTATTTACTGTGGCAAAGACAGGTCATGTAGAGGAAAAGGGTTCAACTACCGCAGCATGTAACAATTGAATCATTGTTATCCCAATGCAGTAAAAGAGAGTAAGAGAGAGAGAGTGGGATTGTATCGGAATGCTCAATGGGGGTTTGCTTACCTGGCACTTCTGAAGATGATATAGCTCTTCATCAGTGTCATCGAACTCATCGTTGGAACAACGTCTATTGAGGGAGAACAAACACCGGCAAACAAGAGGGAACACAATCAATGCAATGCAACAATATGATGCATGATCATGACATGGCAAGAATGTGATGATTTGCACTAATGCATCTAGCAATAATTTAAATGAAGTCCATATGAACCAAGGGTTCATATGCAAACTCCAAATTCAGCATTTAAAATGCTGTTATCATGTTTTCACTTATACAGTGGGTATAAGTTGGTTAAACATGCATGAAAGTAGTATAAATTGATAGATTGCATTTTTCTGATAATTTTTCATATATAAATTATTTCATTCTGAGATACTGTTGAATTACTAAGCATTTTTTAAGTTTTACCTAATTTCTGGAATTTTCTGGTTATTTTAGAATTAAACTAATTCCAGGAACGAGTTTACTGAGTCAGCATGACACCATGCTAACATCATCAGGTCAACGGGCGGCCTGGGGCAAACTGACAACTGGGGCCCGCGTCAGTGAGTAACCTAACTAACTAGGTTAATTAAACCTAAACTAGGTAATTAGCAGGGCTGGCCCCATACGTAAGTGGCCCAGGGGAGTCTAACCCTAGGTCAAACATGTCAAACCGGCCAGCTTTAAGCCACCGCCGACGTCCAGAGACGGCGGCGATTCTCGGGTTTCGCTCCCTGATGACCATATGGACAACGGAGGGCGTCTACGCGACGAGGAGACTCGTCCGCGTCGGGTGGTGCACGCAGAAGCAGCTTAGGTGGCCTAGGTCAATGGTGGCAGCAACTTAGCCAGCGGCCGGAGTTCGGTGAAGATGGACAGGGCGCTACGGTGCACGGGAGGATGAGCAGGTAGGTGCTCTGGGTTCCATGGAACGCTCTGAGGACGACAGCGTGCTCGGACACGACGTGTGTGGGTTCTAGCCACAACGGAGACATGGCCGGCGGCGAGCAAGCTTCCGGGTATGGGGTTAACATGGCTACGACATGTAGGCGAGTTAAAAGAAGAGGGGAAATGATGGCGGGGCTCACGGTGGACACGCATAGCAGAGCAGTGGGCTCGGGGAGGCACGGACAGCGTCGTGGCGTTGCCGGCGATCTCGGCGGCCGGAGGAAGAAGAAGAGGTCGGAGATGGCGCTTCGAGGGCCTTCCGGTCGCGTGGATCGGTGGAGACGGCATAGCGGTCGACTGCGGAGGTTGTGGACCGGTCAGAGAGGCGAGGGGGAGGTGGTGGATGCGGCGGTGCTCGTCGGTGCGCTCCTGGGCGTCTCGGGAAATGGGGGAGGGTGCTAGAGGAGGGGGAGAGCTCGAGGGAGAGAGAGGGAGAGCTGGACGGCTCTGGGGGTCGCATGGCGATGTCCATGGGGTCGGGGAGGGAGGCAGGCAGACACGAGGTGGCCGGCGCGTGGACGCGCGCAGCATGCACGCGCTCGGGGCCTACTGTCCGGAAGGTGATGACTGGCAGCGGCGCTGGGCTGGGCCGACCAGGTGGGCTGCCTACTCGGCCGTCCAGGTAAGCTAGGTAAGCCCTTCTCTCTCTGCTTTCTATTTTTCTTTTCTAATTTGTTTTTCTGTTTTTGATTTAGTAATAATACAAAACCATTTTTCAAACTCCTGGAAATATTTGTGGGAACCTTTTGAAATATTTACAGTAGCCCACAACTGTTTCCAGAATTATTTGAGCATTAAAATAATTATAGCATTTAAATGCCCAAATTCGAATACCTTATGATTTAATCCAAAAATCCAGAAATGACCTAGAAAAGTGTGCATCATTTTTGGCAGAGGTTCTAGACCAATTCAAAAATCATGAACTTTTCTGAAGGGCATTTTGGGTTCATTGAAAATATTTTTATTTTGATCCTAGTTGCATTTCATTTGGTGCTAGGGTTTGAACATCCCCATTTCAAGTGTAAGCAAAATATTTGGTGCTAGGGTTTGAACATCCCCATTTCAAGTGTAAGCAAAATATTTGGTGCTAGGGTTTGAACATCCCCATTCCTAGTCTTGCGCGTCCATCCCCCACCTCCACGGCGGCAGCCGGCCTCTCCTCGCCAGAGAATCCCCGGAGAGCCACCGCCCCTCCTCTGTTTTACCCTCTCCCCCTCTAAACCTGACCGCGGGGGCCCGCTGTCAGCCTCTCAGCTGGGGCCGAAGCGGTATGAGTGGTGGCGCCCCGCGGAAATACGTTTTCGATGTCACCCCACCTGGTTTTCTTTTTATTTGAATTTAATTCTAATTTTGACCAGGAACTTTGACCAGCCATAACTTTTAAACCATAAGTCCAAATGAATTGATTCATTTTGCATTGTGTTTGTGTTGAAATATTCTAGCAGTACACAAAAGTTGAGATTTTTCTTTGCTGCCTAGAATTTCTGGTGAATTTCAGAAGTTTTCTTGATGTTTTGTTTTTGTTGTTTTAATTATTTTTAGAGGGAGAAGCTTGTCTTGAGGAGAACCAGGAGGAGTGTGAACCTCCTCTGAAGTAAGGCAAGCCATACTAACATTTGCATGGTGTCATTTCAATATTTATGATTTTTCCAACTTGAATATGAGTTATTTCATGCATTGAATTATTTAAATGAATATTGCTTACGCTAGTTACTTTTTCATGTTTGAAATGCTTAGTTTACAGTAGTGTTTGAATGCATGGACTAGTTTGAGGTAGTAGAAGTAGTTTTGATTGTGTGGATATGGTTATGATCGGTATTATTTTCACATCTTAGGAACTGATTTTAATATGTTAATGCCATAACCAAAAATGATGAGTGTTAAAACTAGTGAAGTGAAATCAGTTAAATTAAGTGAAGACTAGTGCAAGTAGAAAACTTTGATGATGTTGATTTGTTTACTTTAAGTGATATGTGATGCATGTCGGATAGTTGCATGTTCATGGCATATTGTGACTCGAGTTATTTTCATTTCAAGTTAAACCTGATGTTAATTCAACTTGAACATAATGTTGATCGAGTCATGGTGCCACAAAATCGAGTTTTTCCCACTGCAACCACATTTTCCTTTATGGGAAGGCCTTTATTCGGTCCATTGTCATGCCTCTGGTCGGTACCTCCAACGAGGGAAGGTTATGGTCATGCGGTACCCTGGCCTGGTAAGTAGACATTACCTTGTCCCCATTTGGGGCCGTTGATTTGTTTTTCCACGACAGTGGCCGTTGATGTCTTTGGTAGACATGGGACCACCCATGACTTAGCCAAGAGGGGAGTTAGTCGGAGTGGCCGGGAGAGCGTCATGGCAACGGGAGGGTTCTGTCAGAATGTCGTTGGTCCACCCGAATGCGAGTGCGAGGCCATGGGTTCGGTGATGTGAGTACAGTGTGCTAACCTCTGCAGAGTGTTTATTAAATCTATCAATAGGCGCGTCCTCAGTTACGGACATAGCTCGTGAGTAAGTCACACGATGGATCAACATGATTAAGTAATCTTGCACACTAAATTTATATGCTTGGCACTGGTTAAGTGATGAGATTTGTGAGATCATGAAGGTGATCGTTGTGGAAACCAATGTGTTGGTTTCGTTTGTGATCCGGGCATGATGACCATTTTGGTTACGAGGAAACCCGTTTGGTAAGAGAGTCCGAGCGACTCAGTGCACAAGTTTCATTTCACTACATCAGTAGCATGTTAGTGCATTGCATTTAACTTGATTAATTGTCATGATATTGTTTGCCATTATGCTTATGCTTGTTGTGAGCTTGAAAGTACATTCAATGTACTGACCTGGCGTGTCATGCCATATTTCAGGAAAGTCTTACCGGATCGAAGTGCTTCCCGTGTCTAGATCGTGTCCACATCGGTGTCCCTGTGCTATGGAGTTCCGCTTCGTCGTCATTCCACTGCCGTGTAGTTATCGTGATCGAGGCCCCTTCTTGTTCATGAAATAATGTACATATTGTTCAGCCGCACCGTGTGTGCCACTTGGCCTCACTACTTGACGTAATATCAAACTTATGTTTTCGCTAGCATCAACAAAGCGGTTGTTTTCTGTACCAAGTTGTTGTGTGTTGCCAGAAGACTTGATCTCTGGGCTGGCAATGCAAGGTAAACCGGTTGCTCTGAGCCGGGGTGCCACAATGCTTGGTATCAGAGCTGCGCTGACTGTAGGACACGCTAGGCCATCAACGCATTAGTTGAATGTTAGCTAGCTTAAAATTGATTACCGGTAGTGTTTGCATCTGATTGCTGCAATGCATGCACTTGGTTTATTATTATTTCTAACCGACTAATGGTTGTGACTGTAGATGGCTCCAGTGCCGTATGTGTGCCAGTTGGAGCTGCTACCGTACACGTCGCCGCACCTTCTTCGGAATGTATGAGGTCGACTCTACCCTCACGGTGACGACCCAGTGTATCGGGTGTACCGGGGAGCGCCTAGCAGATTCAGTATACGAGTATTACGCAGTGGTTACCTTGCGTAGCAGTTCTGCATCAGGCTCTTACGATCGTACCTCTAAGAGTGGTTTTGCTTCCACCGCCGTCCAGGCTGTCCAGTTTGCTGCGTTGGAGATCCTCATTGAGCTACGCTATAATGAGATCCAGATGCAGACCTATGCCATGTTTTTACTACTATCCATCCCTGCACGACGGCGGTCGTGTCCGCTTCCTATCATTGATCCGGCAGCCGATAGTGCTACTAGCCACCTTTCTTGCTATATCACTGCTAGTTATCTTCTGATTCACGAGCTGGCTCGAGAGCTGACTCGTGCTCGCACTAATTTAGTAGCCGCTAGGTCCTATCCCCGCTCCCCCTTCCATGGGATTTACTCCTTATATTGCACCCGGTTCTAGCTCGCCTGTTCCCCCAGTTACTCCTCCGAGTAGCTCGGGCACCTCGACTGTGACTCCCCAGTGTGCCCTATAGAGTGGGCTTCCCTTCTCGCTACCCCCGCAGCCCCTATGCTCCAGCCTCATCCCGCACCTACCCCTGAGGGAGAGCCCTCGAGGCAGCGCCGTCGTGATACCTTTAACCCGGAGGTCTCCGTTAATGTCGTCAGTTCGGATCTGAGTCCAACTCAGGAGAGGGCCCAGAAAGACCGGCAGAGCACTAGAGCGTCAGAGTATCCACAGTTGTCATGTTGATGTACGATGTAGTCGTACGTGTCATGATGTTTCGTTTCATGTATGCGAGTAGTCGAACTCCTCATGATGTTTACCTTTCAAGTATGAGTCTATGTATAATTATGTGGGAACTTTTTATTATTCGCCTTGGTTTTTGCTCTTTCTTTCGGGTTGTCGCTTGCTTTCCTTCCTAGTTTTGGATGTCACTCATCTCGGTTACTTTATATTGGAAAAACAAACAATAGGATGACGCGGGGAGGCAGCAGCAGTCACGCTTGTGAGGATGTCCCTGTTTCGTCGCTCGGCAAACAGGCAGGACATTCCCCCGAGCCGTATTATCCACCACTACCTCCACCGCCACATACGCCCTCCACTGAACAAATTATGCGCATGTTCGAAGAAAGAAGGAACAACAATCTGATTGAGCTATTGAAAAGTGTGCAAGTTATGGTTGGGCAGAATGGAAATTAGAATTGACATCACTCCAAGCTGTCATATTTTCAGAGGACCAAACCTCCTAGTTTCAGTCAAGTTATCGATCCTTTAGAAGCCGATGATTGGTTGCGGACTATTGAGAAAAAGCTTGAGATTGTTCGCACTAAAGAAGCTGGCAAGGTTCCGTTTGCTACACACTATCTTGAGGGAGCTGCCGCTATATGGTGGGATAATGCTAAAGCTATATGGCTTGTGGACGAAGAAATCACTTGGACTAAATTCGAGGACCATTTCCGCAAATATCATATTCCCACTGGTATTATTAAGGTCAAGAAGCATGAATTTCTCGCTCTCACCCAAGGAAGCCTATCAGTAAGTGAGTATCTGCATAAGTGCAACCATTTGGCCCGTTATTCTCTCTATGATGTGGCCACAGAAGAAAGGGAGATTGACAGATTTCTTGGAGGACTTAACCAGCACCTCAGATGCACTCTCAGTATGTTTGATTTCCCGGATTTCCAAACTCTGGTAAACAAGGCCCTCATCGCAGAAAAGGAACACAAGATCGTGCACGACAATAAGCCCGCTAATAATGATCATAAGGGCAAGTTTTAGCCTAAAAAGGATGGACAGCCAAATGCAGAAGGCTCGCACCTGGCAGCAGACTCATATTGAGTACAAACCCAATTGGTAGCAGAAAGTTAACAAGACCACTACCCAAGTCAAGAATGTTGTGACCAGTCTGGTACGCGAAGAGTGTCAGCGCAATAATTCGTGTTTCAATCGTGGACAAACCGGACATTATGCCAGACAGTGCCCCAAGAGCAGAAAGTTAACTGCTCCATTCAGGCCAAAAGTCAACCACATGGGGCCATATCCTGTCTAGAACACCATCCAAGGGCAAGTCCACCACCTCTCCGCAGACAAAGCCCAGGAGGACCCAGAAGTTGTCATTGGTATGTTTCCTGTTAATAGCATACTTAATTTTATTTGACTCTGGGGCTTCCCACTATTTTATTTCGCGGAGTTTTGTTGCCCAAAACAAATTTCCTTGTTTGATTTTGGGAAAGAGCATGATGGTACAATCCCCGGGATTTGTGCTCAGAAGCATCTGGTCTGCCAAAATTTGGAGATTGGTATCAAGGGAGTCATCTTCCCAGCTTCTTTGATAGTCATCGAGTCTGCCAAGTTGGATATTATTTTGGGAATGAACTGGTTGACCCAACATCAAGTGTGCATCAACTGTGCGACCAGAGAAGTCACCTTGACAAGTCAGGAAGGTCGGAAACAAAGTTTTATGCTCGCTGAAGCATACCCAAGAAAGAAATGGTCTACATAGCTGTAGCTAAAGAAGTGGATCTAATACCTGTGGTCAGTGTGTTTCCAGATGTATTTCCTGAGGAATTACCAGGAATGCCGCCAGACCGAGAGCTTGAGTTTTCTATTAACCTTGTGCCCCGGACCGCACCGTTATATAAGAAGTATTACCGGATGCCGTCCTCAAAACTAGTGGAATTAAAGAAACAGCTGGATTAGATGCTTCAGAAAGGATACATTCGTCCAAGCTCTTCACCATGGGGATCACCAGCAATATTTGGACAAGAAAGATGGCAGTCTTCGAATGTGTGTGGATTACCGTCAGTAGAATGATGTCACTATCAAGAACAAATATCCGCTTCAAAGAATTGATGATTTATTCAATCAACTCAGCGGGGCAAAAGTATTCTCCAAGATTGATTTGAGGACCGGATATCACCAGCTGAAAATCAAGAAGGAAGATATTCCTAAGACCGCGTTCACTACTCGATACGGCCTTTATGAATATACCGTCATGTTATTCGGCCTCACAAACGCCCCGCTTTCTTCATGCATATAATGAATAAAGTATTCATGGATTTCTTGGATAAGTTTGTGGTGGTTTTCATTGATGACATCCTCATATACTCGAAAGGGGAAGAAGAGCACAAGGGGCATCTCAGAGCAGTCTTGCAAAGACTCCGTAACCATCAACTATACACGAAATTTAGCAAATGTGAGTTTTGGCTCAAGCAAGTTGGATTTTTGGGGCATGTTCTTTTAGCAGAAGGCGTAGCTATGGACCCAAGCAAAGTGAAGGACGTGCTTGATTGGACAGCACCCACGATTGTAACTGAGATCCGAAGTTTTTCTTGGATTAGCCGGATACTACCGCCGATTCATCAAAGGTTTCCCTAAGATTGCCAAGTCAATGATAGAACTCCTCAAGAAGGATAAGAAATTTGTATGGACTGAGGAATGTGAGAGAAGTTTCAATGATTTAAAGACCAAATTGATGACAGCACCTGTGTTGACCCTTCCAGACATCTACCGCAGTTTTGATGTATATTGCGACGCATCCAGAAGAGGTATTGGGTGTGTACTCATGCAAGATGGCAAGATTGTAGCATACGCATCTCCACAGTTATGACCTCATGAAGGGAACTATCCATCACATGATTTGGAATTGGCCGCAGTTGTGCACACATTAAAAAATATAGAGACACTACCTCATTGGCAAAAGATGTCAGATATTTACTGACCACAAGAGTCTCAAGTATATATTCACCCAACCAGATCTGAACCTCCGACAACGAAGATGGCTCGAATTGGTCAAGGATTAGGATCTTGGAATAAATTACCATCCGGGTAAGGCCAACGTGGTTGCCAATGCCCGCAGTCGCAAGCCTACCATTCTGAATGCCATGATGGCATCCTTGCCTCCCGAACTCCAAGAAGAGATCGCTCAGCTTAACTTGGTTATTGTTGATGCCGGCCTTGGCAATATATTGGAAGTTACTCCTACCCTCGAAGAAGAGATCCGCATGTCCCAACAAGATGACTCAGCCCTACAACACCATGTTGAGCGTATGCAAGAAGGCAAGACCTAGGATTTCTCTAAGCATAAGCAAGGTACCCTAAGGTTTCGCGGACGGATTTGCATACCTGAGCAAGCAGACCTGAGAAAGAAGATCTTGACCGAGGCGCACAAATCTTCGTACTCGATCCATCCTAGAGGCACCAAGATGTATGAAGATCTCCGTCTAGTATTTTGGTGGGAAGGAATGAAGAAAGACATCACCTATTTTGTCGCTTGTTGCGATATATGCAACAAAGTGAAGGCGGAACATCAGAAACCCACCGGACTTCTTCAACCTCTACCCGTTCCGCAATGGAAGTGGGACGATGTCTGCATGGATTTTGTCACCGGCCTACCGAGGACTCACCGAGGCAATGATGCAGTATGGGTTGTGGTGGACACGCTGACAAAGGTAGCTCACTTTATTCCCATCCGAACAACCTACCGAGCTGATCAACTTGCACAACTATATGTGTCCAAAATAGTCAGTTTGCATGGAGTGCCAAGAACTATCACTTCCGATAGAGGTTCACTCTTTACCTCTGCATTCTGGTCACGTCTCCATCAAGCTTTGGGGACCGCACTAAAGTACAGCACCCTATCATCCTCAGACAGGCGGACAGACTGAGCGCTAAATCAAATAATTGAAGATATGCTCCGAGCACGTGCTTTGGTCGAAGGACCCAAGTGGAAAGATTGTCTGCCTTATGTTGAGTTCTCTTAAAACAACAGTTTCTAGACTAGCCTGAAGATGTCATCGTCGAAGCTTTGTATGGTTGTAAGTGCCGCACTCCGCTAAACTGGTCTCAAACCGGAGATAGCCGCATTTTCGGGACTGACGTGATGATGGAGGCTGAAAAGCAAGTCAAGGAAATTCGAGATAGACTGCAATTGGTTCCCACCAATGAAAGGAGTCAAGAGATTTCAGACCCGAGGAAAATTGGTTCCCAGATATATTGGTCTGTTCCCCGTTATGTACATAGTTGGTATTGTTTCTTATCAGTTGGAATTGCCACCAGAATTGTCAGAGGTGCACAATGTGTTCCATGTCTCTCAACTAAGAAGGTGTATCTCGCCACCGGAGAAAAGGACTAATAAGCTAGAGATAGAGCTCGCTAAGGATTTAACCTATGAGGAGAAACCGTTCCGAATATTGGATGAGATCGAAAGGGTCACTCGCAGTAAAGCGATAAAATTTTATAAGGTTCAGTGGGAGCATCACACTGAGGAAGAAGCAACCTGGGAAAGAGAGGACTTTTTAAGGGCAGCCTATTCAGAATTGTTTTCCCGAGCAGCCGAATCTCGAGGACGATATTCATCCTAAGTGGGGGAGGTTTGTGACAGCCTGGTTTTGGTCTTTTTCTTTTTCTGGATTTCTTTGCCATTTGTTTTGAATTTGGAGTTTTTGAATCAACTCAGTTCGACTTAACCACTTGGGCATGTCCTTGGTTTTCACCCAAGTAACTCAACTCCCTCCCAAAACCATCATTTCTTCTCTGATATATCCCATAATGGCCATAGGTTCTCTCTGAAAACCACTTCAGCAACATATGCTCCAAAGCAACCCTCATTTTTCTTGCCCACAAAAATCTGACAAAAATTCTCAAATATTATTTGAACCTTGGCACACCTTCCTGAGGAAAAATATTGCATGGTCACTTGGAATATTTTTGCTGCAGAAAATCATTTTTGTTCTGCATAGAAAATGCAGTTTCTATAGGAAGTGCATTTTTCTTTGATCAAATGAAGCTGAGATTTTTAGGGCCTCATTACCCTCCTAAGAAACCACTAACCACCAAAGATCAGCCCTAAACTCCTTCTAGATTTTTCTTAGTTAACCCCACAAGTTTCTATCCAGAAACTTGCCAGGAAGAAACCCACGCACACAGTCCACTTGTGATCAATTCAAATCATTGGTGCAACCCAAACCATCAAGGACTACACGTCGGACATGAATTCAATGCATTGCGCGACGTGATGCCAGAGTTCACACGATGACTGCGTTCGTCCAAGCATGCTGGCATGCGTCCAACGCACTCTGCGTCGCGCTCGAGCCACAGTTGAGCTCGTGCTCGCTTCCCAGCTCGCCGCGCCTTGCCAAACATCGCCACAATCATTGTCCCGATGCCCTTAACTCCCCCCGGTACTCGCCGACGCCGGAGCTCGCCGGAGCGGGCATGGGCACGACGTGGCCAAGCACACAGTGGGCCCATGCCATTGTGCTCGTCGCCACCCGCGCTCATGTGCCAATCTCCGTCTTCCCATAGTGGCCGCGTGAGCTGCATCTTATTCTCCCCTCTCACTGACCCCTCTCATCGCCGGGCGCCGCTTCCAGAGAACTCCGGCAGAGCCCGAGCCCCTATCCTCCCACCTATAAATACGGCCTCTCCCCTGCCTCTCTGAGCATCACCGCACACTGACACATCCACCACGACGCCGTAGATAGCCGCAAGCCGGCCGGGCAGGCCTTTAGCCGCTGTTCCCGGCCGGAGTTCGCCGGCGATCCCCACTGCTGCCCCCACCTATCGAGAGCCGCTCGAGCTTGACCAACTTCTCTGGGGTGCTCCTGGTGATCCACTGGCCGCGCTGGTGCAATTGCAGCCCCTGGAACTGCCTTGACTCGCCAGAATCGCCATATCCGACGAGCTCCCTCCGCCAACACCTCTGGAGACGACCACCGCGACCTACTCCGTCCACCTCTAGCCACGTTCCGCGTACGTACAGGCTCGCCGTAGTCTAGCGCGTCCACCCCCTACCTCCACAGCGGCAGCCGGCCTCTCCTTGCCGGATAATCGCCGGAGAACCACCGCCCCTCCTCTGTTTTCCCCTCTTCCCCTCTAAACCTGACCGCGGGGGCCTGCTGTCAGCCTCTCATTCGCGGGCGAAGCGGTATGAGTGGTGGCGCCCCACGGAAATACGCTTTCGACGTCACCCCTGGTTTTCTTTTTATTTGAATTTAATTCAAATTTTGACCAGGAACTTTGACCAGCCATAACTTTTAAACCATAAGTCCAAATGAATTGATTCTTTTTGCATTGTGTTTGTGTTGAATTATTCTAGCAGCACACAAAAGTTGAGATTTTCTCTGCTGCCTAGAATTTCTGGTGAATTTTAGAAGTGTTCTTGATGTTTTGTTTTTGTTGTTTTAATTATTTTCAGAGGGAGAAGCTTGTCTTGAGGAGAACCAGGAGGAGTGTGAACCTCCTCTGAACTAAGGCAAGCCACACCAACATTTGCATAGTGTCATTTCAATATTTATGATTTTTCCAACTTGAATATGAGTTATTTCATGCATTGAATTCTTTAGATGAATATTGCTTATGCTAGTTACTTTGTCATGTTTGAAATGCTTAGTTTCCAGTAGTGTTTGAATGCGTGGACTAGTTTGAGGCAGTACAAGTAGTTTTGATTGTGTGGTTATGATATGGTTATGATCGGTGTTATTTTCACATCTGAGGAATTGATTTTAATATGTTAATGGCATAACTAAAAATGATGAGTGTTAAAACCAGTGAAGTGGAATCAGTTAAGTTAACTGAAGACTAGTGCAAGTAGAAAACTTTGATGATGTTGATCTGTTTACTTTAAGTGATATGTGATGCATGTCAGATGGTTGCATGTTCATGGCATATTGTGACTCGGGTTATTTTCATTTCAAGTTAAACCTGATGTTAATTCAACTTGAACATAATGTTGATCGAGTCATGGTGCCACTGAATCGAGTTTTTCCCAGTGCAACCACATTTGCCTTCATGGGAAGGCCTTTATTCGGTCTGTTGTCATGCCTCTGGTTGGTACCTCTAACGAGGGAAGGTTATGGTCGTGCAGTACCGTGGCTAGGTAAGCAGACATAACCTTGTGTGCCCGTTGTTGTTATGGTACCATGTCCCCATTTGTGACAGTTAATTTGTTTTGCCACGATGGTGGTCGTTAATGTCTTTGGTAGACATGGGGCCACCCATGATTTAGCCCAGAGGGGATTTAGTCGGAGTGGTCGGGAGAGTCATGGCAATGGGAGTGTTCTGTCGGAATGCCGTTGGTCCACCCGAATGGGAGTGCGAGGTCATGGGTTCCGTGATGTGGGTACAGTGTGCTGACCTCTGAAGAGTGTTTATTAAATCTATCGATAGCCACGTCCTTGATTACGGACATAGCTTGTGAGTAAGTCACAACATGGATCAACATGATTAAGTAATCTTGCACACAAAATTTATTTCCTTGGCACTGGTTAAGTGATGAGATTTGAGAAATCATGAAGATGATCGTTGTGGAAACCAAAGTGTTGGTTTCTTTTGTGATCCGGGCATGATCACCGTTTTGGTTACGAGGTAACTCATTTGGTAAGCGAGTCCCCGGGACTCAGTGCACAAGTTTGATTTCACTGCATCAGTAGCATGTTAGTGCATTGCATTTAACTTGACTAATTGTCATGATATTGTTTGCCATTATGCTTATGCTTGTTGTGAGCTTGCAAGTACATTCAATGTACTGACCTGGCGTGTCATGCCAGATTTCAGGAAAGTCTTACCGGATCGGAGTACTTCCCATGTCTAGATCATGTCCACATCAGTGTCCCTGTGCTATGGAGTTCTGCTTCGTCGTCATTCCGCTGCCGAGTAGTTATCATGATCGAGGCCCCTTAATGTTCATTAAATAATGTACATATTGTTTAGCTGTAGTTTCTGCTGCTTGGCCTCACTACTTGATGTAATATCGAACCTATGTTTCCGCTAGCATCAATAAAGCGGTTGTTTTCTGTACCAAGATGTTGTGTGTTGCTAGAAGACTTGATCTGTTGGCTGGCAATGCAAGGTAAACCGGTTGCTCTGAGCCGGGATGCCACAATCGCATGCTGGTGCCCCGCGTGGCGGGTCGTGTGGTTGCACATCACCCCGGGGTTCAGGGTTGGCGCCACGCAGAGGAGGAGGAGGAGGAGCGCCGTGGGCCATGTTGCCCGCCTGGGATGGCGAGGGGCGGAGCGAGCGGGATGGCGCAGGGGCTTCACCCGTGGCGCTGACGAGCTCGGCAATGTGGCCAAGCCAGTCGACGTAGCGGTCATTGGTGGGAAGGTAGCGCAGCAGCTCACATGCAATAAGCAACGCAGCCTACGCGTTTGCCAGGCCGCGGCGAGCATGGGAGGACGATGACATGGCTAGATTGGGTGACGGAGTGGTGGTGCAGCCGCCACGCCGCACGGAAGGTGGTAGCGATGTGTCCTGCTGCTTGTGGACAGCGGGTTAGTGGCGGCGTTGGCCGCAGGGGAAGAGGAGCGGCGTGGGGCGCGCGGCCCACGGGTAGCGTTGTAGCGACGCGAGCGGCCTAGTGCTCGGCACAGACCCGGTGGGCGTGGTCCATGGGGGTGACGGAGCGGGACGAAGTGGAACTGGACGGAAGATTTCGACACACCCCTACCTGGCGCGCCAAATGTTGGATTCAGGGATCCGCAGGCCCAAGAAGGTTCGAACTCTGGGGCGTGTGCGAAGATCTCAACCTCTCGACTGTCAAGCCCGTCGCTCTACAGCCTTGCCTCGCTGGATTCGCGTGAGCGGGGCGAAAGGTGAACACGGTAGTTTACCCAGGTTCGGGCCACCTTGCAGTGTAAAACCCTTCTCCTGCTTTGGGGTGGATTGGCCTCATGAGGGCTGAGGATGAACAAGTACAGTGGATGAACAGCCTCGCGAGGGCTACGGTAGTGAGGGTAGAAAGGATCGGACCCCCCCTATGGTGGTGGCTAACCTATATTTATAGTGGCCTTGGTCCTCTTCCCTTGAAACTTAGGCGAGAAGGGATCCCACAACGGCCAATTTGAAAGGGCACAAGTAGTACATCTAATCCTGTTGAAAGGTGGTCTCTGCCTGCAAAGCTTCTGGTCGTGACGCAGCAGTTGGCTCGGTGATGACATCTGCCCTGCTGAGCCCGTGGTCGTGGTCTTGTAGCACCGGAATGGAAACCTTTGGGGGATTCCTCGGGAACCCGTGCTCGTCCTTGCTCCGTTAGCACCGAAAGGAAAACTGTCTCCTCTGCGCCTGATGGCGCCCGCCTAACCATGGTCATCATGGTTCACGTCGTCGCAGCCTCGGGAGGCCAGGTACCTGCATAGAAATCTCGGCTCCTCGGGAGGCCGCCTGGGGAGACCGCTCCCTCTAGAGGTCTTGGTGTCATCCGCCTCACAAGGCCAGGGCCCTCGCGAGGATCTTTTCTTGGTGGTTTTGCATATGGGCCGTACAAGGCCGTCGAGGGAGCCACGCCGTGGGCCACAGGCACGCAAGTCCTAGTTCCCAGAATGTCGAGAGGCATGCCAAACGCGCGCTCTGCATCGTTTGGCCATGCTCCAAACATCGTTTTGCGACAGACCCTCCCCTGCACATCGTTCTCACGCGCCCCCTATGTCTCAGTGCTCCATGCCATCCATGCTGACGCCCTAGACCCCTCTCCCCTCCCTATTCCTCCTCGGCACGCCACGCTTACCCTGCCCTCGACACCGTGCCCGATAGGACTTCTCCCGCACCGCATCTGCCCCGCTGCATCACTGCTCCTCTAGTGATCATCTACCCTCTCCCGTCACCTCCACGTCCACCCGTGAACCCTATCCTCGCCAGAGCTCCGGTCCGATTCTCGCGGCGGCATCCGGTCAATAGCTCCATGACCTGGCTATATAAGCCCACCCCGAGGCCAACGTACCACACCAACCGCTTCTCCACCCTCCTAGAAGGCACCCCGATCCCTCAATCCATTGCGGGAGTCCCTCCTCACCTCCAATGGTGGCCATGGCCGCCGCCTCGACCTGCTCAAATTCGAGCAATGCCGAGCTCGCCTCCCGCTGCCTCCACCACTAGTGAAACCCCCTAGGCCCGGTGACCCTCCCCTGCCCTTCTCCAACTCCTCCGGTGGCCTGTGGACGCGCGCCCAAGATCGACCAAAGCCCGTCCGCCACGACTGCAGCTCCACGCGCTCCAGGGCTCCCCGAGTTCTACAGTCTACTCCATCTGATGCGGGGCTCCTCCCTGAGCACGCCGGTATGCCGGCTGCCTCGTTTAGTGGCCGGAGTTGCCGGCAGTCGCCGGTCGAGCGTCGCTGCTCCCTTGGCCGCATGGGGGAGAGAGCTTGAAGAAGAAGACAAAGGCCAAGCGTGCCCCACCGCCCAGCGGACCCCGCATGTCAGCCGCACACGCGTTGACCCGGCCTGATGACGTGGATAAGTGAAAGCGTAGTTTGTGTGTTTACATTTCCTGTTGATGAAAGCGTATTTCCTCGTGGTTTATAACTGAAGTATGCTTTGTCTGTAGGAAAGCGTATTTTCTCATAAGACACTTCCTGTTTAAACAACCAGGGGCTTGTTTGTGAACATTTATTTTACAGATTAGTCCCTGACATTCAACTAACGATATCTCCACGATTGTAACTCCGAATCAGGTGGTTCCAAAGCCCACGTCTTCATCTCGTCGAGGCCATTCTGATGGTACCATTTTCACTATGTTGGAACACACTATGTTGGAACATACTGAAAATGACCATTTTTTCCTTTCCCCTAATCAGCCCCCTCCGGGAGAGAAACTTTTCTGGCGAATCTTTCCGCGAGTTCATCGCACTTCTTCCCGGATAATCCTTCATCCCCAGGCAAGCCACGACAACCACTTGCATGATGGTCTTAGAGTAGCCATGGTTTTACACTTTAATATTTAATAATTGTTTGCTCATTTACTATTATTATTCCTGTTTCGGTTATGCTTGTGGATCCATGCTTACCATTATGTTATATTCTTATGCACCCTATTAGTTATGTGACTTCTTGCTAGTATTATTGTTCTCATATGTCATTCTTGCTTTTATTACATCTGGTGATACTGATGTTCTTTGACGCCTGATTATCGTCTGTTAAGAAAAGTACATGTAATATGCATGATCATCGCTATGCCATGTTCATCTGCATCTAGTAGACTAAGTGCTTTATCATTGTTGATGCCATCTGTTGGCTGAGTCATAGTGCCATCGAATTGAGCTGACCAGTGAAGCCACACTTGCCTTATGGGGGGGTTCTAACTGGGTCTATTGTCATGCCTCTCGCCAGTGTCTCCAACTAGGGAGGGTTATGTGCGTGTGCTGCCCTGATCAGGTAGGCGGCCATAAGCCTTGTGTGCCCAAGTTGTATGGATATTCAATGTCCCTCTTTGGGACCGTTTTTGTTTTGCCACGACGGTGGCCGGTCACGAAGGTGGCGGATGTCACGCAGTGACATCGGGGCAACCCATGACTTAGCCCAAAAGGGGAGTTTGTCAGAGTGGCTGGGAGATTGTCATGCAATAGATCAGTTTTGTCGGAACACCGTTGGTCCACCCGGATGGGAGCACGAGGCCTTGGGTTCCGCAGTGTGGGTACAATGTACTAACCTCTGCAGAGTGTATAATCTATCGATAGCTGCACCTGCGGATGTGGGCCCAGTTCGTAGTAGGTCACACTATGGGTCAACAGTAAATATAATCGGATTAATAAACAGCCCTGGTTCGATGAGGAAAGAAGGTGGTTTATCTTTATGTGATCGTGAGAGGATCACAGTGGTATCATGGATACCGAAGTTGGTTGGTGTTTATAGTGTCATGTGATGATCTCTGGTAAAGATCAAGCTCCTTGTGGTTAGGTGATCACTACGGTATTGTTAATACCAAGCTTGGTTGGTCCTGAGGTGATCGTGTGATGCCCAAGTTGGTAAGTTAATACATGTGGTGGTTACGAGATAACCCCCGAGCAGAGTAAGTTGAATCATGATAGTTTAAACATGTTGCATGCTAGTATCATCATGCTCATATGTTCATGCCATGCTTGTGTTGTTCTAGTGATATCATGTTCATCATTGATCTTTAACCTATAAATGCCATGCTGTTGTTTGCCTTGATTGCTTTTGGGTGCTGTGAGCTTGCGAGTACATTCAAACTACTCACCTGGCGTGTCATGCCCGTTTGCAGGTCATGCCATGTTTGCTTGCTTGTCGAGGATGTCGAGTTTGTGAGCTAGGACATGCATCCCAGTCAGAGTACCTGTGGAGTGGAGTCCATTGCCGTTGTCGTTGTTCCGATGCTAGAAGTTATTCCGCTGCTTCGAGTTGTTCTGTTGCTACCATAGCGCAACCAGAGCAGCCGTAGTGTCGCCGTACCGATGTAATTCATTGTGATTTCGGAACCTTTGTGTCCGTATCATTTGTAATAAAGAGCTTATTTGCTCTATGCCAAGCAGTGTCGTATTCCAGAAGACTTGATCTCTAGGCTGGAATACGGGGTGTTCCGGTTTCTCTGAGCCGGGGTGCGGCAGGCATTTTGCAATTCAGTCGATGATATCTTCCCAAAAGTATACCATGGATTCCTTCGTTGCTTCCGATTTTTTTTTCTGTTTTTAGTTAAAAGAACACATTGTGCATGTTTATGACCCTATCCTGTTTTTCTCTCACATCTATTGTATTTCACAAGTTTGTCATGGCACAAAGTTTGGAAGAGCAGTCTAGTTCTAAAGGAGAAATGCCTCAGTTGCCTCCCATGTCTGAACATCAAAGCCACCCAAGATATCGAAGAAGAAATTCGAGTCAAAATCCGAAGAAGAAGATGATGATATTCCCTCAGCTCACAGTCAGTCCAAGGATGAACTGGTCACTGATGCTATGACTCTATTCTCAGATGGAAATCCCAAGAAGCGCGGTCGTGGCTGAGATAAGAACACAACTCCCGAGATGTCTGATCCCGAAAGCTATAAAACTCCACCTGGAGTTGAAAGCACAACTGAGAGAAATAACAGGCTACAAAGGATTCGCCGTCACTGGGCAAAGAAATGGTTTAATCATGAGACTATCTGAAGGAAATATCAAATCTTATTTGCATTCACTCCGACTTGGAATAACTGTATTGCTGAGAATTGCCTCGGACCGCATGATGAAAAAGTTAGGCCTCCTCCAACTAAAGATGTTTATCCTGTCTCCCTCAAAACAATTGCTGATTTTCCTAAAGAAGCGGAAAAGAGAGGCAAGGCCAAATCCAAGCGTGAAGCCAGGGCAGCAAAGAAGAATCAAGTTGAATAGAGAAACGTCGAGCTAACCCAGCAAGACGTACAAAAGACGAGGGATCATGCCTCTGCCCGAAAGGAAAGCAAGGCAAAGAAGTCATATTCCCCTCGAGCTCCCCGAAAGAAATCTTCTTAACAAGCCATACCAAACTCCCTCAGGAGTGAAACTTTCACCCCCACTGAGAATGTCACCAAGGTTTGCACCCGCTCCAGTCTCTGACAAACCTTCGGGTTCTGCCGCCCCTTCGGCAAAGAGAAAGCTACTGCTTCTGTCAAGAAAGCTAAAACCAGTGTTCCTGCTTCCACGGAGGAATAGAAATATGACTTTGCTCTCATGATTGATGTTATTGAAAGTGCTTCCTACGATGCAAAATCAGTTGATTTGAGCAGTCTAGGACTTCCTGGTGATGTTACCAAGCTGGTAACGAAACATTTCGCTGAGCTGAGGAAAATAACCAAGAAGCTAAATCAGGCTGTCAAGGACAAGAAAACCCTCGAGCAAATGAGACGAGATGCCAGCACTGAGTCTGAAAGTAAAAGTCTGAACAAGGAAATTGTTAAGCTCACAAAAGCTCTCAGTGTTACGAGGAATGACAAAATTGAGTGGCCCTCATGTCTGAAAATGGAAGTTTCTCAGCTGTGTCGCCGAAGGAATGAAGAAATTGAACGTCAGGCAGATCTTGCTCGATGAAGAATAAAGGAAGAAAAATATCAAAAGGCAAAGGCAAGAGCTAGCACGCAGAAGGGAATCAAAGATCGCTGTATTCAAAATGTTGCTACTGATGCTCCGATCGACTCAAGTGCTCCTCTGCAGCAGATACCACCATCCCCTCCTCATGAGGATGAACCCATGTAGCAAGCTGAGCCTGTGGTGGTTATCATTCCTACCTCAGCTACTCAAGAGACTGATGTTGTGGATATCTTTCTGAACAAAACTGATGAGGAAAATGCCTTGCCTGAGCAGCAAGCTACAGAGGATAAAACCGATGAAGAGATTGAGGTTGAGAAGGAAGTTTCATCGCCTCGGAAGGAAATGCAAGTGGAGCCCTCTGGATCCAATAAGGAGGAGAATAACAAGATTGAAAGGGGAGCTAAATGCTTCCCGAGAATACCACCCCGGTCACATCATCTGGTGCCCTACCCAGATGGATGTTGATCCTGCTCCTGCTTCTAGTGCTTCGCAGTCAGAACAGGAAGAAACGAAATCTGAAGAGCCCATGGCTCACGAAGGAGTTGTTCCACCTGTTGTGCCCCAGGAAACCAAAAAAGAAGTAGTTGTTACCCAGGCATCTGAAGAGGTTGTTGTGCCTCCCTCCGTTGATAATGCACCAAAAGAAAAGGCCCTTGTGCCTGATAGCCAAAAACCCGCTGAAGGAGTTCCAACGCAGAAAAATGATGGTCAGACAAGTGTCTCAATGCCATCTACACCACATAATTTGAAAAAGCTTCTTGCTACACTCAAGCCCATTGGTGAAGATATGCATGTGCCTGTGACACCCAAGTTTTTATTTGGATTTTTTCAAAAGATTTTATTTGACTTGAGGGAGGGGATTCAAATTTTTCCTCAAAATAACTCTCCCTTTCAAATACTTTTTTTATGGCAAAAGTTTCATTTGGATTCACCCAAGATCTGTCTTTGGTCTTGGAGGTTCTTGCTTTTTATTTTGACTCAAGGCAAATGCTTTTCACTTGAGGAAAATGACTTTTGAAAATCTCTTTGAAAATGCACTATGGCTTTTGGAATAATCCTTTGCCACTTTCAACAATTCCTTCTTGCCATGGCCTTAGTGCAAATCCACTGTCCTAAACCTTCCCTCATCTCTGGATCATGTTTTGCATCACATCCAGCAAGTTGTACCTCTCCATATAATTTTTTTTCCATTCAAAACATATTCAAACAAATTTCTGTCTTCTATTCTAGCCATTGGTGATTTACAAAGGAGCTACACTTTCTGCTTTGATTCTTGCCCCCAAACCAACTCCCCTCCCTAGTCCTTTGAACCCTCAACCAAGATCCATGAAGATCCACTGGTCTTCAGTTCAAATTTTTCAAACTACACTTGCTGCAAGTTTGGGCCAGATTTGTCAAATTTGGTGAAATTCATTCAAAACTTTCTCCAAAAATTCCAAGTAAAATCAGGCAGCCTCTGGGTGCATTGAGTGGTCACCTCACCAAGTACCAGCTCCAGAAATTTTTTTCTCATTGCCAAATCCTTCTGTCGAACACCTGCAGTGCATTGTCAAAATCAGGTTCAGAAAGTTCAGAGAACATTTCAGTGCACTGTCGTTTTCTTCAGAACCCGACGTCGATCTCGCCAGTGCCGCTGTGTCGCCGTGTTCCCTGTCCCCTCCCCCTTGTCCTCTGCACCGCACGAGCGTCTGGCACCTTGCGGACGTCGGCGACGAGCAGCAGAAGGTGCGCCGCCCCGTGACCGACGCCAGCGGCGGCTTTGCGGCCGCCAGAGAGAGGCGCGGCGCTGACGGCGCCACCCAGCGCCGCCCAAGCCACCGGAGCTCGCCGCGTGGCCTTCCACTCCCCCGAACGCGCTGCCACTCTTGTCGCGAACCGCAGGGCGCGGAGCGCGCTCTCTGCCGCCGTCGTGCCCGTGCGGCCACCTCACCGTGGACCGGCGCCGTTACGCCAAGACCAGCCGAGATTAGCGGGGGAACGGCACCATTAACTTCCACTGATGCTGCCTGGCCACTCAAACCTCCTGCCAATCCACTGCATCGCCGTAATTGCTCGCCGGAGATTCTCCGTTCACGGCCACCCCGTCGATCCGCCTATAAATAGAGGCCCCGAGCTTCAACTCGAACCCACACCATCCCTGCACTCCACCTAGAGCACGCCTAGCCACTGGAAGGGCCCCGAGGAGGTCTCCTTCCTCGACTCCGGCCGCCGCGACCCGCCACGGGATCCAGCTCGATTCGCTCCCGTGCGTGCGCCTCTGCCTCCCATCTCTTGCCAGTAGCTTCACTATGCATCCCTCCTTCTGACCCGCGCTTCAATTCGAAGTTTGCAGCCCTCCACCGGAGTTCTCCACCACCACCCGAGCCGCCGTCCGCCGGAGAAAGTGTCGCCGTCGACGTGGTGCTCTCCGACGGTCGAGTCCACCACCCACCGACGCGGAAGAACACGCTGAAGCTCTTGGTACCCTCCGATCCTCCTAACTCGCCGTGGTTCGACGCCGGCGTCCACCGCAGTCTTCGGGCGCCGGCGAGCTTTTTAAACCTGACACGTGGGACCCCCCTGTCAGCCTCTCTTCTGTTTCCCCTCGCGAACCGTTTTCTGTTGGCGCCTTCGGGCAAATACGCTTTCCTTCTTGAGCTTGCGCATTTCCAATCGAACCGTTTTCTGTTTTCTCAGTTAAAACCCTGGAACTTTTCTGTTTCATTACAGATAGGTCCCTGGACAGAAACCTTTATAACTTTTAAATGAAAAGGGATTTTTGAGTGATTCTTTTTCTGACATTCCTAAAATTTTGTCTAGTTTTTTATGGGATTTATTTGGAAAATTTTTGGAGAAGTTTCTGTACACGCATTGGTTTTCACGTTAGTACCCGTTTTCGTTATTGCCGTAGGTTCCGGGAGAGGTGACGGAGCCGCGAACTTCGCCGAGCTAGACTCCGACTTCTCCGAACCAGGCAAGCATGTTTGAACATTTGATATGATAGGTGTTTTGCATGTTTGCGTGAAAGTTTGTGCGTGACGTATGAGTGTCGGTGAATACCTCGTTGCTTGTAAGGCAACTACCCGCATGTTCCAAAGTTGCGATGATCTCTGATGAGAGATGGCCTAATCATGTGGTGACATGAAGGGCAGCAAGGTGGTACTGTTGTAGCATACCAGCCTTGCGTCATCCGACGAATTCCGACGTTAACGTGGACGGAACCACGTTATCGTTCTTCCCCCTCCCGTGCTGCCACATGTTTCATTTGCCAGGATGCGGTTTAGTAAGTTGGTAACCTCTTTCCGTGTACACACCAAACAGAGAGGCCGGGATGATGGTACCTTGGCCCAGGATTAAAGCCAGTCATCCGGTCAGGGGGCATGGGTGTTTCCGGTTGGGACCGAGAGGGGGGGCACCCCCTTAGAGCGCGCGTATAGAAATTTGATCCCATGCTACGCGAGGTTGTAGCCTCCCCGTCTCAAGGTTTTTCTTGAACGTTGCCGAGGGTGATCCCTGGCTTCGGAATATTGAAATGGGTGTGTACTGGTTAGACGTGTTTCTTCCAAAACACCGTAAACGGAACTAGTCCCCGTGACTACGGAAATCCGTTGGCTGTGGTTAAGTACAAACTCTGCAGAGTCAAATTCTTCCAAATCACCGTACCCATGATCAAGTAGTGAAATCAGTATATCCATATCTATCCGCGTGGAAAACTTGTCCCCGGTGAACAAGCTCAAGTGGTTAACCCAGTTTAAATGTTATTACTATTGTGGATGGACTAACCTTATTTTGTCTCGTACTTGTAATAATTTATAATCTCGAGCTACTGTATTTTTGAGCTTCAATATAAGCCCTTTATGTGATGTCGCTCAGACGTCCGACTGCGGCATGTTTTTGTTTCCTACTTTGAAATATAAGCCCTTTATGTGATGTCGCTCAGACGTCCGACTGTGGCACGCACTGCTTTTATTTTCTGTTATAAGCCCTTTATGTGGTGTCGCCCCGATGCCCGACTGTGGCATTATTATTCTGCAGTTTCCTCTCGAGGAGTCATTCAGACACTCGTTTGGCACCAGTATTATTATCCTTGAAGTTTCCTCTCGAGGAGTCATTCAGACACTCGTTTGGCACCAGTATTATTATCCTTGCAGTTTCCTCTCGAGGAGTCATTCAGACACTCGTTTGGCACCAGTATTATTATCCTTGCAGTTTCCTCTCGAGGAGTCATTCAGACACTCGTTTGGCACCCAGTAATTATTATCTCTATGTCTGAACGCACTGGTTAACTTGTTTATATGCTTCATGTTTACATTTGTTATATCTTATGTCCGAACTGTCTTGCGAGTACTTTCATTGTACTCACCTGGCTTGTTGACTTGGCCAGATGTTGACGAAGGCGATCTCTTGGATGAAGAGTTTGATAGCGCGTCCGATGCCTAGAGGAGTCCCAGTCAGTCCTGCGCGATCCCGGATATTGGTCACTTGTATTATATACGCTTCCGCCACCCGCAATGAGTCTCCTCGAGCCTCACTCCGACGCTCGAAGAGCTGTAGTCTTCAGGAGTCATATCACTCACTTCGAAGTGATATTTCCACCTCCGTTTTTATCGTGAGTTAGTAGTTATGCCACCCTATCCGCCGTCTTGTTTTACCGGCGTGCATGTAATAAATTGTTGGGCAGTTTCCGCTCAACTTTGTATTATATTCAGTACTCCTGGTATTTTTCTTCTGTGACCATGATATTGTCTACCAGTGAGAAGGAATTCTTCCTTACTGGTCCGTAAAAGGGATTGGTCTCTCAATAATTATATTATTGAAAAACCGGTCGTGACAAGCTTGGTATCAGAGCCAGGCTGACTGTAGGAAGCCACTAGGTGCGATCGCTAATCGGTTATTAGCGTCTTTTGTGCTTTTTCAGCATTTTGCAATTGTAGCTATTTTCTGTTGGTCATCATAAATTTATGACATGACTACTCAGAATTTTTGCCTACTTTTGTAGATGGCTGGCAGCAGCTGTGAGAATCGAGTGTTCACGAACGTGCCCGAGGGGTTTGTCAAGCTCCTCGTCTCCATCACCAAGCTCGCGATCGGGCCAGCAGCTCGCCCGGAGTTCACGCTCTATCAGCACAAGCTCAGCGACGACGTGTCTATGCACCAAGCTGTGGTGCAATTCAAGGGAGGACGTTCTGCAGCTCGCCACTTCCGTTTTGTGGGAAGGGCCATGCCTACGGAGAGGCATGCCATGCAGATGGCTGCCCGTGAGGCGATAGCTCGTCTTCGGGACATCCTTCCTACGATGAAGACTCGTCGCTACCGCTACCTCCCATGCCATGTGCCATACACCAGTCACTATGCATTCGCCTGCCATCGGGGAGAGCGAGATGAAGCCATCGAGATGGTTGTGGAGTATCTCAAGGCTCTGGAGGAGTCTTTCGACAACCTCGTAGACGATCTTGTGGCTGCCCGCATGGACTTAGTCCGGGGCGGTCCTGCCAGCAGGAAGGAGCTTCTCAACACGGCGCCGCCTCTGACTTTCGTCTCGTCTTCAGCCTCGTATGCACCGGCCGTTTTGGCCACGTCTCGCCGTCTGCCTACCACTGAGGAGTTTGACCGAGTCATCACTCCTACTCCAGTCAGAGCCGCACCGCCTGCCGCACCCGCGCTACCACCCGTCGCTCCCGCACCATCACCGCAGCGCAGCGTTATGCGCCAGGAGCCAGCTAGAGAGGAGGTGGAGGTTGAGTCTCCTGGACCGTTGAGTCTTGCCATCGGCAAGGGAAAGGAAATCTTCACCATCTCCGACTGAGAGCACCGAGTAGCCATGTGTTACGCCTGCTTGTATGATGTGTTGTTTTATCTGTACGCTAGTTTGTATTGGTGTGTTTGCTGCCTTCCGGAGTAGTACGCTAGCCTAAATAACATGTCAGGATTGTGTACGCGCATCCTGAGTGCTGTATCGTGTGTTTGCTTTTCGCATGTAAGATATACGCTAAGCAGTTCTTCTCCATGCAAATCGTCTATGTTTTCTTGAAAAACCTTGAGGTCTTTTAAATTGTTGCCTTTGCAAGATTTTTCCTTGTGCTACACAGTTTTTTCATGGGTTTTGCAAAATGATAATCCCAGACTGGAAAAATGTCTCGCCCGTGGACTCGCTCCATGCCCAATCAGCCAGAAGAGGTTTACGGGACACAGACTAGCAACAATTTCACTCAGGGTCAGTCCAGTCAACAAGTTAGCGAAGCAGCCCTGTCTCAAGTATGCCGTCTCTTCGAGCAAAGCCAGCAACAGCACCAAGAGATGATGAATTCTGTCATCAATATGGGAAACCACCGTGAGCCCTATCAACCGCATTCCAAGTTATCTGAGTTACAGAAGACTCGCCCCTCAACTTTTGCTCACACCGATAGGCCGCTGGAAGCCGATGATTGGCTTCGTGACATTGAAAGGAAGCTGATTATTGCTCAGTGTTCAGATCATGAGAAGGTGCTTTATGCACCACACTACCTTACTGGAGCAGCTGCAGCATGGTGGGAAAACTTCCTACACATGCATCCCAGTGGACACAACATCACCTGGGAAGAGTTCAAGCAAGGCTTCCGTGGGGCACACATCCCCAGGAGCATCATAAAAATCAAGAAGAGAGAGTTTGATGACCTGAAGCAGAGTGGCATGTCAGTGACAGAATACAACGGTCAGTTTACCCAGCTGTCTCGTTATGCCTACGACGAGTACATGACAGAAAATAAGAAGATGGAAAAATTCCTGGACGGCCTGGCACCAGCACTAAGATGCCAACTGATTGTACACACATTTCCGGATTTTAAAACTCCGGTGGACAAGGCCATTACCTTGGAGAATGAGCGCCGTAGTCTGGAAGATATCCGTAAGCGAAAGAGGGACAAAACGACTCTTGCTCGCAACAACCGAAACAAGACTGAGGTTCCACAGACAGAAGCAAGGAGATCCACGACTACTGATCCAAGGCCCGTCGGACAGTTTCATGCCAGGGACAAGGAGTACACGTACCGTCCAGGGGTCACCTGCTATGCTTGTGGTCAAGAAGGGCACTATGCTAAACAATGCCCAAAGCCAAGGAACGCGGCCCCCAAGCCGAGCAATGGTGGGAACAATCCAGCCCCCAAGCGCAACAATTTCAACCCCAGCAACAACCACAGGAAGGGTCACCTGAACCATGTGACCAGGGAAGAAGCGCAGAATGCCCCAGACATCGTGCTCGGTACGTTCCCTGTCAACACAATACCTGCCACGGTTTTGTTTGATTCTGGAGCTTCCCATTCGTTCGTTTCGAAGAGTTTTGTTTTGCAACATGGTTTTCCGATACTTCCCTTGGAAAAATCTATGATCATCAAGTCCCCCGGGAATAAGCAAATCGCTCAGGGTTACTGCCAAGGAGTGGTCATTGAGTTCGAAGGACTACAGTTCCAAGCAAATCTCATCGTGTTGGAGAGTAAAGGACTGGATGTCATCTTAGGAATGGACTGGTTGACCACCAACAAAGGATTCATTGACTGTTTCAATTGGACCGTGATTCTCACTCACCATCATGGCAAGACAATAAGGGTTATAACTCAAGAAAGACCACGGTCATAGCAACCAAAACTGAACAAAGTGGACATTTCTGAACTGAGAAAAGTTCCAGTGGTATGCAAATTTCCTGATGTGTTTCCTGAAGAACTACCAGGCATGCCGCCAGACCGAGAGATAGAATTCAGCATTGAATTGGCACCTGGCACCGCTCCCATCTATAAGAAGCCTTATAGAATGGCACCCTCAGAATTAGTGGAGTTGAAGAAGCAGATAAAGGAATTGTTGGACAAAGGATTTATTCGAGCCAGCTCCTCACCTTGGGGTTCGCCTGTGTTGTTCGCCAAGAAAAAGGATGGGACACTGAGACTATGTATAGACTATCGAGCCCTCAATATGGTCACCATCAAAAACAAATATCCAATGCCACGGATAAATGATTTGTTTGACCAGCTCACACAAGCCAAGGTATTCTCAAAAATTGATTTGAGATCGGGATATCACCAATTGAAAGTACGGACAGAAGATATCCCCAAGACAGCATTCACCTCCAGATACGGATTATACGAGTTTACCGTGATGCCTTTTGGACTAACGAACGCCCCCGCATATTTCGTCCACCTCATGAACAAAGTGTTCATGAAATTCATGGACAAATTTGTTGTGGTATTCATTGACGATATTCTGGTTTACTCAAGGACACCAGAAGAGCATGCTGAGCACCTCAGAATTGTTTTGGGAGAACTAAGGAAACATCAGTTGTACGCCAAATTTAGCAAGTGCGAATTTTGGCTAAGACAAGTTGGTTTCTTAGGCCATATACTGAACCAAGAAGGCGTGGCCGTAGACCCAGAAAAGGTCAAAGCCATACTTGACTGGAAGCCGCCCGCCAACGTTACAGATGTGCGGAGTTTCCTAGGAATGGCCGGATATTACAGAAGATTTATTGAAGGATTCTCCACTGTGGCAAAACCTATAACACAGTTGCTCAAGAAGGACAAGAAATTTGTATGGACGGAAGCATGCGAGCAGAGCTTCCAAGAACTTAAGAAGAAGCTGACAACCGCACCGGTCTTAACTGTACCAGACATACACAAGAGTTTCGAAGTATATTGTGACGCATCCCGAAAAGGTCTCGGATGTGTACTAATGCAGGATGGCAAAGTTGTCGCATATGCCTCCAGGCAGCTGCGAAAACATGAGGAAAATTACCCAACACATGACTTGGAGCTAGCAGCAGTTATACATGCACTCAAGGAGGGGAGGCACTTTCTGTTGGGAAATCGCTGTGAAATATATACGGACCATAAGAGCCTCAAATATATTTTCACACAGCTAGAGCTAAATTTACGCCAACGACGCTGGTTGGAACTGGTCAAGGACTATGATGTCGGTATTCACTACCATCCAGGGAAGGCAAATGTAGTGGCCGATGCCCTTAGTCGAAACCCCAGCCCGGACAATGACGGTCCGCAAAACATGAGGCCTGAGTTTCAGCAAGAGTTCGCTAGGCTCAACATGATGTTAGTCTCTGAGGGCACCGTATCAAACCTGGAGATACAACCCACCCTGGTGGAACAAATTAAGAAGGCTCAACAGGGACATCCCAGCATCGAAGGTATAAAGAAGAAAATGGACCTTGGTAAGGCTTCAGAGTTCATCGCAGACAGTGAAGGGACATTATGGTATGGAGACAGACTTTGCGTACCTAACATTGAGGAACTCAAGCAACAAATTTTAACCGAAAGCCACACCGCTCCATACTCAATCCATCCTGGCGGAACCAAAATGTACAAGGACATTCAGGAAAGATTTTGGTGGCACGGTATGAAAAGAGATATAGCCACATTCATTGCTTGTTGCGATTCATGTCAGCGCATCAAGGCCGAGCATCAAAAGCCACCAGGGCTACTCCAGCCAAACAGGATACCGGAGTGGAAATGGGATGAAATAGGAATGGACTTCATTGTCGGATTACCCCGATCACAACGCGGAAATGACGCCATATGGGTCATCACAGACCGACTAACCAAGGTTGCTCATTTCATTCCCGTGAAGACTACCTACTCCACACAAAGACTGGCCAAACTTTATCTCTCCCGTATAGTTTGTTTGCATGGAGTCCCAAAGACTATAATATCAGACCGAGGCACACAATTTGTCTCCAAATTTTGGGATCACCTACAACAAGCTCTGGGCACGCAACTAGCTTTCAGTACAGCGTACCACCCTCAGACTGATGGACAAACGGAACGCGTAAACCAAATCCTAGAGGATATGCTAAGAGCCTGTGTGCTCACCTATGGATCCAGCTGGGAAGAGAGTTTGCCGTATGCCGAATTTGCTTACAACAACAGTTACCAAGCCAGCATGCAAATGGCACCCTTTGAAGCATTGTACGGACGAAGGTGTCGTACCCCACTGAATTGGTCAGAAACAGGTGACAGCCGTATCTTCGGTCCTGACATGCTTAAAGAGGCCGAGGAGAAAGTTAAACAGATCAGGGACAGACTGAAGACAGCGCAGAGCCGACAAAAGAGCTACTATGATCAGAAGCATCGTGAGGTCAGCTTTGAACCCGGTGATTCCGTATACCTCCGAGTATCTCCTATGAGGGGTCTGCAACGGTTCAAAATAAAAGGGAAGCTAGCCCCGAGATTTATTGGACCATTTTGTATAAAGGCACGAAGAGGTACGGTAGCCTACCAACTAGACTTACCCAAGGAACTGTCAGACGTCCATGACGTATTCCACGTCTCACAATTGAGAAAATGTGTGAGTAACCCAGAGAAGCAGGTATCCCATGAGAGCATTGATGTGCAACCAGACCTCACCTACAGAGAGAGGCCAGTAAAGATTTTAGAAGAGTCTGAACGGAGGACCCGTCAGAAAACGACAAAGTTTTTCAGAGTTCAGTGGAGCAACCACACTGAGGATGAAGCCACATGGGAAAGGGAAGACTTTCTTCAGGCAGAATATCCATATCTATTTGAGGATCAGCAGAAATCTCGAGGACGAGATTTTTCCTAAGGGTGTAGGTGTTGTGACACCCAAGTTTTTATTTGGATTTTTTCAAAAAGATTTTATTTGACTTGAGGGAGGTGATTCAAATTTTTCCTCAAAAGAACTCTCCCTTTCAAATATTTTTTTATGGCAAAAGTTTTATTTGGATTCACCCAAGATCTGTCTTTGGTCTTGGAGGTTCTTGCTTTTTATTTTGACTCAAGGCAAATGCTTTTCACTTGAGGAAAATGACTTTTGAAAATCTCTTTGAAAATGCACTATGGCTTTTGGAATAATCCTTTGCCACTTTCAACAATTCCTTCTTGCCATGGCCTTAGTGCAAATCCACTCTCCTAAACCTTCCCTCATCTCTGGATCATGTTTTGCATCACATCCAGCAAGTTGTACCTCTCCATATAATTTTTTTCCATTCAAAACATATTCAAACAAATTTCTGTCTTCTATTCTAGCCATTGGTGATTTACAAAGGAGCTACACTTTCTGCTTTGATTCTTGCCCCCAAACCAACTCCCCTCCCTAGTCCTTTGAACCCTCAACCAAGATCCATGAAGATCCACTGGTCTTCAGTTCAAATTTTTCAAACTACACTTGCTGCAAGTTTGGGCCAGATTTGTCAAATTTGGTGAAATTCATTCAAAACTTTCTCCAAAAATTCCAAGTAAAATCAGGCAGCCTCTGGGTGCATTGAGTGGTCACCTCACCAAGTACCAGCTCCAGAAAAATTTTCTCATTGCCAAATCCTTCTGTCGAACACCTGCAGTGCATTGTCAAAATCAGGTTCAGAAAGTTCAGAGAACATTTCAGTGCACTGTCGTTTTCTTCAGAACCCGACGACGATCTCGCCAGTGCCGTTGTGTCGCCGTGTTCCCTGTCCCCTCCGCCTTGTCCTCTGCACCGCACGAGCGTCTGGCACCTTGCGGACGTCGGCGACGAGCAGCAGAAGGTGCGCCGCCCCGTGACCGACGCCAGCGGCGGCTTTGCGGCCGCCAGAGAAAGGCGCGGCGCTGACGGCGCCACCCAGCGCCGCCCAAGCCACCGGAGCTCGCCGCGTGGCCTTCCACTCCCCCGAACGCGCTGCCACTCTTGTCGCGAACCGCAGGGCGCGGAGCGCGCTCTCTGCCGCCGTCGTGCCCGTGCGGCCACCTCACCGTGGACCGGCGCCGTTACGCCAAGACCAGCCGAGATTAGCGGGGGAACGATACCATTAACTTCCACTGATGCTGCCTGGCCACTCAAACCTCCTGCCAATCCACTGCATCGCCGTAATTGCTCGCCGGAGATTCTCCGTTCACGGCCACCCCGTCGATCCGCCTATAAATAGAGGCCACGAGCTTCAACCCGAACCCACACCATCCCTGCACTCCACCTAGAGCACGCCTAGCCACTGGAAGGGCCCCGAGGAGGTCTCCTTCCTCGACTCCGACCGCCGCGACCCGCCACGGGATCCAGCTCGATTCGCTCCCGTGCATGCGCCTCTGC
The DNA here is from genome assembly GCF_018294505.1 of Triticum aestivum. Classification (NCBI taxonomy): domain Eukaryota; kingdom Viridiplantae; phylum Streptophyta; class Magnoliopsida; order Poales; family Poaceae; genus Triticum; species Triticum aestivum. The sequence goes on along the minus strand of NC_057814.1, from coordinate 325,605,553 downwards.
CTCCCATCTCTTGCCAGTAGCTTCACATTGCATCCCTCCTTCTGACCCACGCTTCAATTCGAAGTTTGCAGCCCTCCACCGGAGTTCTCCACCACCACCCGAGCCGCCGTCCGCCGGAGAAAGTGTCGCCGTCGACGTGGTGCTCTCCGACGGTCGAGTCCACCACCCACCGACGCGGAAGAACACGCTGAAGCTCTTGGTACCCTCCGATCCTCCTAACTCGCCGTGGTTCGACGCCGGCGTCCACCGCAGTCTTCGGGCGCCGGCGAGCTTTTTAAACCTGACACGTGGGACCCCCTGTCAGCCTCTCTTCTGTTTCCCCTCGCGAACCGTTTTCTGTTGGCGCCTTCGGGTAAATACGCTTTCCTTCTTGAGCTTGCGCATTTCCAATCGAACCGTTTTCTGTTTTCTCGGTTAAAACCCTGGAACTTTTCTGTTTCATTACAGATAGGTCCCTGGACAGAAACCTTTATAACTTTTAAATGAAAAGGGATTTTTGAGTGATTCTTTTTCTGACATTCCTAAAATTTTGTCTAGTTTTTTATGGGATTTATTTGGAATTTTTTTGGAGAAGTTTCTGTACACGCGTTGGTTTTCACGTTAGTACCCGTTTTCGTTATTGCCGTAGGTTCCGGGAGAGGTGACGGAGCCGCGAACTTCGCCGAGCTAGACTCCGACTTCTCCGAACCAGACAAGCATGTTTGAACATTTGATATGATAGGTGTTTTGCATGTTTGCGTGAAAGTTTGTGCGTGACGGATGAGTGTCGGTGAATACCTCGTTGCTTGTAAGGCAACTACCCGCATGTTCCAAAGTTGCGATGATCTCTGATGAGAGATGGCCTAATCATGTGGTGACATGAAGGGCAGCAAGGTGGTACTATTGTAGCATACCAGCCTTGCGTCATCCGACGAATTCCGACGTTAACGTGGACGGAACCACGTTATCGTTCTTCCCCCTCCCGTGCTGCCACATGTTTCATTTGCCAGGATGCGGTTTAGTAAGTTGGTAACCTCTTTCCGTGTACACACCAAACAGAGAGGCCGGGATGATGGTACCTTGGCCCAGGATTAAAGCCAGTCATCCGGTCAGGGGGCATGGGTGTTTCCGGTTGGGACCGAGAGGGGGGGCACCCCCTTAGAGCGCGCGTATAGAAATTTGATCCCATGCTACGCGAGGTTGTAGCCTCCCCGTCTCAAGGTTTTTCTTGAACGTTGCCGAGGGTGATCCCTGGCTTCGGAATATTGAAATGGGTGTGTACTGGTTAGACGTGTTTCTTCCAAAACACCGTAAACGGAACTAGTCCCCGTGACTACGGAAATCCGTTGGCTGTGGTTAAGTACAAACTCTGCAGAGTCAAATTCTTCCAAATCACCGTACCCATGATCAAGTAGTGAAATCAGTATATCCATATCTATCCGCGTGGAAAACTTGTCCCCGGTGAACAAGCTCAAGTGGTTAACCCAGTTTAAATGTTATTACTATTGTGGATGGACTAACCTTATTTTGTCTCGTACTTGTAATAATTTATAATCTCGAGCTACTGTATTTTTGAGCTTCAATATAAGCCCTTTATGTGATGTCGCTCAGACGTCCGACTGCGGCATGTTTTTGTTTCCTACTTTGAAATATAAGCCCTTTATGTGATGTCGCTCAGACGTCCGTCTGTGGCACGCACTGCCTTTATTTTCTGTTATAAGCCCTTTATGTGGTGTCGCCCCGACGCCCGACTGTGGCATTATTATTCTGCAGTTTCCTCTCGAGGAGTCATTCAGACACTCGTTTGGCACCAGTATTATTATCCTTGCAGTTTCCTCTCGAGGAGTCATTCAGACACTCGTTTGGCACCAGTATTATTATCCTTGCAGTTTCCTCTCGAGGAGTCATTCAGACACTCGTTTGGCACCCAGTAATTATTATCTCTATGTCTGAACGCACTGGTTAACTTGTTCATATGCTTCATGTTTACATTTGTTATATCTTATGTCCGAACTGTCTTGCGAGTACTTTCATAGTACTCACCTGGCTTGTTGACTTGGCCAGATGTTCGCGAAGGCGATCTCTTGGATGAAGAGTTTGATAGCGCGTCCGATGCCTAGAGGAGTCCCAGTCAGTCCTGCGCGATCCCGGATATTGGTCACTTGTATTATATACACTTCCGCCACCCGCAATGAGTCTCCTCGAGCCTCACTCCGACGCTCGAAGAGCTGTAGTCTTCAGGAGTCATATCACTCACTTCGCAGTGATATTTCCACCTCCGTTTTTATCGTGAGTTAGTAGTTATGCCACCCTATCCGCCGTCTTGTTTTACCTGCGTGCCTGTAATAAATTGTTGGGCAGTTTCCGCTCAACTTTGTATTATATTCAGTACTCCTGGTATTTTTCTTCTGTGACCATGATATTGTCTACCAGTGAGAAGGAATTCTTCCTTACTGGTCCGTAAAAGGGATTGGTCTCTCAATAATTATATTATTGAAAAACCGGTCGTGACAGTGCCTGATGATTCTCGGTCCATGGCAGTAAGCGATGAAGAAAATCTGAAAAATCCTCAAGAAACATTTCCCCTATTCCCTGCTGAATATGGCCCAAATGGCCCTGTATTCAATGAGCAGCTTCATATTTCGAAGATAGCATTCTTTGGGACCAGCCCATATGAAGGAGAATGGGCTTCGCTGTCACCCAGGTTTTGGACCCAAGAACAGGTTGTGTATTATGCTCGGATTTTATTCGGCAAGAATCGAATTTTTAATCAAAAGATTTTGAACTTTGCTGAGCTCGAAGAATTACCCTGCTTTCATTATGCCATCGAGCATTTTGAACATGCATTCCTAAAGGGTTCTCTTCGCTTCAATCATGGCTGGAATCTTGAAGTAATCCATCAGTTCTATGCCACTCTGTACATCTCAGGAGAACTTGGAGATAGCTCAACATGGATCCTCGAATGGATGACCGGAAGGTAAAAGATCAAATGCTCGGCAGATCAGTTTTTAGCTAAGCTAAATTTTCCTTGGTGTGATTTTGATAAAGATCGAGAACATAAGCTGCACTATTGGGATGTATCTGAGGCAGAACTTCACTTGCTGATGGACCCCAAGTTGGTTGGAAATGAACTCTTTGAAATAGATCCTATGAAGTTGGCCTACGAAAACAATGTGACGTTTTATGTCCTACGCAATTCTCTCACGCCAACAACCATACCAGACAGTGTCAATGGCATTGTGGGAAATGCTCTTCTGGCCATCTATCAAGGAATTCGATTTGATGTTCGAGATCTATTCGTTCACAACTTGGCTTGTGCTGCTGATAGCCCCCAATCATTGAAGCCATATGCCCTTGGATCATGTATGCAATTGAGCAGCTCATCGATGAAAAATTCTTATGCCCTCATCATTACAAAAAATTACGCTTCCGTGATGATACGTGTTTGTCACAGTAGGTCACGTTTTCTGTCATGCATGTACATCCATGATGATATTATGACAGAATTAAGATATTCATAACTGTGCTGTCCTAGAAGTGTTCTATGACAATACCAAAATTATCATCAGGAAGTGTCCACTTCCATGATGATAAATGGCGCGTCATGGAAGTCCTTTCGTCAAGGGTAACCAACACTGATGAGGACATCAATACCATTGTTACACCCACAGCCCCCACTGTTACATATAATGGACCAATTACTAGAGCTCGCGCACGCCAATTAAATTACCAGGTACTTTCGTTTCTTGGTAATGATTCTAATGTTCATGAGAATATGATGCTGCCTAAATTGGATACTTTTGTTCTGCTAACAAATGAAGGGCCTAGCTTGGAGAAGGATGAACATTGGAGCAAGAACAAGCATGGAGTTGATGGCATGCGCAAGGGGAACAAGAACGGAGTTACAAGTGATGATTTCAGGACTTTGAAGCCAGCATAAGGAGTGAATGAAGCTTTGGACGAAATATACAAGATGCCACTTCATAAATTTCGTCCAAAGGCTATTCTAGGTGCTGCGTCACCTTATTATTGGGCCAGGCCCATGTAATTTCGAAATACATAAGTATAGGCTGTTTTTAGAGTCCGTATGTGTCGGGAAACAAGAGATAGGGTTGGTTTCGGAGCCCTTCCCCGAGGACCACGAAATTCCCCCCCTCTTCCTCCATATATACAGCCCTTAGGGCACCGTTTAGACTTTGGGTTTTGTTTAGATTAAAAGTTCGCCATAGCTGCAACTTCGCGTACTTCGTTTGTGTTCAACGACCAGACAAAGGCGTCAAAGAACCCCACCTTCATTAATAAAGCTTTCCTCTTTTCTTCGCAATATCTAGATTGCAATCTCAGTTTCTTGCTTGTTCTTTGTTTGCTCGCAGGAAATAGACCCTCGTGGTCAGGTTGATCGTGCTCCGGCGTGGTCAATAACCCCTCGGAAGTTGGTTTAGCGATTGCTAAGGCGCGACGTCTTCGCACGTTCGTAGTCGGATCGTCAAAGTCGACTCCCACAGAAAACGATTGCTATCTCATCGAAACATCGGGACACCTTTGCCTCTATCAAGTGGTATCAGATTTGCAGGTTGTTCGGTGAGATTTTACAATTTTTCGTAGTTTAGATCGAGTCTGTTCTTCATACCTATAGTCCACGAAAAAGCCAAAAAAAATATTAGGGTTAGTTCATCTTATCCGAACAATCTGAGCCTTTGCATAATCTTTTCTGTATTTGCTTTGTTGAATTTGCGGTTGCATCGTCGTGTCAAGTTGCTGGTCCTAGCGTCTAGTACTTTAGAGTTTCGAGTTCTGTTCACAAGTTGTCACGCCGCCGCCACACCATCGTCATCACCTCTGCCATATACCACCATTGTCATCACCGTTGCTATATACCACCATCATAATCACCGCTGCCATATACCACCATCGTCATCACCGCTGCCATATACCACCATCGTCATCGCCGCTACCATATACCACATATCCACCGCCATCACGCTAATCCGAGTCCACCTCCATCACAGATTCACCACCAGTCCGTGTTCCATAGCCCTGCAAATATCCGCCACCAGTCCGAGTTTCCACCAGATTCATCTCCGCCACCAGTCCTAGTCCGAGTCCGATAATTATTGCTTTGTTCTCGATTTCCAGATCACGCGATAGTCCGAGTCGTGACAGAATAGGACTCCCCAACTTCTGAGCCATCCGTAGAAGAAAATAGTTCCAGTTTAAAAAAAACGAAGTCTGGAAAATTCTGGCTAGGCTGTTTTTAGGACATTTGTAGACTTTTTCGAAAAAAAATTGTTGCGGAGCAAAAAAAAGAGGAAAAAAAGTGAAAAAAGAAAAAAAAATCAGAGTGTGCTCCTCCCTTGTTTACGTGCAGCGCCATGATTTTGTTAGAGTTCTAGGCTCGCGTCTCTAGTACGGTCTAGCCTAGGACCAGCACAGTACCGTCGTTGAGCGTTTATTCAACTTTGCATCTTTGAATTGATTATTGCTGACCCTTTTTGCTACCATATTATAAGCCTTCCCAGCTCCACATACATCTACATCGTGCGTTTGACTCTCCCTGGTAATCGCTCTATCCAAGCTTTGAGAGTTTTGACTACATCGGTTGCCGATCACCGCCTGCTGCTGGGTAAGAACTGGTAAGAATTTGAGATTTGCTTGACGGATTTGTGACACCCACCACCACCACTTGTTAGTAGTCTATAGGATCATATTCTTGTGTGTTTCTATTGCTGCTAACCATGCCAGGATCACAAGCCGACGAGATTGACTGGGAGAACTTAACGAACAAGGAGCTTCATGATAAGTTTCAGCAAGTGATGACTGAACAGGTGCAAGATGTGCTGAACAATTTTGAAGAGGCCATGGAGAAGATCACTGGCCTTGAGAAGACGTTCGAAACAAAGCTTGATAACAGATTTAATGAACTGCTTGCGCGTCTTCCACCACCGGCTGCACCTGCCGCACCTCTGCAACAACAACAACAACAACGACTACCTCCACGTCGGGAAACAGCCCTCCGCCGAGCGAGTCGTGTCCCTCTTCAGCCTGGCCAAACTGCTGGTGCTGCTGTTGATACTTCTGTGGCTCCTGCTGCTGATGTGGAGGAGGATGATTATGCGGGAGATTACGAGGATGAGGTTGATCAAAATCAGAACTACGTGCAACCACCAGCACCACAACCACCAGGTCGTCCACATGCAAATAATGGCAATGTTAGGGCTCCCCCTCAGGTACGAGATCATGACCATCTCCCTAAACTGAAATTGAATATTCCACCATTTGAGGGTAGATATGTTCCTGATATATATCTTACTTGGGAGTTAGAAACTGAACAACGATTTACATGTTTACAATATCCTGAGGAGAGACGTGTTCCTGCTGCTGTTTGTGCTTTCACTAGCTTTGCATGTGTTTGGTGGTCTGAACATTGTAGATTATATCCTGTTCCAGCTACTTGGGCTGCTTTGAAAACTGCTATGCGTACTCGTTGGGTTCCACCATATTATCAACGTGAATTACTTCAAAAATTGCAGCGCTTAAGACAAGGAAAAATTTGTAGAAGAATATTATCAGGAATTACAAACTGGCTTGATTAGATGTGGTATTGTTGAGGAGAATGAAGCTATGCTTGCACGTTTTATGGGTGGATTAAATAGAGAGATTCAGACCATTCTAGAGTATAAGGATTATAATAATATCACTCGTTTATTCCATCTTGCTTGTAAAGCTGAACGTGAAGTGCAGGATCGACAGGCATTGGCGCGAACTAACTTTTCTGCAGGTCGACCTTCATCATGGACACCACGTGCATCATCTACTTCCACTGCACCATCACCTCCTTCAGGTGCCACCTCCAACCGTGATACAAGAAAGCAGGCACAACCACCACTATCTGCCAAGAGCACACCTGCCGGGCCTGCACAGAGCTCTTCTTCTTCCATGGCGTCAACAGGGCACACAAGTGATATTATTTGTCGTCGTTGTAAGGGAAGAGGACATTTTGCGAGAGAATGCAAATCTCAGCGTGTGATGATTGCTACTGAGGATGGTGGGTATGAGTCCGCTAGTGACTATGATGAGGAGACTTTGGCTCTTATTACACATGAAGAACACGGTGGAGATGATTCTGATCATGAGACGCAATACATGGCTGCTGAAGATGCTGACAGGTATGAATGTTTAGTTGCTCAACGTGTTTTGAGTGTGCAGGTTACACAAGCTGAGCAAAATCAGAGGCATAATTTGTTCCATACAAAGGGAGTTGTGAAGGAACGTTCTATTCGCGTCATCATAGATGGAGGGAGCTGCAACAACTTGGCTAGCATGGAGATGGTGGAGAAGCTATCTCTCACCACAAGACCACATCCACATCCTTACTACATCCAATGGTTCAACAACAGCGGCAAGGTTAAGGTAACACGTACTGTTCGTGTGCATTTTAGTATCTCTACATATGCTGATTATGTTGATTGTGATGTGGTACCTATGCAAGCATGTTCCTTATTACTTGGTAGACCATGGCAATTTGATAAAAATTCTGTACACCATGGTAGAAACAATCAGTATACTCTTGTTCATAAGGATAAAAATATTACTTTGCTTCCTATGACTCCTGATTCCATTTTGAAAGATGATATTAATAGAGCTAATAAAGCAAAACAGGAGAAAAATAAGAGTGAAAATCAGATTGTGGCAAAAGAATTTGAGCAACAAATGAAGCCTAATAATAAACCATCTAGTGTTGCTTCTGAAATTAAATTGAAAAGTGCATGTTTACTTGCCACCAAATCTGATATTGATGAGCTAGATTTTAGCAAATCTGTTTGCTATGCTTTTGTGTGCAAAGAGGCATTATTTTCATTCGAGGACGTGCCTTCCTCTTTGCCCCCTGCTGTCACTAACATTTTGCAGGAGTTCGCTGACGTCTTCCCACAAGACGTGCCACCGGGATTACCACCTATTCGAGGGATTGAGCATCAAATTGACTTAATTCCCGGTGCATCGCTACCCAACCGTGCACCATACCGTACCAATCCAGAGGAGACGAAGGAGATTATGCGTCAAGTACAGGAGCTGCTCGACAAAGGTTATATACGCGAATCTCTTAGTCCTTGTGCTGTTCCTATTATACTAGTGCCTAAAAAGGATGGTACGTCGCGTATGTGTGTTGATTGTAGAGGCATTAATAATATTACTATTCGTTATCGTCATCCTATTCCTAGGCTAGATGATATGCTTGATGAATTGAGTGGCTCTACAATATTCTCCAAAGTTGATTTGCGTAGTGGATACCATCAAATTCGTATGAAATTGGGAGATGAATGGAAAACAGCATTTAAAACTAAGTTTGGTTTATATGAGTGGTTAGTCATGCCTTTTGGGTTAACTAATGCACCTAGTACTTTCATGAGACTAATGAACGAAGTTTTACGTGCTTTCATTGGACGATTTGTGGTAGTCTATTTTGATGATATACTGATTTATAGCAAATCTTTGGAAGAACATTTGGAGCATTTACGTGCTGTTTTTATTGCTCTACGTGATGCACGTTTGTTTGGTAACCTTGGGAAGTGCACCTTTTGCACCGACCGAGTATCTTTTCTTGGCTATGTTGTTACTCCACAGGGAATTGAAGTTGATAAAGCCAATATTGAAGCTGTTGAGAGTTGGCCACAGCCCAAAACGGTCACACAAGTGCGGAGTTTTCTTGGAATCGCTGGTTTCTATAGGCGTTTGGTGAGAGATTTTGCACCATTGCTGCAGCTCTCAATGAGCTTACAAAGAAGGATGTGCCTTTTGTTTGGGGTACCGCACAGGAAGAAGCCTCCACAGTATTGAAAGATAAGTTGACACATGCTCCTTTACTCCAACTTCCTGATTTTAATAAGACTTTTGAGCTTGAATGTGATGCTAGTGGAATTGGATTAGGAGGTGTGTTATTACAAGATGGCAAACCTGTTGCATACTTTTCTGAAAAATTGAGTGGGCCTAGTCTGAACTATTCTACTTATGATAAAGAATTATATGCTCTTGTTCGGACTTTAGAAACATGGCAACATTATTTATGGCCCAAAGAATTTGTTATACATCCTGATCATGAATCTTTGAAACACATTAAAAGTCAAGCAAAACTGAACCGTAGACATGCTAAATGGGTTGAATTCATTGAGACTTTCCCTTATGTCATTAAACACAAGAAGGGTAAAGAAAATGTTATTGCTGATGCATTGTCTCGTCGTTATACTATGCTTTCACAACTTGACTTTAAAATATTTGGTTTGGAGACCATCAAAGATCAATATGTGCATGATGCTGAATTTAAAGATGTATTGCAGAATTGTAAAGAAGGTAGAACATGGAACAAGTTCGTCGTTAACGATGGCTTTGTGTTTCGTGCTAACAAGCTATGCATTCCAGCTAGCTCCGTTCGTCTTTTGTTGTTGCAGGAGGCGCATGGAGGAGGACTAATGGGACACTTTGGCGTGAAGAAGACGGAGGATATACTTGCTACACATTTCTTTTGGCCAAAGATGAGACGGGATGTTGAGCGTTTTGTTGCTCGCTGCACAACTTGTCAAAAAGCTAAGTCACGACTCAATCCTCATGGTTTATATATGCCTTTGCCTGTACCTAGTGTTCCTTGGGAGGATATATCTATGGACTTTGTTTTAGGTTTACCTCGAACAAAGAAGGGGAGGGATAGCATATTTGTTGTCGTGGATAGATTCTCGAAAATGGCACACTTTATACCATGTCATAAAAGCGATGATGCTGTTAATGTTGCTGATTTGTTCTTTCGTGAAATTATTCGCTTGCATGGTGTGCCAAATACTATTGTTTCAGATCGTGATACTAAATTTCTTAGCCACTTTTGGAGATGTTTATGGGCTAAGTTGGGGACTAAACTGCTTTTTAGTACTACTTGTCACCCCCAAACTGATGGACAAACTGAAGTAGTCAATAGAACATTGTCTACTATGCTTAGGGCTGTTTTGAAGAATAATAAGAAAATGTGGGAAGAATGCTTGCCTCATATTGAATTTGCTTATAATCGTTCATTGCATTCTACTACTAAGATGTGCCCTTTTGAAATTGTGTATGGTTTCCTACCTCGTGCACCAATTGATTTGTTGCCTCTTCCATCTTCGGAGAAGGTTAATTTTGATGCTAAAGAACGTGCTGAATTGATTTTAAAAATGCATGAGTTAACTAAGGAAAACATTGAGCGTATGAATGCTAAATATAAACTTGCTGGAGATAAGGGTAGAAAACATGTTGTGTTTGCACCTGGAGATCTTGTTTGGTTACATTTGCGTAAGGATAGATTTCCTAATTTGCGCAAATCAAAGCTAATGCCACGTGCTGATGGTCCTTTTAAGGTGTTAGAGAAAATAAATGATAATGCATATAAACTTGAGCTACCTGCAGATTTTGGGGTTAGTCCCACTTTTAACATTGCAGATTTGAAGCCTTATTTGGGTGAGGAAGATGAGCTTCTGTCGAGGACGACTTCATTTCAAGAAGGGGAGGATGATGAGGACATCAATACCATTGTTACACCCACAGCCCCTACTGTTACATATACTGGACCAATTACTAGAGCTCGCGCACGCCAATTAAATTACCAGGTACTTTCGTTTCTTGGTAATGATTCTAATGTTCATGAGAATATGATGCTGCCTAAATTGGATACATTTGTTTTGCTTACAAATGAAGGGCCTAGCTTGGAGAAGGATGAACATTGGAGCAAGAACAAGCATGGAGTTGATGGCATGCGCAAGGGGAACAAGAACGGAGTTACAAGTGATGATTTCAGGACTTTGAAGCCACCATAAGGAGTGAATGAAGCCTTGGACGAAATATACAAGATGCCACTTCATAAATTTCGTCCAGAGGCTATTCTAGGTGCTGCGTCACCTTATTATTGGGCCAGGCCCATGTAATTTCGAAATACATAATATAGGCTGTTTTTAGAGTCCGTATGTGTGGGGAAACAAGAGATAAGGTTGGTTTCGGACCCCTTCCCCGAGGGCCACGAAATTCCCCCCTCTTCCTCCATATATACAACACTTAGGGCACCGTTTAGACTTTGGGTTTTGTTTAGATTAAAAGTTCGCCATAGCTGCAACTTCGCGTACTTCGTTTGTGTTCAACGACCAGACAAAGGCGTCACAGAACCCCACCTTCATTAATAAAGCTTTCCTCTTTTATTCGCAATATCTAGATTACAATCTCAGTTTCTTGCTTGTTCTTCGTTTGCTCGCAGGAAATAGACCCTCGTGGTCAGGTTGATCGTGCTCCGGCATGGTCAATAACCCCTCGAAAGTTGGTTTAGCGATTGCTAAGGCGCGACGTCTTCGCACGTTCGTAGTCGGATCGTCAAAGTTGACTCCCACAGAAAACGATTGCTATCTCATCGAAACATCGAGACAGCTTTGCCTCTATCAGACACGTGGCATCCACCATAACGGGTCACCGTTAAGCAATCGGGTTCCGGTTTGGATCCGATAACCCGTTAACAGCCCGGACCAATGGGGATTTTCCACATCTAAAATTCTGATTCGCTGGAGTATCCACGTGCCTGCTGAGTGTTGGGACAGTTGTCGTCCACTCATTGGCCCAGAGGCGCCTATGATACGTTGACACATGGTACGGCCCAACAGTGGCCGAGTCAGGTGAAAAGGCCGCTCGTTTGACTTGGTCAAAAGGTAGTGGGCGGGCCCATCAAAATCCTATTAACGACCTATTCGCATATAACCCATTTACAGCCCGCTAACTCACGACCCGCTATGGCCTATCCGAATTAGGCCCAATACCTGCATCTGGGGCGTCCAATATGATTCCAGCCCATTGTAACTTCCGGCCCATGTATGGCCCATGACGTCTTTCGGCCCATATGATGCCCTTTGTAACTCTTGGCCCATTAACGGCCCATGGTGAAACTAGCTCGTAATGAACAGTGTATCACTTTATACCCATTAAAGGCCCATTATTCCATTGGGCACTTTCCATCCCCTGCTATCTTTCGGCCTTCTAAGGGCCCATTTATTCTTGGGCTCACTTCCAGCATTCGATTACTTCCGGTCCGTTACTGGCATGTTCCGCTTGCAGGCAAATTCAGCCCATGGTTAAAGTCGGCCCATTTGTGGCCCGTTAATCCGTTGGGCTATTTTCTTAGCGTCATCAAATACGGCCCGTTTTAGCCCGTTATACATATCGGGTATTAACGGCCCGCTTTGATCGGGCCATAAACGGACAATTTCCACTCTAGCCCGTTTACGGCCCATATTGCGGTCCTTTATTGGTCCATGAATAGTACTACCCGTAGAAGGCCCATTGATTCTAACACCCGCACAAGGCCCATTGATTCTAACACCCGCATAAGGCCCATTGATCCTATGGCCCATAGGAGGCCCATAGATCCTACGGCCCGTAGGAGGCCCATGGTCACTACATAACGGTTCGTGGTTATTATGGCCGGTTTTAAAACATATTTTATTGTTGCCACTAGCAAACCGCGGAAAAAGAACAATAGTGACTACAACCAAACAAATAAACAAGACAATAAGGAAATAAATAAGCAAGCAACTTACGCTAGGCTATTATGGCTATTACACATATTACATCCACTGGGCATCAAAGTTCGCCACCACTGCAAATATAGGGAACAAACCTACATATTACATACACTGGGCGTCCAAATTGGCCACCAGTGCAATAAACGAGTGGCAACAAAACAAGTCCATAACTGAAACAACTTCACAAGAGCTCAAGAAACATTATCCTGGGTATCCACCATGCTGGCAATAAGCTTAGCAAGCATAGTAGCTTATTAGCTTTCTCCTGTTTGGCGCTAAAATCCTTCAACGCTTGTTGTTGCACCAGAAAGTATGCGTCTGAATTTTCTAGGGACTTCCTCAGTCCTTCAGCTTCTTGTCGTAGCACAGCTAATCGATGTTTTTCAGCTTGTAGTTGAGACTCAAGAAACCGAACTGATTCAGATAGTGAGTTCGAAGAGCTTGTGCCAGCGGTAGTGGCCAGTATCTCAAACACTACACCAAGACAGGACTTTGGGGTTGTCTCACTATCTTCAAGATAGTTGTCCTTAGATGTTTTATGAGCTTTGTTGGAGACCAACAAGGATGTCTCACTATCCTGAACCTTATCTCATTGCTTCCTTTACCATTGCTTAATAAGGTACTCTTCCCAAGTATTCTGTCAGCATTCTAAAAGAAAAAACAAGCGCACACATAGCATGTTTAGCATGTACAATATGAAACTCATTTCGTTTAACCAATTCGGTAGTAAGGTGGACATGATTAAACTACCAACTTGTCACGGGAAACCACGGCCACCTATGGGACCAGGAGGCCCCTAGCTGGTTCGGCAGGGAGACGTCACGTTGCACAAAGAGCAAACGAGCATGGGACAGGACGGCAGAGATCACGCGGGCAGTTTTACCCAGGTTCGGGCCGTTGCGCGGCGTAAAACCCTACTCCTTCTTTGGTGGATTGATGGTGGAAAGGTGGTGGTGGAGCATAGTACACTTTCCCGGCAAGGGTTGCCTCAGGGCGATGGTGACTACGCGCGTATGGGGGTGTGAGTAATCCAACCTTCTAACCCTTCCTACGGTTGCCATGGGCCTCCTTTTATAGATCAAGGGGTTACCACAATGGCAAAGTAGTCATTACGCACTGATAAGATAGCAACAATGCTATCATACCTAATTCTGCGGGCTGATAGGGCGCATTAAATGCACCGCTCAATGTCACATTGTTGGTTGCCCGGCAAGGCTCGCCGGGCTATCTTGCCAGCTCCGTGCCTGCTCGCTTGACACGTCGCAGGACGGGTGTCATCTATGGGTTTTTCCCGTAGGGAGAGGCTGCCATGTGGCGAATGGCTGCCACTTAGTCACTCTGTGGCTTAACACCGCACTGGTCGATGACCTGGGTCGTGGTGGAATGGTTGGTGAGGTGGTTTTGCCTCTGTGAGTCCTGGCAGGCCCTGCCGGGACGCTTTGGTTGTCTGCTTCTAGGGGTGGCCTCGCCCCTTGTCGGGCTCGCCTGCCTGGCAAAGGAGGCCCTTCTTTGACGATATCCTGCTTCTCTGGCTTGATCTTGGTCCCTCTGATCTGTATGTTGGTCCTTCGAATCCCTTGGTCCCTTGCACTCTTACTTCGGCTGTTGCTTCGATCCTTTTCCCGTGTTTGTGCACAGTCTGGGCAACAGACCCAGGGTTTGTTGCACCGACATAAGCCCTCGGGCCTGCCCCAAATGCGCTGCCGAGCGTCGTCTGGGTAGGGCCTAATAAGTGCATAGGCGGGGTTGCTGAAGAGGCTGGTCTCTTGAAGTCTTCTTTGCTTCTTCATTACCCTTGATCCTGGGCTAGTTTCCAGTTTCTCCGCGCGTCGTGCGTAACGTTGTGGAAGAACTTCGATCGTGGCCTGCGGATTCTGCTCGCCCCATGATCATAGGGAAGAAAGTGCCATCCCACTTGTCTCCCGTTCCGCATGCACCTGCCATGGGCTCCGCATGCATTGGGTGTGGTAGGTGGTGGATGCTGAGGGCACGGGGAGGAGTGCCATGGCCGAAAACCAAGCGCTGATGGTTGGAGCAGAGGGTCGGCCTTGACTCTCAGAGCCACAGAGGGTGCAGAGAGGCCGTATTGGAGGAGCGGGGACCCATTTCTTGTATGAGGAGCCAGCCACCTGCCCCGTCCCCCTATAAAAAGGGGCAGGGCGACGCCTCTCTGCACACACTTGTTCTTCTTCTCTGCAACCCTTCCCTTCTAGCCATGGTGAGAGGGCGATGGCGCGGTGGCATCCCGTCGGCGGCCCCAAGGGCTTCTATTCGACAACGTGTCCCTCCTCCTCTGGATCCTGTGGTGGTGGAACCCGCCGTGAGGGCAGGGGGAAGGGGACGAGGTCGGGGCCGCCGCGGCGCTCGAGGAGGAGGAGGGCGGCGCGGCGCATTGGCTGCACCCCCACTAGAGGCTCCTCCCCCGATGGAAGGCCACGTCGGGGACCAACCTCGGGAGTTCATCATCAGGCTATATAATCCTTTGTGTGGTCATCTTCGCCTCCCAAACCCCTTCGCGCGGGAGATGGAGCTCGAACAACCACGCGCTCTGAGGTTGCACATGAGGGGCTATGGGAAAGGCGGTATGCAGGTCGATGTCAACTTCCCTGCCCCTCACGTCATGTACCTCCGCCGTGGCTGGAAGACCTTCGCCCGTGCCCACGGCTTCTCGGAGGGGCATGTTCTCGAGTTCAAATTAATGGAGAGCGGCCTGCTCTCCGTCAAGATCTTCGGGTGCTCGGGAGGTCGCTTAGGGTGCTGCGTAGAGAGCTCAACCGACGACGAAAGCTCCTCCTCGAGCGGGAGCGACGAGGAGGGCAGTGACGGCGATGACGATGGTACCGGGCGGGAGAGCGACGACTCGGACTCCAGCTGATCGCCACCCACACCATCTTCATCAGGCGGCAGCACCATCATCTGCATCCGCATCTCCTTCCCGGCAGCGCGATTTGCCAGGGAGTTTGATGCAGAGGTGGGGATGGCGCTCCCTGGCTCCTCCTGCAGTCTTCCAGCTGGACCCGGCAGGCTTCCTCTCGGGCTGCAGCTCCGTTAGCCCTAGCGTGTCCTGCTGGCCCTGGTGGCGATGGTCGACGGGGTCGCCACCGCCGTTCTCTCCATCGAGGCATTCCCTCGGGCTCCCGTTCCCGTCGGGCTACTCTCCTGGAGCCCGAGGGGAGCGGGCTGGCTCCTGCACAGGCACGCCTTTTGCCCTCCTCGCCTTCGACGACCGTGCCTAGGAGGAGAGGGACAAGAAAGGGCATTACAGAGCACTTATCTTTTTTCAATCTTAAAGCTGTAGGCACTTGCCAAATTTTAATTCAAATAATGTAATCTCTCGAGTCCGTGTTTGTGTTCTGTAATGCGTGTACTTCAATCAGCATTTTAATGAAAAAGATGAACCTTGCTGGGAACCCATGCATGTGTATATCCATGCAGAGGCGAGATGCTCCTTCATTGTGAATAAATGAGTTTTTCTAGGGAGGCTATCATGCCGGTACCCGTTTTGTCTTCCGGAGAGCTCCGTCTACTGGGCAACAGACAAAGGGACCAGCCCCCCTCCAACTTCTTTTTACCAATGGTCACCGCGACCATCCCGACCGAAGCAATGTTCGAGTCAGGGGTGGGAGCACCGAAGTCTCAAAAGAGTGGCGAGGCTTTCTTATGCATAAGTTATAGCCTACAGAACACGACAAGAGGTAGAACTTATCTGCTTGGCTTGCCGGGGATCCCTGTGCCGGGCAACCTTCTCAACTCCTTGTCGAAGCCAAGTTCATGATAGGAACCTGCAGGTTCATGCAGATGAGAATGAATGCAGGATGCGATCCTATCTATATGCATATGCAAATGCTCATGAAATGCTTATGCAGTGATCTTGGAATGCTTATGCATGCATGCAATCTTGGTCGGGGCCCCCCCACAATGCTTCTTTATTTTCTGTTGCACAGGGTCATCGCCTTGGCTTTGTACAAGGGGTTACATGCAGCCGAGGCAAGGTCTGTACAAAAGGGTGGCTGTCGGGCAGGGCCCGACAGCCGCGCCTTACGGGTAGAACTTGCGGAGATGCTCAATATTCCATGAGTTTTGCAACTGAGTGCCATCTCCGGTCTCCAGATGGACTGCGCCAGGTCTGATGACTCGTACTACGCGGTAAGGGCCTTCCCACTTTGGTGATAACTTGTTTGTACCCTTGGCGGACTGAACGCACCTAAGGACAAGGTCACCTTCCTCAAAACACCGGGCATGAACCCTGCGGCTATGATAGCGACGCAGGGCTTGCTAGTAGCGTGCAACATGCGTAGCAGCCCGGAGACGGCTCTCCTCGAGTAGCACATCATCGTGACGCCGGTGCTGATCTTGCACTACTTCATCGTAGGCAAGCAATCGAGGTGACCCGTAAATGAGTTCCGTGGGGATAACTGCTTCTGCCCCGGAGACAAGGTAGAAGGGAGTCTGCCTGGTAGCTCGGTTTGGTGTCGTTCTAAGGGACCAGAGAACTACTGGCAGCTCGCTGTTCCACCACCTGTCGTGCTTCCGCAGTGTATCAAAAGTTCTTGTCTTGAGTCCATGCAGCACTTCAGCGTTCACGCTCTCAGGTTGTCCATTGCTTCGGGGGGTGCTAGAGAGGAAAATGTGATCTTGCATCCGAGGGCATGAACATATTGCATGAAGGCACGACTCGTGAACTGGGTGCTGTTGTCGGTGATGATCCTTGCCGGAACTCCAAAACGACACACCAATTCTTTCAAGAACTTGATAGCTGATTGGGCAGTCACCTTTCTCACGGCAGCCACTTCCGGCCACTTTGTAAACTTGTCGATGGCAATGAACAAGAATTCAAAGCCCCCGATTGGTCGGGGGAAGGGGCCGAGGATATCGAGCCCCCTGACCAAAATGGCCATGATAGAGGGATTGTTTGAAGAGCTTTGGCAGGCAGGTGGGTTTTCTTAGAATGGAACTTGCAAGCTTCACATTTGGTGACTAGCTCGACCGCATCTTGGAGGGCTGTGGGCCAATAGAATCCTTTTCGGAATGCTTTCCCAACTAATGCCCTTGATCCAATGTGGGAGCTGCACATGCCTTTGTGTATCTCAGCCAGCAGTTCCTTTCCTTCTTCCCGGCAAACACACTTCAATTTCACACCATTGGGCCTCCTTCTGTACAGAGTGTCATCGACAAACTAATACATACTAGCCCTCCGACCTACTTTTCAGCTTCATGTTGGTCACCGAGAAGCTCTCCGGTTTGGAGGAAGTGGACAATATGCCTTGCCCAAGTTGGAGCCTGGGGCTTGGCAACAAGGACTAGCGGCACCTCCTCTGCTGCAGGAGCACATGCCGCGTTGGCGGGGTCCATGGGCCCGCCTGGAGGGGGTGGTTTGGCAGGCTGTGAGGAGTTGTTTCCGGTAGGGTCTCTGCCAGGAGCGGACGGCTCTACCGGTAGAGTCTTACCGTAGTCCAACTTTCTCCTTTTCCGGGCCATTGTTGCTGGGGATACGGAGAGTTGAGTGAGATGAAGAACAAAAGTCCCATGTTCCACAGGAATCTTCTGCGCATCACACTTTGACAGATGATCAGCTATGCTGTTTTCCGCACGGGGTACATGCTCTGTTTGCAATCCGTAAAAGCGCTCCTCCAATATCCTCACTTCCTCCACGTATGCCTCCATCATTGGACTTTGGTAATCCTTGTTGACTTTGTGTCACCATGAGCTGTGAATCTCCTTGAATGATCAGCTTCTTAATTCCCAATTCAGCTGTAATCCTGAGCCCGGCAAGGAGCCCTTCATACTCAGCTGTCTTGTTGGTTGCTTCTTCCCGGGAAAAATGCATTTGGACGACTTACTTCAAGTACTCCCCGGAGGGGGCGACAAGAAGCACGCCAGCTCCTGCACCTTGCAGGGAAAAAGCACCATCAAAATACATAATCCATTCTTGGGGCGATTCCTTACTAGGGATTACCGTCTCTGTCACATCATCATCAGGGGTTGGCATCCATTATGCAACAAACACTGCCAATGCCCTGCTCTGAATAGTTGATGTGCTCTCAAACTTCAAACCAAAGCTGGATAACTCCAAAGTCCACTCCACTGTTCTGCTGGTAGCCTCAGGTTTTCGGAGTATCCTTTGCAACGGAAAATGAGTAACAACCGTGATCTCATGGGCTTGGAAGTAGTGGCTTTCCTTGAGGCCATAATGAGACCAAAGATCAACTTCCGCATGCTAGAGTACCTCGATCTAGCCCCCCCCGTAACAAGGAGCTGACGAAGTACACTAGGCCCTGCACCACTTTCTTCCTTGCCGCGTCCTTGGTGTTGCTCTCGTTGCCGTGCTCATTGCTCTCCTGATCCTTCTCTGATTCTGCTGGTCTCTGCTCACTTTCTGCCTCATCCACTTCTTGCTGTGCTACCAAGGCCGCACTGACCATTTGGTTGGTTGCCTCCAAGTGTAGCAGCAACAACTCCTGGGGTTTGGGAGCAACCAAGGTAGGCACAGAGGACAAGTAGGCCTTCAACTCTTACCAAGCTGCATCTGCTTCTGGTGTCCACTTCATAGGACCTGCCTTCTTCAAGATTTTGAAGAATGACAGGGCGCGCTCGGCAGACTTGGAGATGAATCTGCTTAGCGCAGCAACACATCCTGTCAGACACCTCACATCCTTAACTGTCCTTGGTGCTTGGATCTGCTCGATGGCCTTGATCTTGTCGGGGTTGGCTTCGATCCCACAATGGAATACGAAGAACCCGAGCAACTTGCCGGAGGGAACACCAAATACACACTTCTCCGGGTTGAGCTTCAGATTGATCTTGCACAGATTAGCAAATGTCTCCTCCAAATCTTGAATAAGGGTGGGCCTTATCCTTGGTCTTGACCACAATATCATCCATATAGGCTTCTATGTTTCTGTGCAACTGTGGCTCAAAACTAATCTGGACTGCCCTTGCAAAAGTGGACCTGACACTCTTTAATCCGAATGGCATGCAGACAAAGCAGTACGTACCACATGGAGTGATGATCGTCGTCTTCTCTCCTGGACATGAAGATTTGCTGATACCCAGAGTATGCGTCTAGAAAGGGGAGCAAATCACAACCTAAAGTGGAATTCACAATCTAGTCAATACGCGGCAAGGGAAACGGGTCTTTCGGGCAAGCCTTGTTGAGATCTGTGAAAGCTATGCAAAGCCTCCACTTCCCGTTAGCGTTCCGTACTACCACTGGATTTGCCAACCATGTGGGATGCAGCACTCCTCTAACCAAACCAGCTGCCTCAAGTTTCTTGTTCTCTTCTGCAATGAACAACTGTCTCTCCAAGGCCTGCTTCCGGACTTTCTGCTTGACAGGTGGGTCATGTGGGCAGACAGCAAGGTGGTGCTCGATTACCTCCCTGGGAACACCGGGGATGCCAGATGGTTTCCAGGAAAACGCATTGATATTGTCCCACGGGAAGGCAACGAGCGTGCTTTCCTATTTGTCATCGAGGGTGGCACTGATAGTGAAAGTACAATCAATGCCAGCCAGCCCTAACTGGACCTTCTTCACTTGGGGTGCGGCGACCTTGGATCTCTAGCTGTTAGAACACTCCCGCATGTCGTCAACGGGTGCCGTGCACTCAGTTGGGGCACGCTTCCCGGACTCTTTGCCGGAGTCCCTACAATCTCTCTTCTTTCCTTTACTTTCCTTAGCTGGAGCCTCCACTGCCGCTGCCTCTACTGCGACCGTGTCCCGGTACATCTTTTCCACACAAATGATTGCATCCTTCTCATCTAATGGGATGGTGATGACTCCCAGTGGCCCGGGCATCTTCAAGGTGTTGGAGGCATAGTGGGATGTCGCCATGAACTTAGCCAGGGCCGGGTGTCCAAGAATCCCATTGTACGGTAGGTGGAGATCAACCACATCAAACACAATCCTCTCAGTCCGGTAGTTCAGTTCTCCCCCAAACTTTACCGGCAACGTGATCTTTCTCTTAGGATGGCTCCTGCCCGGATTAACTCCTTGAAACGTGACGGAAAACTCTAGCTCTTCCTCTCCTATCTGAAGCTTGCTGATAACTGTTGGGGAAATCAGATTCAACCCATCCCTGCTGTCCACTAGCATCTTTGTGACCTTGAGGTTGTGAATTGTTGGGGAGACCAACAATAGCAAACACCCCACCGCAGTGGTACGGCTAGGATGATCCTCCTCGTAAAAGATGATGGGTGTACAGGACCATTTGAGCGGCCTCCGGGACTCTGGTGCTGGTTCTATGGCATTGACTTCTCGTGCCCACCTGAGCTGGCGGTGAGAAGTGTGCAGAGATGCACCTCCGTCAATGCACAGGGCGTCTGTGGCCTTCTGAAACTCCTGCTCACTGGTTTCCTCTTCATCCCCTCCATCACTCTCATCATCACAGGCTTCCTTCTCTCAACCTCTGGTGGTCTTTCCTTGGTTCCAAAAGGGTTTGCCGGGGCGATTTACTTCACCGCCTTGGCCCTTACCGCCAGCAACATTCTGACCTTTTTCCTTATCACGCTTCTAATACTCCGCTCTCTGTCTCTTGTCAAGCTGCTCAACCTGATGACACTCTTGAAGGTCGTGGCCCTTGGTCCGATGAATCTTGCAGTACGGTCCATCACCTTTCCCTGCTTTCTCGGCAGCAGCGGCTTCCCAGCACTCAGTGCACATGGCAGCTTCCTTGCCGGGGGGCTCAGCTTTGGCCTTCTTGCCGGCATTAGGTGTACCCGATCCTTCAACAGTCTTCACTGCCTTATGTGTCCGCTTCTTGCTCTTCTTCTGACTCGTTGATTCATCCTCATCCTCTTAATCAACATTGGTGCAATCTTCCTCTCCGGGCAACTTTCTTCCCTCCTCCATTCGAGCACACTTATCTACCAACGTGCAAAGCTCCTTCACAGTCTTGGGCAACCGCACGTTCATCTTGGAACGAATGCGGCGGTTGCGCACATTGGACTAGAAGGCAGCTATTACGGCTGTTGGATGGATATTCGGGATATTTCTATCAACTTTGCTGAATCTCTGTAAATACTTACGAAGGGTTTCTCTTTCCTTCTGCTGGAGAAGCTGCAAGTCGCTGGGCCTGCCGGGTTCTTGATGACCGCCAGTGAAGGTGCCAACAAATTCGTGGCATAAGTCATCCCATGACGAAATGGAGTTCTCCGGTATGTGCATCAGCCAAGACCTCACATTGGAGTTGAGGGCCAAAGGGAAGTAGTTGGCAAACACCTTCTCATCTCTTCCCCCGGCAGCCTGAACAGTGATGGTGTAGATGCTCAGGAACTCTGCCGGGTTCAGCCTCCCATCATACTTCTTAGGTATCTCTGGATTGAACGTGCGAACGGACGGCCAACAAACTTGCCGCAACTCACGAGTAAAGGCAGGGCAGCCAACCTCGAAAGGTAGGCACCTGTCAATATCGAGCGCGGGCTCATCGACGTAGGGGCCGTCGCAGCCATCGGTCCAACGAAGGTCGTCACGGCGTTGCTCGACAACGACGCACGCGTCTCCTCTTCGCCTATCCTCCGGGGCTCATCGTTGGCCTGGACGTGCGCGAGGGTTAGAAGAGGCCATCGAAACGTCATCGGGGTCTTGATTCTGTTGCGCTTGCGCTGGCTGCCGTGATGGGGACTGCACCATGGGGATGGCCCCTTCCGTACGGTCACCAGCATGAGCTGCTGCTGTCGCTTGGGGAGGTCGTGACGGGCCAGCTCGCCGTGAGCCCCCAGCTTCGGCGAAACCGACCATGCTTTGGATGGTGGCACGCCATTCGCCCATCTGCTCGGCCGCTGGCGGAAACCTCAGCACCAGTTGAGCCCGCGCCATGGCCTCCGAAGCTGTACTTGGCATGGGTGATGATGAAGTCGACCGCACAGTCCCTCCGCTCCTGACGGTGCTAGTAGTGGTAGTACTGCGCCCCTGCTGCTGCTGCGGGGCGACCACCTGGATGTGGTGCGGCGAAGGTGCTCAAGGGCCAGTGGCTCCGTCGGGCGCAGCGGCTTGGCCGACCCATCCCGGAGTAGGTGCACGCACTGTGGCCTAACCCATGGTGGGAGCGGCCAGAGGGCGGCGATTTGCCCTGGTCTAGGCGCCATTGCCGCACCTGTGCCCATCGGTGGGGGAAAGGGGCGCAGATGGAGTAACCCCTTCACCCGTACCTTGGGGAGTGTGGCCGTCGGGGTGTTGTTGATGATGCTCTCCTCCGGTGCCTCCTGCTCCAGCGTCGATTGCGGGGGAAGTGGTCACGGTGCCACCTACTCCGAGCACATCCCCAGCAGCGTCCGTGTCCTCGTGTGCCTCCGCACCCCCCGCGGCGTTAGAAGCAACGGCGGCCGGAGCCATCGAGGTGGATGGGTGAACCGAAGGACTGGGTTTCTTCTTGGGCGCCATGGTCGATGGCATCATCGAAGATGAAGATGCACGCTGCACACCCCTTCAGGTTCGCAAAAGCGAGCCCCCTACCTGGCGCGCCAAATATGTCGCAAGAAACCACGACCACCAATGGGACTAGGAGGGCCCTTGCTGGTTCGGTAGGGGGACATCGTGTTGCACGAAGAGCGTGGGACAGCACGGCAGAGATCACGCGGGCAGTTTTACACAGGTTCGGGCCGCCGCGAGGCGTAAAACTCTACTCCTGCTTTGGTGGATTGATGGTGGAAAGGTGGTGGTGGAGCTTAGTACACTTGCCCGGCAAGGGTTGCCTCAGGGCGATGGTGACTACGCGCATATGGGGGTGTGAGTTATCCAACCTTCTAACCCTTTCTACGGTTGCCACGGGCCTCCTTTTATAGATCAAGGGGTTACCACAATGGCAACGTAGTCATTACACACTGATAAGATAGCAACAGTGCTATCATACCTAACTTTGCGGGCTGACAGGGCGCATTAAATTCACCGCTCAATGTTACATTGTTTGTTGCCCGGCAAGGCTCATCGGGCTATCTTGCCAGCTCCGCGCCTGGTCGCTTGACACGTCATAGGACGGGTGTCGTCTGTGGGTTTTTCCTGTAGGGAGAGGCTTCCATGTGGCGAATGGCTGCCACTTAGTCACTCTGTGGCTTGACACCGCACTGATCGACGACGTGGGTCGTGGTGGAATGGTTGGTGAGGTGGTTTTGCCTCTGTGAGTCCCGACAGGCCCTGCTGGGACGCTTTGGTTGTCTGCTTCTAGGGGTGGCCTCGCCCCTTGTCGGGCTCACCAGCCCGGCAAAGGAGGCCCTTCTCTTGACGATATCCTGATTCTCTGGCTTGATCTTTGTCCCTCTGATTTGCATGTTGGTCCTTCGAATCCCTTGATCCCTTACACTCTAACTTGGGCTGATGCTTCGATCTTCTTCCCGTGACTGTGCATAGTCTGGGCAACAGATCCAGGGTTTGTTGCACCGACACAAGTCTTCTATTGCCAAGTAGTAAGTACATAATGAAAGCATCAAACAAACATATATCTATGTCCTATGGTCACTACATTGTCTTGCCAAATCAAAATAGAGACACGGTTCCAATCATATCAGTTCAAGACAAAGCAGCATTGAAAGAATACAAGTGTGGGAAACTATACGGCACAACAAGATTTCATATGGGTAACATGGGTATACATGTACGACAACACTATTTGCTCTGTTGTGATGCTAGTAATGTGAATGATATGAGAAGTCAACTGTATACACAATTGAAATTGAAATCAACAGAGCAATTTAGAAGAGCAAACATGTTATAGTGACATGTTTAAACATACCTGTTGTGCCATTGGAGTTTCGATTGGATCCTTCAATTTTAAAATAATTTTGTATGGGTAAATACAGTGATACAAGAGCAAAGTAGTATGCACCATATCAATGGAATCTTAAACGAGAACAGTTCTTCTTCAGGTTTAAGCACTTCTTCTACATGAACAGAGTACAGTAAGACACATGCATATAGTACTTCAAGATAAAAATGAGCTCATAGACCTTACCACATTCTTGGTTCGGGACCAATACAGAATAAGGCGTTCCCAGTCATTGTGCCATAAATGTGTCTCAGGAGAAAGTAAGGGAATTTGATGAGTTTCTTTGCCGGTGAAGTACATTTTCTTCAGGTAATTCCGATACTACCACAAAGCATTCTTGAAGATAGCAGAGGTATTAGCACAGGTTACCTCATCCTGAGTTTCCAAATCGGTCCTTCTCTATAGAGAAAAATGGGAACATTTGCTATATTATAACCAACATGGAGGTAGAATGTTTGGGACAAAGCAAAGTATTTGCCATGAATAACACTACTTACACATAACTCCTGAACGAACACCTGCAACCGGATTTTTTCCTTCATCTTCGGTATAATATTTCCATGATGGGAAGATACACACAGAGGATTTAACAACATCAAATGTGATAGATGCTAAACTATGAATGGCTGGTTGTTCTTCGTCCACAGGAATAGTTCTACTAATAGGTGGAGTCGGGATTCACCGTGGTAGTATTGGCGCCTTGGGCACTGGAGTTGCCATACTAACTGCTCTTGTTTGAGAGCTCTCTGCTGGAGATGGTGCTGTGTCAACTAGAACTGGGTTACTAACTGCTGTGGTTGGGGTTAGATTGGGTGAAGCTGGTTCTTTGTCTATGGAGTAGAGGTACAATCTGCGAGAGTCTGGATTATGTGTGGTAAGGCTGGTTCTTGTGCATGTACAACCAGGGTGCTATCCTCACCAGGAGGTAGCACTGTTTTATTTGAAGACCGTGTTTTTACTCCCTAGAAACTGCCATCACCCCCTCCAATTCAAATGGCTGATAAACAAGAAAAGTAGTTGAATGTACAAACCTTGTATGAGAGACAGATGCAATAGATAGTGTGGAAAAAAGAGGGCATGAAATAGTTCACATGTATATTGTTAAACTAAAAAGGATAGCATGACATAATTTCACACATATGATGTCTATCTAAACTGGATAGCATAGCATGGCATAATTCAAAGATATGATGCCTAAATAAACAGGATGGCATGTGTCACGGGAAACCACGTTCACCTATGGGACCTGGAGGCCCCTTGCTGGTTCGGCAGGGGGGCGATGCGTTGCACAAAGAGCAGACGAGCGTGGGGCAGCACGGCAGAGATCACACAGCAATTTTACCCAGGTTCGGGCCGCAGCGAGGCGTAAAACCCTACTCCTGCTTTGGTGGATTGATGGTGGAAAGGTGGTGGCGGAGCATAGTACACTTGCCCGGCAGGGGTTGCCTTGGGGTAGCAGTGACTACACGCGTATGGGGTGTGAGTTATCCAACCTTCTAACCATTTCTACGGTTGCCATGGGCCTCCTTTTATAGATCGAAGGGGTTACCACAGTGGCAAAGTAGTCATTACACACTGATAAGATAGCAAACAGTGCTATCATACCTAACTTTGCAGGCTGACATCGTGCATTAAATGCACCGCTCATGTAACATCGTTGGTTGCCCGGCAAGGCTTGCCAGGCTATCTTGCTAGCTCCACGCCTGTTCGCTTGACACGTCGCAGGACGGGTGTCACTTGTGGGTTTCTCCTGTAGAAAATGGCCGCCATGTGGCGAATGGCTACCACTTAATCACTTTGCGGCTTGACATCGCATGGATCGACGATCTGGGTCATGGTAGAGTGATTGGTGAGGTGGTTTTGCCTTCGTGAGTCCCGACAGGCTCTGTAGGGATGCTCCAGTTGTCTACTTCTGGGGGTGGCCTTGCCCCTTGCCAGGCTCGCCTGGCCAGCAACGGAGGCTTTTCTCTTGAAGATATCCTGCTTCTCTGGTTTGATCTTGGTCCATCAGATCTGCATGTTGGTCCTTCGAATCTGGGGTGTTCTTGTACTCCGATTTGGGCTGGTGCTTCAATCTTGTTCTCGTGCCTGTGCACAGTCTGGGCAACATACCCAGGGTTTGTTGCACCTACAGAAGCCCCCGGGCCTGCCCCGAACGCGTTGCCGAGCATTGTCGGGGTAGGGCCTAATAAGTGCACAGGTGAGGTTACTGAAGAGGCAGGTCTCTTCAGGTCTTCTTTCCTTCTTCATTAGCCTTGATTCCGGGCCAGTTTCCAGTTTCTCCGTGCATCGTGCGCCACGTTGTGGAAGAACTTTGATCGTGGCCTGCGGATTTTCCTCGCCCCACGATCACGGGTCAGAAACTTCCATCCCACTTGCCTCCCGTTTCGCACACACCTGCCATGTGTTCCGCATGCATTGGGTGTGGTAGGTGCTGGATGCGGAGGGCACGGGGAGGAGTGCCATGGCTGAAAAACGAGCGCCGATGGTTGGAGCAGAGGGTCTGTCGGAGTAAATAGCCACGGGTAGCCTAACTGACTGCCCCTGGCTCTTCAGAAAATTATCAGGCCATTTGGGCCTTCAAGCATTTCAAGCATTGGGCCGCCTTCCCTGGTAGGCTACCTCTGAAGCCGACTCTCAGAAGGCGACCCAGCCTCAGCAACCTCCCCCCAAGATAACCACGGGATGGCCGACTCCAGGAAGCCGGCCATAGAGGATGCCGACTCCCCAGAGCCGGCCATGAAGAACGCCGACTCCACAGAGCCGGCCGCGAAGAGCGCCGACTCCAAGAAGCCGTCCAAGACCGCACCCACCAAAACTACACCCACATAACGGTGACAAGACGGGGTGTGGCCACAGTGCGGCCCACTACCCCCGAAGCCCGAGGCAGGCATGGCCACAGGACGCCGTACGGGACGGCCATCTCCCGTCCGGCTCGGCACTGTAGCCATGCTGGCCTCAACGTCACCCACGACAGACGCCAGTACGGCCCACGGGCGGCGGGCCCCCTTTAGCCAGAGAGAGGCGCGAAGGCGGCCCGGCCTCCCCAGTCGGCCAAGGGCGTAGCCGGCCCCAGAAGCCGGCTACCCCTCCCTCGAAGCATGTGCCACATTAAGGAGACAAGACGAGGTAAGGCTACAGTGAGAGCCCTCGAGGCGGCACACTGTAGCCACGCTTACCTCGACGAAGCCCTCGTCATCAGGGACGAGGCTACAGTAAGCAGCCGCCGACAAGACCCTAGGCAGTGGGGCCGGCCTGTCGACCAAGAGGCCGGCAGCCGGCGGGACCCACCAGTCGGCGGGCCCCAACGGCCGGCGGAGAAGCCGGCGAGCGCAGACACTGACGGCTGGGACCAGCGCCCAGCCGGATTACAATTGTACCCCCGGGGGGTAGGCCTATATAAACCCCCCGGGGCACCCATGCAAAGGGTTGGCTTCTTAGAGTTACACACACACCATAGAGAGAGGGAAGCAAGAGCTAGCCTTGTTCTTCTTCTCCCTTGAACCCAACAGCTCTAGGAGCATTTGTAGCTACTCTTTCTGATCTAGTGATCATGCGGAGACCCCGCAGAGCAGGACTAGGGGTGTTATCTCCTCGGAGAGCCCCGAACCTGGGTAAGATTCGCCGGCGTGCATGTCTTCGCCTCATCCCGTTTCCAGGCACCGGCGACGTCTTACTGGCACCCACCATGATAAGCCACCCGTTGGCATATGTCGCACCTACCACCCGACATTTGGCGCCCACCGTGGGGCCAGGTGCACCGTCGTCCGGAGACCTGTTCTGGACGGGAACCCTCTTCCTCCCCCGCGAGCGCAGCCAGCCTGCTGCGCCCGATGGCGTTTGCCTCGACGCGCTGCAAGGCGTCGACGACACCTGCGCGGCGAGCTGCCTCGCCGATCTGCTCGGCGAGACTCGCATCTCCGACGAGCCCGCGTCCGACGCGGGCACGGACTACCCCGAGAGCCGCCTCGTCAGCCTCCTCGACCAGCTTCACGTCTCTAGCGAGCCTGCTGCAGATGTGGAGTCGGTCGGCTCCACCGACCCGATGCTCGTCGACTCCGACACGGCGTCGCTCGACGCCTACCCCTCCGACGTGGTGGTCTTCGACGATCCTCTCCCTCGAGCTGACAGTGGCAGCAGCGCTGTCACCGAAGTGTTGGTCATCAACCACGTCGCCAACTCGGGCGAGAATGCCCACGACGCCCTGCAAGCGGTGATGCACGACCTGTCCGTCCCCATCCCGGCCGACGCCGACGCCGAGACCCTGGAGGCACGTCGCCTCGCCCTCGTCGCGGAGGCCAGAAGATAGCCTCCATGAGACGCCTCACCGAGGCCCACCAGCGCGAAGTCGACCGCGCCGCCTTCGGTACGCCGCCGCCTAGCGGACCGAGCCGAGCCGGCTTCGTCCAGAAGCGCGGCGCAGCTATCGCCAACATGTTGGGGGCAGATCGCCCCGTCTACGCCACCCCGCTCGAGAATCTGCGAGCCGCTCAGGCGGCCGCCGAAGAGCTAAATGGGCTGGGAGCCGACGAGCTCCCCTACATGACAAGACGGATCCAGCAGCTGATCGACGCGGCTGCAGAACGGCATGAAGCCGGCGCCCGCGCCGATAGTCATCCCCCGCGCCGAGAGCACGCCGCGACGTCCCGCTCGCCGACTGCGAGCGGCGCCCGCCAGAAGAAAGACAAGGAGCCGGCTGCTAGCCGCAGCCGGACTCGTATCACCATCGAGCGCGACGCGGAAGGCCGCCCTCGAGCGGTGGAGCGCCAAGGAAACCTGCCTCCTCCCCCGCCTCGAAGAGAGAGACGTCTCACCCCGCCGCCCGTCACGCACCCGACTCTTGGCGACCGACTCGGCCGCCGAGAAGGAGTCGGCGAGAACGATGCCCGCCACCGGATCGACCGCCTTGCTCGATCCCTGGCATTAGAAGAAGAAGACGATGTCGGCCCGCCATGCTTTGGCCCCCGCATCCGCGACGAGCCCTTCCCCAAAGGGTTCTCGCTCCCCAGAGACACGCCCAAGTACAACGGCTCAGTGAAGCCGGAAGATTGGCTCATCGACTACTCCACTGCTGTCAGCATAGCCAACGGCAATCGGCGTGTGGCCGTAAAGTACGTCCCCCTCATGCTGCAAGGCACGGCGCGCACCTGGCTCAACAGCCTCAAGCCCTACAGCATCAACAGCTGGCTGGACTTCACGGAAGTCTTCGTCCGCAACTTCACCAGCACGTACAAGCGGCCTCCCAAGCCCCGCCAGCTCTCCCTGTGCGTCCAAGGACCCAACGAGTCGACCCGCGACTACCTCACGCGGTGGGCCGAGCTCCGCAACTCCTGCGAGGGGGTGCACGAGGTTCAGGCCATCGAGTACTTCACCGCCGGGTGCCGAGAGGGCACCCTCCTCAAGCACCGACTCCTCTGCGACGAGCCGGCTACCCTCGACGAACTGCTGGTCATCGCGGACAAGTACGCCACGGCCGACTCCTCGATGAAGACCGAGCTTCGAGTAGACGCCTCTGGGAAGGTGATTGCTCCGGCTCCCAAGACGCCGGCTGGCGACTCCAATCGGCGCCCCTACCAGAACGATCACAAGCGCAAGGCCCCCATGCCGACTTCCACCAGTCGGCAGGTGGCCACAGTTGAAGATGAGCAGCCCGAAGAGCGGCCCGCTCCCAAGAAGAAGGGTGGCAGGCCGGCTTGGCAGCCGGCTTTCTCTTACGAGCAGACTCTCGACGCCCCCTGCAAGTTCCACAGCGGCGCGAAGCCGTCCAACCACACGACCCGAAAATGCCACTGGCTCACGCGAATCTCCAAGGGCGAAGGGTTGTTGCCGCCTCCGCCTCCCGGCCCGCCGCCTCCAGCCCCCCAGCAGCCGGCGGCTCGGCCGGCAGTCGGAGCCATCCAAGACGAGTTCCCTGAAGAGCACGCCGCCTACGTCGTCTTCACCAGCCAAGCCGATGACAAGCGTAGTCGGCGCCGTCAGCATCAAGAGGTCAACGCAGTCGCCTCTAGCGCTCCCGAGTTCATGCACTGGTCAGAGAAGCCAATCAGCTGGAGCCAGGCCGACCACCCAGAGGTGATGCCATCCCCTGGCTCCTATGCACTGGTCTTGGATGTCACCCTCGCGACGGAGAGGCGAGCTGCCCGATTCTCCCGCGTCCTGATAGATGGCGGAAGCAGTATCAATATACTGTACCGCGATACCATGGAGAAGCTGAACATCAAGGCGAAGCAGCTTATGCCAAGCCGAACCGTGTTCCATGGTATCGTCCCCGGCTTGTCTTGCTCCCCAATCGGCAAGATTAAAATGGATGTTCTCTTCGGAGACAAAGATCATTTTCGCCGAGAAGCGATCTGGTTCGAAGTAGTGGATCTGGAGAGCCCCTACCATGCTTTGCTTGGCCGACCTGCTCTGGCCAAGTTCATGGCTGTGCCCCACTACGCCTACCTGAAGATGAAGATGCCGAGCTCGAAGGGGATCATCACGGTAGCCGGCGATTACAAGAAGTCCATCGAGTGTGCCATGGCCAGTAGCCGGCTGGCCGAGTCCCTCGTAGTGGCAGAAGAGAAGAAGATGCTGGAGCGGGTTGTGGCCATGGCCGGCAAGCAGCCGGCCCTGTCCCCCAACCCCAAAGATTGTGATGCGCAGGGCTCCTTCCAGCCTGCCAAAGAGACGAAGAAGATACCTCTGGACCCGGAGAATCCGGAGAGGTTTGCCGTCATTGGGGCAAACTTGGACAGTAAATAGGAAGGCGAGCTCGTCGACTTCCTCCGTGAGAATCGAGACATTTTTGCATGGTCCCCAAAGGACATGCCGGGTGTCCCGAAGGATTTCGCCGAGCACAAATTACATGTCCGAGCCGACGCGAAGCCGGTCAAGCAGCCCCTCCGCCGACTGTCAGAAGAGAAGCGAAGAATCGTAGGAGAAGAGATAGCCCGGCTCCTTGCCGCTGGCTTTATTATGGAAGTGTTTTTTCCAGAGTGGCTTGCCAACCCAGTTCTGGTACTGAAGAAGAATAACAAGTGGCGTATGTGTATAGACTACACCAGCCTGAACAAGGCCTGCCCCAAGGATCCGTTTGCTTTGCCACGGATTGACCAAGTGATAGACTCCACAGCCGGATGCGAGCTGTTGAGTTTTTTGGATGCCTACTCAGGGTACCATCAGATCAAGTTGGACCCAGCAGACCGCCTGAAGACTGCCTTCATCACACCATTTGGAGCTTTCTGCTACCTGACTATGACATTCGGCTTGAGGAATGCCGGTGCCACTTTTCAGCGTTGCATGCAGAAATGCCTCCTGAAGCAACTCGGCAGAAATGCCCACGTCTATGTAGACGACATTGTGGTGAAGACAGAGAAGCGCGGCACCCTGCTGGAAGACCTCAAAGAAACATTCGCCAACTTGCGCCGATTCCAAATCAAGCTCAACCCCGAGAAGTGCGTGTTCGGAGTACCAGCCGGCCAGCTGCTAGGCTTCCTGGTCTCCGAACGCGGCATCGAGTGCAACCCTGTGAAGATCAAGGCCATCGAGAGGATGGAGATTCCCACCAAATTGCGAGATGTGCAGAAGTTCACCGGGTGCTTGGCCTCCCTGAATCGCTTTATCAGCCGACTAGGAGAGAAGGCTCTCCCCCTGTACCGACTCATGAAGAAGTCCACTCACTTCGAGTGGAATGACCAAGCCGACCAAGCCTTCCATGAGTTGAAGAAGATGCTGACCACTCCGCCTGTCCTGGCAGCGCCGACTGAGAAGGAGCCCATGCTCCTCTACATTGCCGCGACTAGCCGAGTAGTCAGTACAGTTGTTGTGGTCCAGCGCCCGGAAGAAGGCCGAGCCCAGCTAGTCCAGAGGCCGGTGTACTACCTAAGCGAAGTGCTATCCAGCTCAAAGCAGAACTACCCGCACTACCAGAAGATGTGCTATGGGGTGTACTTCGCCGCCAAGAAGCTGAAGCCCTACTTCCAAGAGCATCCCATCACGGTCGTGTGCACCGCCCCGCTCGCCGAGATCATAGGCAGCCGGGATGCATCCGGCCGGGTGGCTAAATGGGCCATTGCATTGGCACCATACACGATCTTCTACCAACCCCGCACCGCCATCAAGTCCCAAGCACTGGCCGACTTCCTCGTCGACTGGGCCGAGACCCAGTACCTACCGCCGGCTCCCGACTCTACCCATTGGCGGATGCACTTTGACGGGTCCAAGATGCGCACCGGCTTGGGAGCCGGCATCGTCCTCACCTCTCCCAAAGGCGACAAGCTCAAGTACACGCTGCAGATCCACTTCGCCGCCTCCAACAACGTGGCCGAGTACGAGGCGCTCGTACATGGGCTCCGGCTAGCCAAAGAGCTCGGCATACGCCGGATCCTGTGTTACGGCGACTCAGACTTGGTGGTCCAGCAGTCGTCTGGCGACTGGGACGCCAAGGACGCGAACATGGCGAGCTATCGATTCCTCGTCCAGCAGATCAGCGGGTACTTCGAAGGGTGCGAGTTCCTTCACGTGCCAAGGGCCGACAACGACCAAGCAGATGCCCTAGCACGGATCGGCTCCACCCGACAAGCCATACCGACTGGCGTCTCCCTCCAGCGCCTCCTCAAGCCGTCCATCAAGCCGTCTCCAGAGTCGGACTCTATCTTCGTACCGCCTGTGCCAGATGCAGCCGGATCCGACTGGAGGAACCCCGCAGGCGGCACGGGGACTTCGACAACTGGCCCGGGGACTGCCGTAGTCGCACCCGGCCCGGGGACTTCAGAACCCGGCCCGGGGACTGCAGCAGTCGGCCCGGGGACTGCAGCAACGCAAGAAGCGGTGGCCGACTCCAATTCCACGCCACACAACCCACCCACCCGAGTCATGGTGGCTACACTAACAGAAGAAGAAGTCACAGCTCCATCATGGGCCCAGCCCATCCTCAAGTTCCTAGTCAGCAGAGAGCTGCCGGCTGATGAGATCTCAGCAAGACTAGTGCAACGACGAGCCGGAGCATATGCAATAATCAACAGAGAGCTTGTGAAGCGCAGCGTCACTGGAGTCTTCCAGCGTTGTGTCGAGCCAGAAAAAGGAGTGGCAATCCTCAAGGATATCCACCAAGGCGAATGCGGCCACCACGCAGCCTCAAGATCACTTGTGGCCAAGGCTTTCCGCCATGGTTTCTTTTGGCCGACTGCCTTGGAAGATGCCAAAGAGATAGTCAAGAGCTGCAGAGGATGCCAAGTCTTCAGTTCCAAGCAACACCTGCCGGCTTCTGCACTCAAGACCATTCCCCTCACCTGGCCCTTTGCCGTCTGGGGACTGGACATGGTGGGCCCTTTCAAGACAGCCCGCGGCGGCTTGACACATCTGCTTGTCGCCGTGGACAAGTTCACCAAGTGGATCGAAGCGAAGCCGATCAAGAAGCTGAACGGGCCGACTGCCGTAACATTCATCACTGACATCACTACTCGGTACGGCGTGCCGCACAGCATCATCACCGACAACGGCACAAACTTTGCCAAAGGAGCACTGGCACGTTTCTGCGCGACGCAGGGCATCCGACTGGACTTAGCGTCCGTTGCCCACCCGCAGTCAAACGGCCAGGTCGAGCGAGCAAATGGACTCATCCTCTCCGGCATCAAGCCCCGACTGGTTGTACCACTGGAGCGATCGGCCGGCTGCTGGCTCGATGAGCTGCCGGCTGTCCTCTGGAGTCTGCGCACTACACCCAACAAGTCGACCGGCTTCACTCCGTTCTTCCTTGTATATGGTGCCGAGGCTGTCATCCCAACCGACATCGAGTTCGACTCGCCTCGGGTCACCATGTACACGGAGGCGGAGGCCAAGGAAGCAAGAGAAGACGGCGTCGACCTACTAGAAGAAGGCCGGCTGTTAGCACTCAGCCGGTCCGCCATCTACCAGCAAGGGCTGCGCCGCTACCACAACCGCAAGGTCAAGCCAAGATCCTTCCAAGAGGGCGACCTTGTGCTTCGGCTGATCCAGCGAACAGCCGGCCAGCACAAGCTCTCGGCCCCTTGGGAAGGCCCCTTCGTCATCAGCAAGGCACTAGGCAACGACTCCTACTACTTGATCGACGCGCAAAAACCAAGAGCACGCAAGAGAGATGACTCCGGCAAGGAGTCGGAGCGACCATGGAACGCGAACCTCCTGAGAAGATTTTACAGTTGAAAGCAGTATGTATCATGCTACCCTTTTGTATTAAGTACGAACCAACAGGCCCCCCGAACAGTACTCGGGGACTGCCTTCATTTATCTATGAATGACGAGTGTCATATCCATGAATGTATTATTACATTTGATTTCTTGTCTGGCACCGGGTTCGACTAGTCGGCCCGGGGACTGGCCGCCTTGAGCTATATTAAAAGTTCTACCTGAAGTCAGACAAGTAGTGTGCCGGCTCCCGAGTCCTCTCTTGTTGAAAGTCGCAGCTCGAAGAACCGACTGTCCGACTAGCAAGAGCCAAGGCAGAAAGGATGCCCACACGAAAAACGGCTAAGGACTAACGAACTTATATAGCAAAAAGACGGCCTCCAACCACGCTTGCCGGCTGTCAGAACAGCCGGCTGGCCGGCTTCCTAAACACTTAGCTCTAATCCAACAAAGCTAGAGTACTTGCCCTCCCAATTGGCCAAGCACTCCTCCAGCCACAGATTGCAGAGCAACTGTTTGACTGGGGAGGCGGCAACCAAGGGAGGGCGGCAAAGGAAACAGCAGAAGGATGAAAAGCAAAGAACGAGGAAAAGCCAAACGCATGCATAAGTCATATATACATATAAAGCCCCCAACAGGCCGGCAATCGACATAAGTTCGAATACACCCCCAGTGGGTGGAATTGTGCAGACTTAACAGAATATTGTTCCAAAAGTGACAAGACAGGAAAACAAAAGATAGCAGACTAGACTAAGGCGCGGTGCGGGAGCCAG
The DNA here is from genome assembly GCF_018294505.1 of Triticum aestivum. NCBI lineage: Eukaryota > Viridiplantae > Streptophyta > Magnoliopsida > Poales > Poaceae > Triticum > Triticum aestivum. Next base: position 325,570,324 of record NC_057814.1, on the reverse strand, counting down.
GCTGGTCGGTGGAGATGGCGTCGCCGGCTGAAGGAGTGGCCGGCTGGCGGGTCTCGGCTTGGTCACCACCGGTGGCAGGCGACGCACCCGCGCGTGACGTGGTGCTGGAGGCGCGGTCAGGCTGAGGCTGGTCGGCCGCTCCACCATCCGGCTCGGCGTCTTCACCCTCCTCCTCCTCCTCCTCGCCCTCGTCGCTGGAGTCGATCTCCTCCGCCGAGTCTTCACCGTCTGCCGGGTTCAGCCCGAACCACTCCTCCGGCTGGGCGACACCGTTGTCATCTACCTCAGGGGCGAAGACGCTGGTGTCGGTGTAGTCGGCGATCGCCGAAGCCCGCCGGATGATAGCCGGCCGCGCCGGCTCCAGCTCCGTGTCGGCTTGCTGCCGCCAGGTAGCCAGCTGGTCCAGACTCAGGCCGGGGTACCAGGCCTTGACGAACTCCAGCGCCCGCCTGGCGCCGGACCGAGCCGCCGAGGCCTTCCAGGCTTCGAAGCGACCGACCGCCACCTCCAGCCAGTCGGCAGTCCGACTGGGGGTGCGGGGAACCACTTCGCCGGGCCAGAGGGCGGCCAATACTTGCGCCCCGGCACGCTGAAGCCGGCGGAGCAGTCGGTGAGCCGGCTGGAGACGGGCCTGGATCGCCAAGAGCTGCTCCTCCAGCGAACGGCCAGCGCTTGGTGCAATCTCGAAGCCAGCCTGCCTTCGCGCTTGGCGGCGGGCCTCGATGATCTGGTTGGCGGCGGTAGAGTAGCCAGGGAAGTACTCTGCGCAAGAAAGAAAGAGAAAGAAGAGAAAACACCAAGTCAGAAAACGAGCCAAAAGCGGCAGACGGCAAGAAAGGACGAAGAAGTAGGCGGCTTACCGTCAACCAGATCTTCGATCTGACCATAGCCATTGATCAGAGTCTGCCTTGCTTCAGCCCAGCCAGCCGCTTCTGTCTCGTACTCGGCCTGGAGGGCGGCTTCGCGGTCCTGCACCGCCTTCAGAGCCGCCTTGTGGCCCTCCTCCTGGTCGGCCAACCTCTTGGCCAGGCGGTCGCGTTCCTGCACCAAGGCGGCAAGCTCGGCCTCCTTGGCACGAAGGGCAGTCTGAGACTCTCCCAGCTGTGCCCTCAGACCGGCGTTGGCCGCTGCAGGGACGGCAGAAAAAGAAGAAACAATAAGAGGAAGTCGTCAAGGAAGATCCGACCCGACTGCTCAGCAGTCGGCCCGAATCTCGGGGACTACACCCAGTGGGTGCGCTGACGCGCCCCCACGTGAGATAAAGAACAAAGCACTTACCCCGGCTCTCAGTTAGGTCGGCGGTCTTCTGGGTCAGCTCCCGAGCCTGGGAGTTGAAGGCAGCCGCACGAAGATTGTGGTAGTCCTGCAAGACAGGCAGAAGATCGAAGTAAGAACAAGAATAGCAAAGCCAAATCCACTAAGAAGTTCCAAGCCGCCTGCTCAGCAGCCGACTCGGAACTCGGGGACTACACCCAGTGGGTGCGCTGACGCGCCCCCACGGAAGAAACCAAGATCAAGAAGAAGCAAGATAAGAAGACTAACCCGGATGGCCGCCCGCGTCGCAAGGAATTCGTCGGTGTATTGCCTCAGCGCCGTAGCCTGGGCCTGGAGCCGGGTCCGGACGTCCTGCGCGGCCACGTTCATCACGGCCGTCCCTCCGCCCGGCGTCCACCCCGAGGTGGCGCTGGCCACCTCCACATCCTGGGCCGACGAGCTGGAGCCCGCGGCCGGCTGCGGCTCCGACGCAGCCTTCTGTGGCTCTGACGCAGCCTTCCCCGCGCGCCGGCTCGGCGGCATCCGGACCGCCAGCTCAGTCCTCGCGGCCGGCTCGCCCCCCGCCGACTGCGCAGGCGGCAGATCAGGCCGGCCGCCTTGAGCCGCCCCAGTCGGCGGGGTCGGCACCGGCGCCCTCTCCAGGATGACGACGTCGTCATCCCTCTCCAGCCCCGGCTGGTCACCGCCGGCTTCTTCTGGCGGGGGCTCCGGGGCCCCAGGCGCTGCGACGCGCAGTGGGGTGACCAACAAGGCCCCCTCCGCCATCGCCGCAGCTGCAGCCTCCGCTTGGGCCTTGGCTGCGGCGTCGGCGCGCGCCTTCGCCGCCTCCTCCTCCTGCGCCGCCTGGGCGGCGGCCGCCTTCCGTGCCTCCGCCTCCCGCGCCTCCCGCTCCTCCCGCACCTCCCGCGCGTTCCGCTCCGTCGCCGCCTGAAGGTCGGCGCGGGGGTCCACGCGACGAGTGGTGCTCCCAGATCCCCTCGGCGACTCAACGACGGAGGCGGCAGCCGCCCGCTCGAGCGACAATGGAGCTCTGGTTGTTTGGAGAAAAAGACAAGGATTCAGGAGCCACCAGAGAAAAGAAAAAAGAGTACACGAAGGAGTTTGAACTTACGCCGACACCGTCTGCGGTTGCTTCACCGTCTTGCGGAAGCGAGCCGCATTCGCGGCCGCCTCCTCCCGCCTAGTCGCTGCTGCCCTGCCTCGGGGTTTCTTCGTCCGACTGCCGAACAAACCCTGCGCGGCACGACGCTTTTGCCCGCCGCCCCGAGCAGGCGGTGCAGCGGAGGAACCCGCGCCGCGGCCAGACGCCGGCTGACGGCGCGGGACGACTTCGGCCTCGTCGTCGTCCGGCCAGTCGTCGAAGCTGACTCCATGCCCGGAGCCGCCTGCTTCGCCGCCGGCTCGGCCACCGCCCGGCTCGGTGTTGTCGTCCATAGCAGCCGCCCCCAAGTCGGGGTCCTCCAGATCGTGCTCCGTCCGGTCAGGGACGAATCGGCGCTCCGCGTCCGACCCGCCGGCAGGCCGAAGAAGAGGGCTCTGTCGAAGACAAGCCGACTAGTCAGAGTCGGCCAAAGGAACTCGGCGACAAAACTGAGAGAAGAAGAAGAGACAAGGAGAACATACCGTGGGCGGCGGATTGGCTCGGCTATATGGCTCCTTGCCGAACTGCCACTCTGCGGAGAGTTTGCAGTTCGCGAGGTAGTTCACCATATAGGCCACCTCGTCGTGCGGCATGTCCTTGGTACACATCCGGCTTGGATCGAGCTGGCCGCTCATCTGACAGATCAGATGAGGGCGGCTCTGGAGCGGGAGTACCCGGCGCGTGACGAAGGCGGCCAGCAGGTCGGACCCCGACAAGCCCTCCGACTGGGTCATCGCTCGCACTCGGGCGACGGCTGCGTTCCAGCCGGCGTCAGCGTCACGGCCCGGTAGGACCACTGGGGCCGCCTGCCCGCCGGTGGGCCGGCTACGTAAGCCGGCAGATTGACGTAGTCGCCCTGCGGGGCGACGTTCTTCACGTAGAAGTATGACTTTTGCCATAGCTTCACCGTCTGGATCAGCGTGATGATGGGGAAGGGGTTGTCGGCAGCCACCCTCCGCATCGCGATGAAGGCGCCAGTCTGAGCCGGCACGCCCTGCATGCGCGTGCCCAGCTTGGACTGGAAGAACTCCCCCCAGAGCTCGAGGGTAGGGAGGACGCCGAGGTAGCCTTCGCACAAGGTGACGAAGGCAGACAGCAGCACCACCGCGTTCGGGGTGAGGTGGTGCGGCTGGAGCTGGTAGAACTCGAGCCAAGAGCAGAAGAAGGCGCTCACGGGCAGGCCGATGCCGCGCAAGAAATGCGAGCGGAAGACCACCCGCTCGCCCTCCCGCGGCTCCGGCGTAATCTCCTTCGCCGGCGCGAGACGGACCTCCACCTTGTCCGCGCCGGGCACCCGCCGCGTCTTGCGGAGGAATTCGACATGATCCTCGTGGACGTTGGAGCCGTCCCAATCCCCGCCGTACTGCTCCGTGGCGGGAGGCATGGCGAAAACGAGCGCGGCGGCGGAGGAACGAGTGGTGGAAGAGCGCGGCGGTGAGGCGCTGTTGCAAGAAAGGGCAGGAGGAAGAAGATGGTGGAAAGAGGAGGAGCGTGCGAGAGCCTGCCGCTCTCCCTCCTCCCCCTACTTATAGCTTCGCAAGGTGAAGCCGGGGAGGCCGGACGTGGGGTGAGACGTGGGATTAACTGCACCCACTCCACCCACGCCTCGCGGTTATTACGCCCTAAAAGCATGCCGAAACTGCCGCAGGGAGACGTGCGGGCGGTTTCGGGCTGCAGAGAATCCACGCCTGGGCACGGGCGTGGGCGTGGCGGGCCCCCGCCCTACGGTGGCATCCCGTCGCGCGCGTGGGCTGGCAGGCTTTTTGGCCAAGAGAGGCCACGTGGTTCCCAGGCGGCAAGTGGCCGGCCCGCGGCCCGGTGCACGCGCTGGCGAGCTCCCGCCCTCCGACTCCAAATTTTTTGGCCAAGAAGGCGCGCCTAACCAAAGCCGGCTCCCAGCTGCCGGCTTGTCAAGATAGGAAGCTGATCGAGCTTCTCGACTCCTACCCAACCTCGAAGCCGAATCAGCTTCGGGGACTACTGTCGGAGTAAATAGCCACGGGTAGCCTAACCGACTGCCCCTGGCTCTTCAGAAAATTATCAGGCCATTTGGGACTTCAAGCATTTCAAGCATTGGGCCGCCTTCCCTGGCCGGCTACCTCTGATGCCGACTCTCAGAAGGCGACCCAGCCTCAGCAACCTCCCCCCAAGATAACCACGTGATGGCCGACTCCGGGAAGCCGGCCATAGAGGATACCGACTCCCCAAAGTCGGCCATGAAGAACGCCGACTCCACAAAGCCGGCGGTGAAGAGCGCCGCCTCCAAGAAGCCGGCCAAGACCGCAACCACCAAAACTACACCCACATAACGGTGACAAGACGGGGTGTGGCCACAGTGCGGCCCACTACCCCCAAAGCCCGAGGCAGGCATGGCCACAGGATGCCGTATGGGACGGCCACCTCCCGCCTGGCTCGGCACTGTAGCCCTGCTGGCCTCAACGTCACCCACGACAGACGTCAGTACGGCCCACGGGCGGCGGGCCCCTTCGGCCAGAGAGAGGCGCGAAGGCAGCCTGGCCTCCCCCAGTCAGCCAAGGGCGTAGCCGGCTTCCCCTCCCTCGAAGCATGTGCCACATTAAGGAGACAAGACGAGGTAAGGCTATAGTGAGAGCCCTCGAGGCGGCACACTGTAGCCACGCTTACCTCGACGGAGCCCTCGTCATCAGGGGCGAGGCTACAGTAAGCAGCCACCGACAAGACCCTAGGCGGTGGGGCCGGCCTGTTGACCAAGAGGCCGGCAGCCGGCGGGACCCACTAGTCGGCGGGCCCCAACGGCCGGCGGAGAAGCCGGCGAGCGTAGACATTGACGGCTGGGATCAGCGCCCAGCCGGATTACAATTGTACCCCAGGGGGGTAGGCCTATATAAACCCCCCGGGACACCCATGCAAAGGGTTGGCTTCTTAGAGTTACACACACACCATAGAGAGAGAGAAGCAAAAGCTAGCTTTGTTCTTCTTCTCCCTTGAACCCAACAGCTCTAGGAGCATTTGTAGCTACTCTTTCTGATCTAGTGATCATGCGGAGACCCCGTAGAGCAGGACTAGGGGTGTTATCTCCTCGGAGAACCCCGAACCTGGGTAAGATTCGCCGGCGTGCATGTCTTCGCCTCATCCCGTTTCCAGGCACCGGCGACGTCTTACTGGCACCCACCATGATAAGCCACCCGTTGGCATATGTCGCACCTACCACCCGACAGGGTCGGACTCGACTCCCAGAGTCACAGAGGGTGCAGAGAGGCCATATTGGAGGAGCGGGACGGCCATTTCCTGTATGAGGAGCCCGCCCCTGCCCTGTTTCCCTATAAAAAGGGCAGGGGTGGCGCTTCTCCGCACACACTTCTTCTTCTTCTTCTTCTTCTTCTTCTTCTTCTACTTCTCTGCAACCCTTCCCTTCTAGCCATGGTGAGAGGGCGAGGGCGCGGCGGTGTCCCAGTGGTGGCGATGAGAGCTTCTGCTCGACAGCGCATCCCTGCTCCCCCGGATCCTGAGGTGGTGGAACCGATCGCGAGGGGAGGAGGAAGGGACGAGGTCGAGGTCGCCGCGACACTCGAGGAAGAGGAGGGTGGGTGGCGCCTTGGATGTGCCTCCACCGGCGGCTCCCCCTCTGATGGAAGGGCATGTCGGGGACCAACCTCAGGAGTTCATCATTAGCCTATACAAGCCCTTGTGTGGTCGCCTTCGCCTCCCAACTCGCTTCGCGCGAGAGATGGAGCTCGAGCGACCACGCGCTCTATGGCTGCACATGAGGGGCTGTGGGAACGGAGGTATGAGGGTTGACGTCGACTTCCCTACCCCTCATGTAATGTACCTCCGCCGTGGTTGGAAGACCTTTGCCTGTGTTCACGGCTTCTCGGAGGGGCGCGTTCTCCAGTTCAAATTAATGGAGAATGGCCTGCTCTCCATCAAGATCTTCGGACGCTCGGGAGGTCGCTTAGGGTGCTGCGCGGAGAGCTTGACCGACGATGGAAGCTCCTCCTCGAGCAAAGACGACGAGGAGGACAGTGACGGCGATGATGACGGCAGTGGGCAGGGGAGCGACGACTCTGACTCCGGCTGATCGTCGCCCACACCATCTTCATCAGGCGACAACACCATCATCTGCATCCGCATCTCCTCCCCGGCAATGTTATTTGTCGGGGAGTTGGATGCAGAGATGCGAATGGTGCTCCCAGGCTCCTCCAGCTGGACCCCGGTGGGCTGCAGCTCCATTAGCCCAGCCGAGTCCTGCTGGCCATGGTGGCGGTGGTCGACAGGGCCGCCTCCACCATGCTCTCCATCAAGGCGTTCCCTCACACTCCCGTTCCCGCTGAGCTACCTCTCCTGGAGCCCAAGGGGAGCGGGCTGGGCTCCCGCCCAGGCGTTACTTTTGCCCTCCTCGCCTTCGACGACCGTGCTAGGAGGAGAGGGACAAGAAAGGGCATTACAGAGGACTTATCTTTTTTCAATCTTAAATCTGTAGGCATTTGCCAAATTTTAATTCAAATAATGTAATATCTAGTGTCCATGATTGTGTTATGTAATGCTTGTACTTGTATTACACTACTCCAGGATGCTGCTAACGCGACACTACGATGAGAGACCCTTCGACGAAACTGTGTGCGATGCAATAATCACAATCGATGGTGTGAAAAAACCGTCAAAAAAGGTGCAAAACGTTTGTGATGGAGGACGCATCAAACACGGTTTAGATTTTAGTTGCATGTGCGATGCAGGGCATACGATTCAGTTCAATTAACTGTTTGTGATGATGAGGAACAAAAGAAACGGGCAGCCAGATGAAGGTGTGTGCGATACACAACATACGGTTCACTAGGATGAACTGTGTGTGATCAGGCAACACAATGGAAACGGTTCAACTGAACAAGATGTGTGTGATACGTGGCAAACAGGTCCGTAATCATAAATGTGTGCGAAGACCAATAATAACATAGACGATTGCTGCTAATAAGCCATGTGATTTGCTCTGTCTAGAGAATAATAACATGTATAGGGACTTGATTCCATAAATAGATTGAACATCGAATTACATATGTGGCTAGTACACACATGACCTTTGCACACACAGAAGTACGTTCCAAAATGCCTATGAAACTCAAATAATTTATAAAAAGGCAAAATGAACCGTGATTAATTTCATATTTCTAGGACGACGCTACTATATATAGTTGCATGTTGCCTCTGTAAAATAAATCAAGGTGGGAAGAGACATCGTATGTCATTTCGCACACATAGGTGACGAGGTCCCTCTCGGAACCATGAGCGTTTTTGAGAGAAGCTCCGGTTTGTAAGAAGATTGTACCAATACTTGTCCCAAATTGGACTAATTTTTTACCACAACATGTTGGTGCTATGACATAAGACCATGCCAAGTTTCATGATTTTGAGGTGAGTTTTGGATTTGTAGTCATTTTGAAACCAGGTTTCTCAATGTTTACTGTAGAGTCGGCACCGCCCTGGATAGGCTTTTTCCTTGTGGGTCCCAGGTGATAAATCCAAATCTGTGACTACCATCAGCTTTTCTTATTAAGAATTACAGCCCTTGGTGTGCAAGCTGAAAATAAGTTTGTGGGTGCTGGTGGGCACTAAAAACTTGCGGTTATGTGATGAACAAAGATATCAAGGATCCTGCGAGAGTGATGTTCTTTGCCTATGTTGTGAATGCTTATAATATTTATGTCTTAATTAAAGAAATGGCAAGCCATTGGCCCAGTATGAAAGAAAATATGGGTCAAAGCCGAGTTGAAAAGGGCAACAATATCTAACTCCAGCTAACAAACAGTACAAAAGCACGAGGATTAATTGCTCATCAGGTTTAGACAAAATCCAGATTGAACAGGACAATGACATCTAACTCAACCAAAGTTTTTGGCAGTCACAATCAAATGGATCAGTCTGATCCATAAAATCAAGATCAACGACCAGAAATTCTACTGGTCCATGATGACAAGATGTTGTAAATAGAAGCCGAGCACGATCAGAAGCCCTTAGGTCCACATGAAACTCCTCTTTATGTTGTTCAACACCTGCAGCCGTAAGAAATTTCTTGTTGAAAAACTTAATCCTCATGGACAATAGTGCCCTCGCATTCAACATGAAGAATGTGACAAAGCTAGTGTTTGCATTGTTGGAGGCATATCCTTCCAGTGTTACTGTCTTCAAACGAACGTCGTGAGATCTGAGAAAATCCCGGTGCTTCTTGAACCATCGATTGGTTATACCTTTTTATCCATGTGTTAGTGCCTAAATAGAGATGAAGATTGAAAACAATTAATGTCTAAAAAAGATTATGTTGAAAGAGTGATAGCTGAACGATTAATTATAGTACATTATATATGGGCTTTCAATGTGCGTGAAATCATCACCTTCATATACAAATTCTCCTGACATTGAAAGCATTGTAGCAAGGCAATAATGATGTTGAGATCAAAACACCACATAGTGATATATAAGGTCTTGACAGAATCCACCACCGCTGATAGGATGGACAAGCGCTTCATTGAGCATAGAACTTAATATTATCACTGAAAGTGTACTCCAACATGATACTTAACTTATGCGCACAAATGAAAAATGCAAATTACAAAAGTGTACGTGAATAATATACGGTACCTCAATAGGTGTGGAGGCAAACACCATCTCGAACCATTCAAACAGATCACTAATTACACCCAAGGTCTCCAGTTTAGGTGCAGAGACCACAGTTATTTGTGAAGGTTTATAACAACAATTAATGTGCAACCTTCGAAGTAAAGGGGTGTCTTCGATGATGAACTCATGTCCTTCAAAATGAATTCCAATGCTTACAAGGTGAGACGACTTTATTTTGAGACAAGGGATATGCATTCCTATTCCAAAAACAAGCACCAAATGCTACAGTGTAGGGCAGCTAGAGTGGATGATGCAGTGAAGTGAGGCTACCGACAGATCAACCAACACAAGCGCAAGTTTTTTCAACACTCGCAATCGAAGCATTTGTACCAGATAGTCTGCTAGATGGCACCGGGTCAAGGTGGCGGTGTGGAGATAGGAGGAAAACCATGAGATGGGCATCGGTGGTGAGGGCACAGATGCAACTCTTGGTGGTAACCTATCGCTGTAATGGTAGAACTCAAGCTGCTGGAGTTTATCAGATTGACGGGATGTCAGCCAGGCATCCACCATGCAGGGTATGTCCAGCAGGTAGCATGCCGGGATGCAGATGCGTTGAACGGAGCCCCCGTGGGAAGAGATGATGGCTCCGGCGAGTTCAGAATCATCATCGACAGATAGCTGACGACAGTCGAGATTAAGAGGCGCGGTGCACCATAGAGTGCGCCACCGAGATGCGAGGACTTGTGTGCGGCAGCCATCCTTGGTGGGGAGAAGAGAGATGATCTCCCCAAGGATTCCATCTGGGAGATCGCTGATGCGGTCCGCCAGAGATTGTACTGGTTCCTCAGGTCCAGGGGGCGCTTCTGGCTGCACAGCCGGGTCCAAGATCTACATCCGGCGGCGGCGCTGGTCGGAGCCTCATCTGTGTACATACCAATCTGAAAGAAAAAATGGCATAACATGTAGGACATTCGAAATCAATTCTCAAGATAAGGAAGAAAAAAGGAACAAACATATATGTATGACATTCAAAATCAATTCTCAAGATCTGGATACGAATTATTAGCAGGCAAGCTAACCCTAGTCGGATTATTAGCAAAAATCATTTGTACAGAACAAACAATTAATCACTAACTCTATACGGATAACATTCAAACAATCAATACACTACGTGCATCTAACGGATCTTAATTACTCTGATTTCATGGACTGAGAGAACATAACCATAGGATTTGTATTCTAGAAAAATTATAGAGGGGCGGGGTGGGTTGGGGGGGGCGGATTAACCAGAGAAAACACTTGATATGTTTGCCACACAAATGGGTATATAGATTACTACCCGGTTTTCCGTCGGAGTCGCAGTTGTTGCCAGAGTTGCTGTTGACCTCCGGCTCCGGCAAGGGGGCACGACGGCGCCGATGAATTCAAGGTCATCCTGCTGCCCGCGCGAGACCTCGTCGGCGGTGACAAAAACCTAAGTGGCCAGCTTCACGCATTGTGCGGGTGCTTCATCAGCCCCGGCATCGCCACTCCCTCCAATGGTGCACTTTGGCGGCATCGTCATACACTCCGGAGTCCAAACGTCGGTGACCACTGTGGACCGGGGGTGCGGCCGCCTATTATGGCCGGCAGCTTGGACACGCAATTAATACGGACCAGTGGGAGCGAGGCAGGCTGCGGTCAAAAGTTGTCTCGCCTCCCGTTGAGCCTGCGCGGCGGACGTCTGCCATTCCTACCATCATTGCACACAGCTACTCGCACGCCTCCCCATCAATACACACACATGCACGCATGCCTCCTACTATGCCTGCGCGGCGGACTGCTCGCATGCGTCTCGTCAACTCACACCTACTCGCACGGCGCACGGGGCGTGTGGCAACACGTATATTTTTTGGTTTATTTTCTACCGCTTTACTGCTTCACTAAACTCTTTGCATTGAAGAGATGCACAAATCCTGCGTTGAACATCTCGCACGCTTCCCCATGAACCTGCGCACCAGACGTGTTTTGGACTTACTAGAATTTAAAAACCAGGCATCTCAATGTTTTGCCGGCAATCAACAGTGCCCTGGTGTTTGAAATTCATTCCCATTTCTTGCATGGGACCTAAGCATGCACATAAGGAGACAGATTTGAATTTTCAACCAATTTATATGCACTGGAGTATGTGCATACAGTTCAAATCTTAATTATGCACATAACTGCATTAAAAACTCAGTTAATGCATAAAAATGTCCAAACGAACCTCGAAAAATCACAAAAATTGACACAACACTCCTGTTGTTCTATGTTGACACGAGAAAAAATTTGAAAGCACTAAGAGGCAATGGATATCGTTTCATCCCCAAAGGTGGGACGTTCCCTACCAAAACCATAATGCTTGTTGTGAGAACCATATACCCAAACCTGCCCCAAATGGGACAAAAAATTTACCATGGCATGTTGATGCCGCTCCATGATAGCATGCCAAGTTTCATGAATTTCAGACGAGTTTTGGATTTACTAGAATTTAAAAACCAGGCATCTCAATGTTTTGCCAGCAATCAACGGTGCCCCGGTGTTTGAAATTCATTCCCATTTCTTGCATGGGACCTAAGCATGCACCCAAGGATACAGATTTGATTACCAATTTATATGCACTGGAGCATGTGCATGTAGTTCAAATTTGAATTATGCACATAAATGCATTGAAAACTCAGTTAATGCATAGAAATGTCCAAACGAACCCCGAAAAATCACAAAAATTGACACAACACTCCTGTTGTTCTATGTTGACATGAGAAATTTTTTGGAAGCAATAAGAGGCAATGGATATTGTTTCGTCCCCAAAGGTGGGACGTTCTCTACCGAAACCATCATGCTTGTTGTGAGAAGCTCTGGTTTGTGAGAAGCATATACCCAAACCTGCCCCAAATGGGACCAAATTTTACCACGGCATGTTGATGCCGCTCCATTATAGCATGCCAAGTTTCATGAATTTCAGACGAGTTTTGGATTTACTAGAACTGAAAAGCCATGTATCTCAATTTTTTGCCGGCAATAAACGGTGCCCCAGTGTTTGAAATTCATTCCCATTTCTTGCATGGGACCTAAACATGCACATAAGGACACAGATTAGATTTTTCAACGAATTTATATGCACTGGAGAATGTGCATGTAGTTAAAATTTCAATTATGCACATAAATGCATTGAAAACTCAGTTAATGCATAAAAATGTGCAAACGAACCCCGATAAATCACAAAAATTGACACAACAGTCCTGTTGTTCTATGTTGACACGAGAAAATTTTGAAAGCAATAAGAGGCAATGGGTATCGTTTCGTCCCCAAAGGTGGGACGTTCCCTACCGAAACCATCACGCTTGTTGTGAGAAGCTCTAGTTTGTGAGAAGCATATACACAAACCTTCCCCAAATGGGACACAAATTTTACCAGGGCATGTTGATGCCACTCCATGATAGCATGCCAAGTTTCATGAATTTCAGATGAGTTTTGGATTTACTAGAATTTAAAAACCAGGCATCTCAATGTTTTGCCGGCAATCAACGGTGCCCCGGTGTTTGAAATTCACTACCATTTCTTGCATGGGACCTAAGCATGCACCCAAGGACACATATTTGATTTTTCAACCAATTTATATGCACTAGAGCATGTGCATGCACATAAATTTGAATTATGCACTCAGTTAATGCATAAAAATGTCCAAACGAACCCCAAAAAAACCAAAAATTGACACAACACTCTTGCTGTTCTATGTTGACACGAGAAATTTTTTGCAAGCAATAAGAGGCAATGGATATCGTTTCATCCCCAAAGGCAGGACGTTCCCTACGAAAACCGTCATGCTTGCGGTGACAAGCTCTGGTTTGTGAGAAGCATATACCCAAACCTGCCCCAAATGGGACAAAACTTTTACCACGGCATGTTGATGCCGCTCCATGATAGCATGCCAAGTTTCATGAATTTCAGACAAGTTTTGGATTTACTAGAATTTAAAAACTAGGCACCTCAATGTTTTGCCGGCAATCAACGGTGCCTCGGTGTTTGAAATTCATTCCCATTTCTTGCATGGGACCTAAGCACGCACCCAAGGACACAGATTTGATTTTTCAACCAATTTATATGCACTGGAACATGTGCATGTAGTTCAAATTTGAATTATGCACATAAATGCATTAAAAACTAAGTTAATGTATAAAAATGTCCAAACGAACCCAGAAAAATCACAAAAATTGACACAACACTCCTGTTGTTCTATGTTGACATGAGAAAAAAAATTGGAAGCAATAAGAGGCAATGGATATCGTTTCATCCCCAAAGGTGGGACGTTCCCTATCGAAACCATCATGCTTGTTGTGAGAAGCTCTGGTTTGTGAGAAGCTTATACCCAAACCTGCCCCAAATGGAAAAAAACAATTTACCCCGGCATGTTGATGCTGCTCCATGATAGCATGCCAAGTTTCATGAATTTCAGAAGAGTTTTGGACTTACTAGAAATTAAAAGCCATGTATCTCAATGTTTGCGGCCGAGTGACGGTGGCAGGGTGTTTGAAATTCATTCCCACTTCTTGCATCGGACCTAAGAATGCAACCAAGGACACATATTTGATTTTTCAACCAGTTTATATGCACTGGAGAATGTGTGTGTAGTTCAAATTTTAATTATGCGCATAAAATGCCTGGAAAACCCAGTTAATGTATAAAAATGTCCAAACGAACCCCGAAAAATTCCAAAATTGAACACAACACTCCTGTTGTTCTATGTTGACATTAATTTTTTTGAAAGCAATAAGAGGCAATGGATATCGTTTCGTCCCCTGTAACATCCCCAGCATCACACTACAGTAATCTCGCCCTAATAAAGGTCATGTCATCATGCTCATCATGCCAAAATGCCACTTGTCCAAAATCTGCTTCAAATTCAAATTCAAATTGCATGTCAAATATTTGCTTATTCTTTCATGGAATCAAAATAGTTCACAATATGACAAATATTCTCTAAGTATTTTTCATGTTAAAACCAAAATCTTTGGAGTTCCCAAATTGCCCCTAGAAATTAATTAGTGTTCCAGCAGCATTTAAATATGCCATTCCCAATTTCCAAAATTCCTAGTCAAATCCTCTTGCCTCCAAAGTATTTGTGGCAATACCTAAAAATGTGGAGGAATTAATGGGCCAAGTCCCATATTTTTCCTAAATCCTTTGGATGCTCAAATAAATCTTTTCCTCTCTGTATTTTAATTTTTTTTAAAAAGAGAAAGAGCACAGGCCACTGCGCACAAGGCCGAGTGCACAGTGCCTGGCCCGAGCCAACTGCCACCGCGCCCCCCCTTGGGCCTCAGCCCACCTGTCCGACCCAGGCCGCCCAGCTCCCCCTCCCGCGTCATCTTCACTGTGCGGGCGACCGAGCGCCCGTGCCCGTGGTCGCCGCCCCACGCCGCGGCAACGCCCGGGATAAGGACGAGCCCTCCCCCCTCGACCTCATCCTCGTCAGCCCCCTCCCCGCGCAGATATTTTTCCCTCTCCCCCCAGATCTCGCCCAATCTCCACCTCGAGCACTCCGTCTCGCCTGAGCGCCGTGTCGCCGCTGTCTGGCACCACCGCGGCGAGCGCCGCCCCCTCTTCCCTCCGACGTGCCCTTCCGCTTCACCAGCCACCGTTGCATCTTCTCCGACCGCACGCTCGAGCGGGACGCCCCCGCGGCGCCGTCCCCGCCACCGGCTTCTTCCTCGGCCCCGACACACTCCGTCGACGAATCCGGCCACCTCGAGCCTCCATCAAGCCCGCTGCCATCCCCTACGGCCCCACGGTGAGCTCCCGTGCGTAACCCCTCACCCCCCCGTCTGTTTCCATGCGTGTAACCGCCATCGCCATAGCTCCCGTAGGCCACCGCCGCCCTGCTCCATCACCGCCATGGCCACCGCTCGTTCCGAGCTAGCCGAGCACGAGCACGTGCTAAGAGCCTCCCGGTCAAGCCGCTAGTGCCCTCTGCTTTTCCTCCCATGTCCCCTTGCACCGGATCCATCTGCGCCCGACTCCGGCCGGCGCGCCGCTCATCACCGTCGTCCCCACGGGCCTCCCCGCAGTCTCCCGCTACCTCCATCGAACGCGCGCGAGCGCCAGCTGCTCGTAGGCCCTCTCCGGGCGCCGACCCGTGCCCTGCATCGCCGAATCCACCATCGCCCGCCGCCGCCGCCGCTTCTGCTCGACGTCGCCGTTGTTGCAGCCCGCCTCAGCCCGAGCTAAGGCCACAGTTGGATGCGTCGCTCCTCCCACGTCCGAACGAGCCGGGCCGCGCTCGAAACGGCCCTCTGTGGCGCGTTTCCCGCGAGGTCCCGAGCGCCTCCGCCATGTTTTTGGTCGCCGGCGTTCAGCCGCCGGCCACTGCCAACGTGGCACACCTGGGGCCACCCTAGGTCACTGCGAGCGGGCCCCGCAGGCCCCGTTGACTGGGTTGACCCAGTCAACGTACTCACTGTGCAGCCCAGTGCCACTGACATGCGGGCCCCGTGTTATTTAAACAGGTTTTATAAATAATTAAAATGTTAATTAATCTGTTAACTAATTAGTAATTAGTTAGTCACTAACACCAGGGGCCCACCCCTCTAATTAGGCTGTTAGTTTAGTTTAAATTACCATTAGACTAACAGAGGCTGACATGTGGGTCCCACTGGACCCACATGCCCGGTTTGACCCTAGTCAGCGAGTCTGTTGACTGCTGACGTCATCCCCACGCAATGCTGACGTCATATTCCTTTTCTGTTAATATAAATAATTCCAGAATATTGTTAAAACTTTCAAAAATCATATAAAATAATCCGTAGCTCGGATGAAAATGTTTTCTATATGAAATTTGCTCAGAAAAATCCAACGAATCCGAAAACGCGGTCCGTTCATTTGTCACATGCCTCTAGCATGCTGAACATGGAATTTTCCCCCTCCGGTCATCTGTCTGGCACAGGTCCGGAACCGGAAAAACATTCCCGGTTGAATTTCCCCCTTCACCTATTCGTGTAGACATACGTTAGGTCACACCGGACACGTCGTATTACCACGTTATGCTTTGTGATGCTATGTTTGCTTTATATTTACTGTTTCTTCCCCCTCTTCTCTCCGGTAGACCCCAAGACCGATGCTGCCCCTGTGATCGACTACGTCGACGACGACCCCTCCTTGCCAGAGCAACCAGGCAAGACCCCCCTTTGATCATCCCGATATCGCCCATTCCATTCTCTCTTCTTGCATTAGATTTTGCTACTGTTATTGTTTGCTCCTATTCTGATGCATAGCCTGCTTTTGTGACCTGCTTATTGTTACCTACCTGCTTATCCTAAACTGCTTAGTATAGGTTGGTTAGTGATCCATCAGTGACCCCCACCTTGTCCTTGTTGCCCCTGCTTCATCATTGAAGACCAGATCAACGGGATCGAAGACCAAGCCCCGGCACCGCACATCACTTTCCCCTTAGTTGCTCGACACTACTGAGTTACTATCAAGTGCCGAGGGTGAGACCTCTACAGCACTTCTGATGTTAACCCTGTAGTGTAGCTATTCGGTCGTGGTCATCGGGGGTGATTCCGCCTTAACCACTTCGGATACGACCTGTCGTGCAACCCCTCAAGTGTGAACCTCGTGGGTGATTCCTCTTACGTTCACCATTATGATTACATCAAGTGGAATCCGTCAAGGGTGATTCCTCAGGTTTTCCTCTTGGTGTTAGACACACGGTTACTTTGGTTACTATGACTTTACACTGAACCATGTTACTAAAGATGGGTCGACCCTGAGGGGTACTCGCGCGAGCTTAATTGCGAGTGATGTGGAGTCGGGTTGAGCTGGAAGGTGCCCGCGAGATAATTACGATATGTGCATGTAGTTAAAATTTGAATTATGCAGATAAATGCATTGAAAACTCAGTTAATGCATAAAAACGTCCAAACGAACCCTGATAAATCACAAAAATTGACACAACACTCCTGTTGTTTTATGTTGACACGAGAAGAAATTGAAAGCAATAAGAGGCAATGGGTATCGTTTCGTCCCCAAAGGTGGGACGTTCCCTACCGAAACCATCATGCTTGTTGTGAGAAGCTCAAGTTTGTGAGAAGCATATACCCAAACCTGCCCCAAATGGGACACAAATTTTACCAGGGCATGTTGATGCCACTCCATGATAGCATGCCTAGTTTCATAAATTTCAGATGAGTTTCGGATTTACTAGAATTTAAAAACCAGGCATCTCAATGTTTTGCCGGCAATCAACGGTGCCTCGGTGTTTGAAATTCATTCCCATTTCCTGCATGGGACCTAAGCATGCACCCACGGACACATATTTGATTTTTCAACCAATTTATACGCACTAGAGCATGTGCATGTAGTTCAATTTGAATTATGCACATAAATCCATTGAAAACTCAGTTAATGCATAAAAATGTCCAAACGAACCCCAAAAAAACCAAAAATTGACACAACACTCCTGCTGTTCTATGTTGACACGAGAATTTTTTTGCAAGCAATAAGAGGCAATGGATATCGTTTCATCCCCAAAGGCAGGACGTTCCCTACCGAAACCATCATGCTTGCTGTGAGAAGCTCTGGTTTGTGAGAAGCATATACCCAAACCTGCCCCAAATGGGACAAAACTTTTACCACGGCATGTTGATGCCGCTCCATGATAGCATGCCAAGTTTCATTAATTTCAGACGAGTTTTAGATTTACTAGAAATGAAAAGCCATGTATCTTAATGTTTTGCCGGCAATCAACGGTGCCCCGGTGTTTGAAATTCATTCCCATTTCTTGCATGGGACCTAAGCATGCACATAAGGACACAGATTTGATTTTTGAACGAATTTATATGCACTGCAGCATGTGCATGTAGTTCAAATTGGAATTATGCACATAAATGCATTGAAAACTCAGTTAATGCATAAAAATTTCCAAACGAACCCCAAAAAAACCAAAAATTGACACAACACTCCTGCTGTTCTATGTTGACACGAGAAATTTTTTGGAAGCAATAAGAGGCAATGGATATCGTTTCATCCCCAAAGGCAGGACGTTCCCTACCGAAACCATCATGCTTGCTGTGAGAAGCTTTGGTTTGTGAGAAGCATATACCCAAACCTGCCCCTAATGGGACAAAACTTTTACCACCGCATGTTGATGCCGCTCCATGATAGCATGCCAAGTTTCATTAATTTCAGACGAGTTTTGGGTTTACTAGAAATGAAAAGCCATGTATCTTAATGTTTTGCCGGCAATCAACGGTGCCCCGGTGTTTGAAATTCATTCCCATTTCTTGCATGGGACCTAAGCATGCACATAAGGACACAGATTTGATTTTTGAACGAATTTATATGCACTGGAGCATGTGCATGTAGTTCAAATTGGAATTATGCACATAAATGCATTGAAAACTCAGTTAATGCATAAAAATGTCCAAACGAACCCTGAAAAAAACCAAAAATTGACACAACACTCCTGCTGTTCTATGTTCACACGAGAATTTTTTTGGAAGCAATAAGAGGCAATGGATATCGTTTCATCCCCAAAGGCAGGACGTTCCCTACCGAAACCATCATGCTTGCTGTGAGAAGCTCTGGTTTGTGAGAACCATATACCCAAACCTGCCCCTAATGGGACAAAACTTTTACCACGGCATGTTGATGCCGCTCCATGATAGCATGCCAAGTTTCATTAATTTCAGACGAGTTTTGGATTTACTAGAAATGAAAAGCCATGTATCTTAATGTTTTGCCAGCAATCAACGGTGCCCCGGTGTTTGAAATTCATTCCCATTTCTTGCATGGGACCTAAGCATGCATATAAGGACACATATATTATTTTTGAACGAATTTATATGCACTGGAGCATGTGCATGTAGTTCAAATTGGAATTATGCACATAAATGCATTGAAAACTCAGTTAATGCATAAAAATGTCCAAACGAACCCCGAAAAATCACAAAAAATTGACAAAACACTCTTGTTGTTCTATGTTGACAAGAGAAAAAATTTGAAAGCAATAAGAGGCAATGGATATCATTTCGTCCCCAAAGGTGGGACGTTCCCTACCGAAACCATCATGCTTGTTGTGAGAAGCTCTGGTTTGTGAGAAGCATATACCCAAAGCTGCACCTAATGGGACAAAAAATTTACCACGGCATGTTAATGCCTCTCCATGATAGCATGCCAAGTTTCATTAATTTCAGACAAGTTTTGGATTTACTAGAATTTAAAACCTAGGCACCTCAATGTTTTGCCGGCAATCAACGGTGCCTCGGTGTTTGAAATTCATTCCCATTTCTTGCATGGGACCTAAGCATGCACCCAAGGACACATATTTGATTTTTTAACCAATTTATATGCACTGGAGCATGTGCATGTAGTTCAAATTTAAATTATGCACATAAATGCATTAAAAACTAAGTTAATGCATAAAAATGTCCAAACGAACCCCGAAAAATCACAAAAATTGACACAACACTCCTGTTGTTCTATGTTGACATGAGAAAAAAAATTGGAAGCAATAAGAGGCAATGGATATCATTTCATCCCCAAAGGTGGGACGTTCCCTATCGAAACAATCATGCTTGTTGTGAGAAGCTCTGGTTTGTGAGAAGCTTATACCCAAACCTGCCCCAAATGGAAAAAAATACCACAGCATGTTGATGCTGCTCCATGATAGCATGCCAAGTTTCATGAATTTTAGACGAGTTTTGGACTTACTAGAAATGAAAAGCCATGTATCTCAATGTTTGTGGCCGAGTGACGGTGGCAGGGTGTTTGAAATTCATTCCCATTTCTTGCATGGGACCTAAGCATGCAACCAAGGACACATATTTGATTTTTCAACCAGTTTATATGCACTGGAGAATGTGTGTGTAGTTCAAATTTTAATTATGCGCATAAAATGCCTGGAAGACCCAGTTAATGTATAAAAATGTCCAAACGAACCCCGAAAAATACCAAAATTGAACACAACACTCCTGTTGTTCTATGTTGACATTAATTTTTTTTGAAAGCAATAAGAGGCAACAGATATCGTTTCGTCCCCTGTAACATCCCCAGCAACACACTACAGTAATCTCGCCCTAATAAAGGTCATGTCATCATGCTCATCATGCCAAAATGCCACTTGTCCAAAATCACTTCAAATTCAAATTCAAATTGCATGTCAAATATTTGCTTCTTCTTTCATGCAATCAAAATAGTTCACAATATGACAAATATTCTCTAAGTATTTTTCATGTTAAAACCAAAATCTTTGGAGTTCCCAAATTGCCCCTGGAAATTAATTAGTGTTCCAGCAGCATTTAAATATGCCATTCCCAATTTCCAAAATTCCTAGTCAAATCCTCTTGCCTCCAAAGTATTTGTGGCAATACCTAAAAATGTGGAGGAATTAATGGGCCATGTCCCATATTTTTCTTAAATTCTTTGGATGCTCAAATAAATCTTTTCCTCTCTCTATTTTATTTTTTTTAAAAGAGAAAGAGCACAGGCCACTGCGCGCTAGGCCGAGTGCACAGTGCCTGGCCCGAGCCAACTGGCCACCGCCCCCCCTTGGGCCTCAGCCCACTTGGCCGACCCTGGCCGCCCAGCTCCCCCTCCCCCGTCGTCTTCACTGTGCGGGCGACCGACCGCCCGTGCCCGCAGTCACCGCCCGACCGGCTCGCCGCCCCACGCCACGGCAACGCCGGGGATAAGGACGAGCCCTCCACCCTCGACCTCATCCTCGTCAGCCCCCTTCCCGCGCAGATATTTTTCCCTCTCCCCCCAGATCTCGCCCACTCTCCACCTCGTGCGCTCCGTCTCGCCGAGCACCACGTCGCCGCCGTCTGGCACCACCGCGGCGAGCGCCGCCCCCTCTTTCCTCCGACGTGCCCTTCCGCTTCACCGGCCTCCGCTGCATCTTCTCCGACCGCACGCTCGAGCGGGACGCCCCCGCGGCGCCGTCCCCGCCACCGGCTTCTTCCTCGGCTCCGACACACTCCGTCGACGAATTCGGCCACCTCGAGCCTCCATCAAGCCCACTGCCATCCCCTACGGCCCCACGGCGAGATCCCGCGCGTAACCCCTGACCCCACGTCCGTTTCCATGTGTGTAACCGCCATCGCCATAGCTCCCGTAGGCCACCGCCGCCCTGCTCCATCGCCGCCATGGCCACCGCTCGTTCCGAGCTAGCCGAGCACGAGCACATGCTAAGAGCCTCCCGGTGAAGCCGCTAGTGCCCTCTGCTTGTCCTCCCATGTCCCCTTGCACCGGATCCATCCGCGCCCGACTCCGGCCGGCGCGTCGCTCATCACCGTCGTCCCCACGGGCCTCCCCGCAGCCTCCCGCTACCTCCATCGGACGCGCGTGAGTGCTAGCTGCTCGTAGGCCCTCTCCGGGCGCCGACCCGTGCCCTGCATCGCCGAATCCACCATCGCCCACTGCCGCCGCCGCCTCTGCTCGACGCCGCCGTTGTTGCAGCCCGCCTCATCCCGAGCTAAGGCCACAGTTGGATGCGCCGCTCCTCCCGCGTCCGAACGAGCCGGGCCGCGCTCGAAACGGCCCTCTATGGTGCGTTTCTGGCGAGGTCCCGAGCGCCTCCGCCATGTTTTCAGTCGCCGCCGTTCAGCCGCCGGCCACTGCCAACGTGGCACACCTGGGGCCACCCCTGGGTCACTGCCAGCGGGCCCCGCAGGCCCCGTTGACTGGGTTGACCCAGTCAACGTACTGACTGTGCAGCCCAGTACCACTGACATGCGGGCCCCGTGTTATTTAAACAGGTTTTATAAATAATTAAAATGTTAATTAATCTGTTAACTAATTAGTAATTAGTTAGTCACTGACACTAGGGGCCCACCGCTCTAATTAGGCTATTAGTTTAGTTTAAATTACCGTTAGACTAACAGAGGCTGACATGTGGGTCCCACTGGATCCACAGGCCCGGTTTGACGCTGGTTAGCAAGTCTGTTGACTGCTGACGTCATCCCCACGCAATGCTGATGTCATATTCCTTTTCTGTTAATATAAATAATTCCAGAATATTGTTAAAAATTTCAAAAATCATATAAAATAATCCGTAGCTCGGATGAAAATGTTTTCTATATGGAAGGTTCTCAGAAAAACCCAACGAATCCGAATACGCGGTCCGTTCATTTGTCACATGCCTCGAGCATGCTGAACATGGAATTTTCCCCCTCGGGTCATCTGTCTGGCATAGGTCCGGAACCAGGAAAACATTCCCGGTTAAATTTCCCCCTTCACCTATTCGTGTAGACATACGTTAGGTCACACTCGACACGTCCTATTACCACGTTATGCTTTGTGACGCTATGTTTGCTTTATATTTACTGTTTCTTCCCCCTCTTCTCTCCGGTAGACCCCGAGATCGATGCTGCCCCTGTGATCGACAACGTCGACGACGACCCCTCCTTGCAAGAGCAACTAGGCAAGCCCCCCCTTTGATCATCACGATATCGCCCATTCCATTCTCTTATGCTTGCATTAGATTTTGCTACTTTTATTGCTTGCTCCTATGCTGATGCATAGCCTGCTTTTGTAACCTGCTTATTGTTACCTACCTGCTTATCCTAAACTGCTTAGTATAGGTTTGTTAGTGATCCATCAGTGACCCCCACCTTGTCCTTGTTGCCCCTGCTTCATCATTGAAGACCAGATCAACAGGATCGAAGACCAGGCCCCGGCACCGCACATCACTTTCCCCTTAGTTGCTCGACACTACTGGGTTACTATCAAGTGCCGAGGGTGAGACCTCTACAGCACTTCTGATGTTAACCCTGTAGTGTAGCTATTCGGTCGTAGTCATCGGGGGTGATTCCGCCTTAACCACTTCCGATACGACTCTATCGTGCAACCCCTCAAGTGTGAACCTCGGGGGTGATTCCTCTTACGTTCACCTTGATGATTACATCAAGTAATCCGTCAAGGGTGATTCCTCAGGTTTTCCTCTGGGTGTTAGACACACAGTTACTATGGTTACTATGACTTTACACTGAACCATGTTACTAAAGACGGGTCGACCTTGAGGGGTACCTGCGCGAGCTTAATTGCGAGTGATGTGGAGTCGGATTGACCTGGAAGGTGCCCGCGAGATAATTACGAGGCGTGGCCGGGCATTCCTAGCCCTTGCCGCAAGTCCTCGAGACGGGGCAACGGGGTCACATCTTTCGTGAGTCTCTGCTTGTTACCGCGCGTTCCTAATCCACTACGATTTGGATATTTGATCCAAGGGGCCTCTGGCCTGATAGCACTAACCATCACGGGGGCATAGTATGGGCGTTCTGCGTCGTATGCATTAGCCGAAGTTTAATAGACGTCATGCGACTGAGCGGCGCGCGCCGGGTTGGACTGGTAAGCTCCCGCCTTTTTTAAGGAGGTAGCTAGGTCTGCTCACCGGCCGCCCACGCAACGTGCAGGAGTTCCCGGACGATGGCCCATGACCCCTGGGGGCATAGGTTTAGTCCAGCGTGCTTGACCTCTCTATTAAGCCTAGGTCGGGTTGCGGGGTATTGTTTGGCCGAGGCCGGGAATGACCCAGGAAAGTGTGTCCGGCAGGAGTTAATCGAGCGTGGTGGGCAAGTTGGTGCACCCCTGCAGGGAAGAAAACATCTATCGATAGCCTGTCCTACGGTAACGGACACTTGGAGTTGTATCCCAATCGATACAACTAGAACTGGATGGTGATGAGAATTGGATTGTGATGTTAACTGGATAGTATGGCTCTGGGATTGCTTTCTCGCAGGGAGTCGAGAAAGGATCTCTAGCCGAGGTTGATAACACTTCTACTACTTTACTTTATGCTACTCTACTCCCTCCTGTTGCTGCAAGATGGTGGTTTCCAGAAGATGCTAGTCTTCGATAGGCTAGGCTTTCCCCTTCTCTTCTGGCATTCTGCAGTCCAGTCCACAGATACAACCCTTTTCATTGATACCGATGCATTTGTAGTGTAGATCCTTGCTTGCGAGTACTTTGGATGAGTACTCACGGTTGCTTTGCTCCCCCTTTTTACCCTTTTCTTCTTCTTTCTGGTTGATGCAACCAGATGTCGGAGCCCAGGAGCCAGATGCCACCGCCGATGCTAACTACTACGTGGAGGTCGCCGACGACCAGGAGTAGTTAGGAGGCTCCCAGGCAGGAGGCCTTGCCTTTTCGATCGTTGTTGTTTTTGTGCTACCCTTCTTAAGGCAAACTTGTCTAACTCATGTCTGTACTCAGATATTGTTGCTTCCGCTGACTCTTGTGTATTCGAGCTTATGTATTCGAGCCCTCGAGGCCCCTGGCTTGTAATATAAAGCTTGTATTATTTTAATTTGTGTTTAGAGTTGTGTTGTGATATCTTCCCGTGAGTCCTTGATCTTGATCGTACACATTTGCCTGTATGATTAGTGTACGATTGAATCGAGGGTGTCACAAGTTGGTATCAGAGCCGACTGCCTATAGGTAGCCCCCTTTCCAACTCCTTGGCCGAAGTTGAGTCTAGGCACTACAAAAAACTTTTACTAACATGGCGGTGTGTCTTACGGGCCCACGTCGCCATTGGGTGGTATTGGGATCTTTTTATTCCTCGTCCATACTCTGGGACTCTAATCTCTCGTCTATTCGGTTTAAAGATTTTACTAACTCTGACTCTAGGATCTCGTAACCACTTCCTCCCGGAGAGCCCCTTCACTACAGATGATCGCTTGCTTCGCCAGAAGATTCTGCAGATACTCCTCGATGTTTCCCGAGACCCTGTGCCCAATGCTTTGTAGTTCCTGACCACCGATAATCCCCGCGAATAACATCCTTGCCTCTTGTACATTCTTTCCCAGTTGTTCCTGTTGTTACAAGATACCCCTAGTACTCGCCGTTGTTTCAAGAATCCTTTGTGCCTTCTGCTTTGCAGCTTCTTTTTGC
The DNA here is from genome assembly GCF_018294505.1 of Triticum aestivum. Lineage (NCBI taxonomy): Eukaryota > Viridiplantae > Streptophyta > Magnoliopsida > Poales > Poaceae > Triticum > Triticum aestivum. Next base: position 325,545,411 of record NC_057814.1, on the reverse strand, counting down.
ATTGCGGATAATTCACTTAACAGGGGTTCGTTCATCCCCAGTTGTTCATATGCTTTCCAAAATACCTGAAAATGCTATCTGATCTTTCAAAATCCTCTGCAGCCTATTGCTCTTGATTCTCCTTGCCTGCTTGCATTAAGATTAATTCCATATATCTAGCAATATTCTTTAAAATTCTTTGTGATTGTCATTCTGTTCCTATGGATTCAGCGTGTGCGAATACTCGCAATCATCAATTAATCCTTGGAAATTTTCTTTCCGGCTCAGACATCCTTCCAGATATGAGTTGGTTCTTGCCCAATCCAGATTTGATCGGGTGCACCTCTAAGTCTATTCAACTTATTCATCTTTTGATGAAAGCCTCTGCTTCTGATCCTTCGTCTTGAAATCATAATTCCTTTGTACCCAAGCATGGAATCATTCAGACGTTTCTATAAGCCGACACCTTTTCATCCCCTTCTTCATTTGATTGATTACAGATAATCACATCAACTCTGTCGTGAATCGCCAGATCCATTGCTGGGTTGTTATCCGACAGTGTCCTTCACATCCAAAATCTTGTGAGTTTTTCCCTGATACATAATACCTTCGGTAAATTGTATCATCTGCTTTGACTTTGATACTCTGCTTTTGAACTCATATCTTTTGCTTGGTTGGTGGTTGTATAGATTCGTAAAAATGCCCCGATGGGTCGAACTTATGCCTTCCATAATCCGTGTGAACCCGAGAGTTCTCACGAGTCTTACTCTTCTGGTACTTCGCCAGATAAATCTTCTGCACTACAATTTCTTCAAAAACGAGGAGTGAATGGAAGGTTATGCATTGAAGAATTGGGAGTCGACCTTGAACTTTGTGTTCATGCCCATAGACCTAATGTGGAACTTATCATGGAAGCTTCTTGTGATAATAATAATCCCCTTATTATAAGTTTATCTGGTATCTATGTTTGGTCCTTTGCAACCGTGGTTCTGACCATGTTTGTTCTCCTTTAATTCCATTTCCCAGACAAGTTAAAATACTTGTCTTCTGCAGACCATTTCATCTGTCCAACCTCTATTTTTGATCTACCTCGAGTATTGCCCCTTGTTATCTCGAGGATATTGTGTAACAGCCCCAAAATTGGGTTATAAATTTTGTGCTGTTATTCTCTCCTGGCACTCACTTTCAAAATTTTCTCCTGAGTTTGCTGGATGACCCTGAGAAAATTTTGTCATTTCCAACCTTTCAAAATCTTGCTCATGTCTTTTTCAGTGGGCAAGACCTCATTTGCATCAGCTCAATTCCTCTTAAACCCTAATTCCAAATTTTTGGAATTTTGATATGCCCTTGTGATTAGAAAGGAGCCACCATTTTCCTTGTTCTGTTGATCCTCCCAATTGTTCCCTGAGATCCTCCTATCTTTCTGAACCTTGGATATGCAAAAATATTGCTAAGTCCCATGCAATATTTTGAATTGTGATTTATTCCCTTTCTTGCCTTTCCGAGGAATAAAATCCAAAGGCATATCTAGCCATCTCCTAAATTCATGAGAATTGGTGGAGTTGATGCTTATGCCTAATCCAAGCTCTGGCAAGTATATTGGCCAAAATTAAATACGGAAAATTGCCTTTTCCTATTTAATGCCACTATTGCATTTCTGCCATTTTCCAAAGGAACTACTATTTTTATAGCAGAGAAAATTACCACATAAATTGTGGAGCTTGTCCTTGTTATATAATCACTAGTTCCATCTTCATCACATGTTCCTCAGTTCAAAAATTTGGCACATGATCCAATGCAAGTTTCTGCCTTCTCTGAAATTTTGCAAAGGAAGTGCTTTATTCCTAAATCAAATTGAGATGCAATTTGGCAGGGTGTTTAACATTAGTAAATCACCCATGGATACCAAATATAAGCTCAATCCATTTAACCTAGCTCCCTGTGCAATTTTTCAAAGTTTCTGACCAGAATACAACTTTGTGAAGGAAGTACCTTCATAGTGTCTCCAAATGGGATGAAACCTTTCCATCCTCTCAAGTATCTCAAATCATTATCCTCCACCCAAATTCAGTTCATTTCATTGAACTATGTGAGCACAGGAGCAATTCTTGTTTTCTGTCCAAATTTTCAGTTTGTGAAGCAAGTGTATTTTATCTTGCTCCATTATGGCTGATAATATTTCCAGGCCTTCTCCTACTCATATAACCTATCTCCACAAAATTGTGGCTCATTTCACTTGACCAATTGCCCTGAGGATTTTTCTGAAGTTTTTGGAGAGAAATGATAGCTGTAAAGGAAGTACCATTTTGGTGAGTCCATTTGGTATGAACTTTTTACAGCATCATGGTATGTTCAAATCATCTGGCTTTGCCTAGTTATAGCCCAATGCATCACTCCTAGTGAGTGTTTCATCATGATTAAGTTTCTGGGTCAGTTTTGGTGGTTGTACAGCAACTATGGTAAATAGTTGTCCATTTTACCTCAAAACTCCCAGGACCGTAGTCCTTTCTACCCCAAGCCTCCCGGACATCAAGTTTACCATTTACCCTCTCTGGTTTAATCTCTAGGATGTTGCCAAGTTTGCAATAGCAAACTTGTGGAGCTTGTTTCACTCATCTCCATTTGTCTCTGCCTGATCTTTCACCATGGTAACACTCCATGCTGGAAGGACTACGCGGTAGACATGAACTTACATCAGTAAAAACCCCAGAGCGTGCCATGCCAGTGGTGACCACGCGTGTAACCAGCCAAAACTGTGGTCTAGCCACTATGGTCGTCGGCATCACTGCCCCGACCGCCTCTGGCCTCGCCATTAATGTCCAGTAGCCCCCCCGTCGTCGTCTTCCCTCTGGACCGCTGCGCCCTTCGTTTTCTTCTCCGGCGAGCCGTGCCAACGACGAGCAGTGCGCGCCCGTGAGCTCGTCGTGTTCCTCGGCTCTGTCTGCTTCCTCCTTTCGTCCCCGAGCGCCTCTCGTCTCTGTGAGCCTCTGCTGCTCGTCTTGACCCTCCTCGTCACCTTCCCATGCGCCTCCATGACTGCTGCGGCCGGCAGAGCCGTGGACGGACGCGCTCGGCGGTGCTCGGCTCGGCCACCCCTCGCCCTGGATATAAAAGGAGCCCGCGACCCCCTCGAGCTCTTCATCTGCTTCCTCACCCTCCTCTAAGCCTCCCCAACCCCTCCTCTCGTCCCCGGTGTCACTCCTCCACTTCCATCGCCGCCGTGGTCGCCGCCTCGGGTCCCTCTCGATTCCGGCGATCCCGCGCGCTCCTTGCCATTTAGACTCCACCAGAGCCTCGCCCGGAGTCCGTCAAGCCTCCCCGTCGCCTTGCCCGACCGTTTTCGCCACCGGAGCCCCTAGTTCACCGGAGGCCGAAGCCCCTCACCGCTGCGGGCTGTGTAACTCCCTCTCCCATGCTCGTCGCGGGCAACGGAGACCTCCATCCGATGTGCCGCTCCGCCCTGAGCGTCTGGGTAGGTCGCGCGCCCCGTGTGGTGGCCAGACGCGCCGGCGACCGCTGTCGAGGCGACCCCCTCCCTCGGCCTCGCTCGATCCCGAGCGGGAGGTTGAAGACGCCAGAGCCAGGCGGGCCCTTTCCCGCGCGCCCCCACCTGTTGGCGACCGTAGTGCGTGGCCCCGCTGGCCACGTCGGATAAGTGGCGGCGCCCCGCCGAGAAACCGTTTTCCATACGCGAAAGCGTATTTCGGGAAGTGTGCTTTCAGTCACCGAAAGCGTATTCCTCCTCTTCTTCGGGCCAGAATGTGCTTTCCTCTCAGGAAAGCGTATTCGTGAGAAAGACGCGATCTGTTTTTCTGCCAGGGGCCAGTATGTAATGATTTTCTTTACACATAGGTCCCTGGTAGTTAAACAATCATATCCTTTTACCTGTAGCTCCGAATCAGGTGATTCCAAAGCCCACGTCTTTGTTTCGTCGAGCCCGTTCCGTTGATATCATTTCCATAATATTTTCACACAGTGAAAATGACATTTTTGCCCTTGCCCGTAAACAGCCCCCTCCTAGAAGGAACTGTTTCTGGCAAATCTTTTCGCGATCATTTCGCACTTCTTCCCGGAGTATTTGTCGACCCCCAGGCAAGCCAACCTCTTATCATGAGCCCTGAACTTGCATGTTGACTTTGCTTGAACCTTGTGTGTGTGTAGTTGCAGTTGTTTCGCATCGTTTTTGTCTACAGTTATTCCATTATGCCTGTCATGCACGCTTGTGTTTTCATGATATCTTTGCCATGCTAATTAGAATGTTATTATTAATAATGCCATGTCACTACTCTACTTTATTTGCATGTCATCGTTATAAAATATTATGAGGATTGTAATGCACCGTTGATATGCTATTACTTGGTATTGTCACATTCTTTATGCTATAGTTGTGCACTTGAGAAGTTCAATATTTTGTTCATGCATTTGTATGCTGCATGCTCATTGTTGCATTCATGCTCATGATGATGGAGAAGGAATTAAAATGACTTAATAATAACAAACCTCCTCCATCATCGATGGGATCGAGGCATAGTGCCACCAAATCGAACTTTTTTAGCGCAGCCACATTTGCCTTATGGGAAGACCTTAATGCGATCTATTGTCGTGCCTCTCGTCGGTGCCTCCCACTAGGGAAGGTTATGGGCGTGCTTACCCTGATCAGGTAAGCGGACATAACCTTGTGTGCTCGTTTTTGAGATTTTTGGTACCAGTCCCCGAGTGGGAGTTGACCACGACGCTGGTCGGGGTGTCTTTGGTAGACACGGGGCCACCCAGGACCAGCCCGTTGGTGATTGGGTCGGAGTGGCCGGGAGAGCGTCATGGCAGTAGGTTGGTTTCGTCGGAATGCCGTTGGTCCACCCGAATGGGATGACGAGGCCATGGGTTCCGTGGTGTGGGTACAGTGTGCTACCTATGCAGAGTGTATAAAGTCTATCGATAGCAACAGTTCGTAGTAGGTCCCACTATCAGGTCTTGGTCGAAATGGAGGACAAACCGAAATAGTTAAGTTGGTAAATAAATATGTGATAACAAGAATATGGTAACTTGAACTATGAGATAGTCATGAGAAGTCACGATGATGTTTTGATATGATCACGAGACGAGGTCTCGATAAGTGTTGGAGACCAAGTGTTGGTCATGGTTGTGATCGCCGGAAAGATCACCGCTCAGTTGCGAGGCAACACGTTGGTAAGAGAGTCCGAGGGACTCGGTGCACAAGTTTGGTTGCATTGCATGAGTAATATGTTGCATTTAAAAACCAAGGCAGAACATAAGATGTTTGCATAAAGTTAACATGCTATGTCTGCATTGGATATATATTCGGTAGTTTATTTTCAGCATAGTTTCATGATGCCATGCCATGCTTCGATTGACATGTTAAATTATGCCATGATTGAGATGATATGCTTTGCCATTGCCATGTTAGAAGCATGATCTGATATGCCATGTCATTGCCATGTTAGTAGATGTTATGATTTGGTTCATGCTTAGTTGAATTTTTATCATGCCATGTTTAGTAATTGATATGAGATAGGTTGTTGCATGCGCTTGGTTCTTGCTTTGTCTTCTGCTTGTTTGGATGCTATGTATTTGGTTGTCTTGCAAGTACATTCAACGTACTAACCTGGCGTGTCATGCCAGTTTTGTAGGTCGTACCCGTATTGCTCGCTTGATCCGTCGTGCTAGGCCGTAATCTTGCCAGTCCTGTGAGTTGTGGAGCCCAGCCAAAGTTGTTATGCTTCCAAACCAAGACTTCCGCCACCATTTAAATAGACTTCCGCTGTCAGTTTATAGCCTTAGGGCTATGCCAGATGATTGTATTCATCAATGATGTACTCTTCTATACATGTATTTGATGAATATTCTTGTACCTGGAATGCTGTATCTTGGACCTGTCGTGCGTCAGGTGTTATCCTGGGCTGACGTGCGAAGGCCCCCTGCTCCATGCGGATCGGGGTGCCACATATTGTGTCATTGCACTGCCTCTTGTGAATTCTCACTGGAATGATACTCCATTACATCATTCCTAGCCTGATCGGCTATATAATTATCGAGCTGATTTTAACTGTGCTAACCGGTCCTTCTTCCCGGAGCACAACTTTCGACGATGAGCTAAGCTTACGTCGATCTTCCTCATCTTATAATTTCACCTCAAACAACAAGCTTGATTTTCGAGCTTGTGTCGCATCTGTGGTTCCAATAACCTTTCGCTTCATCATTCCTTTTGCTTGATGTCGTCGCTGTTCGATGGCCTCTTCATAGTACCTCGACAAAATCTGTCGTGATCCCATCAATATACTGACTTGTTTCAGGCTATCAATCGAATTCATGATGAGAACTACCATCCTTGACCCTCGATGATTTGAGTTATCATCGACAACTCCCTTGTCTTCTTTCCAACACATGTTTGATCATGTCTCGGTTATACCTTGGACTCCTTGCTATTCCTGCAATTGTTCCTTGAGTATTTCTTGTGATCTTCAAATCCAACCCCTACTTGTAACACCATGTTAATGCTACCTCGAAGCATGACTGAGGTATTCCGTATATCAACAAGAACATTGGAAGCACATTGTTGAATGTTTCTTGATCTATTATCCAAACACCGTTGTATGGGTAATATCATGATTCTTCCCTCGCCCCGTTATCTAAATGCTTTTGAATTTGTTGTCATATCATGTATATCCAGCTCCGCTTCCCCTTGGGAAGGATATACTCCCAATCCTGGTGTGTGAACACATTTTCCTTTCCAATGTTCTCATTAATCTAATGATCACCTTTTCTTTTCCATTGTTTTGTTTAACCTTTCTGGTGGTTTATGAGATCTAAGCAGTAATAGTTCCCTGCTTATGAAAACACCTCGGTGTACAATTTGTCAGTAAGACCTTGTTATTATTGCTGTTGACATTCCGGTAACCATCGATGGACGAGAACTTTGCCTATTGGTCCGCCTCGTTCAACGAGCAGGAAAATAGTTCTCTCCGTCCCTCGCCCTTGGTACCAATGTTCTTGACAACATAACTGACAGTCTATCATCTGACATGCCTTGCTATCGGCCCCCTTTCTACTTTTAACCCACATGGTGGGCTATCCACAGGATCGGAACCTGACTCTCCAGTATATCTTTGATTCCGAAATATTCTTGCATTTGGCTTCGTATCATGTCACGAGCCACCTTTCGAGAGATGATCTGTTCCCGATGCTCTGAACCCTTTCCTCACACTTTGCTCAGGTATCAATCGTTTGTCCATTCGCTTGAAACTTCCTATTGTACCTTCATACTTTGCTCTTGATGTTTATTAAGTTTCAACTCGAGAGATACTTCTGCCTCATTCCCTGAATTGTTCACCAGATAATTAACACTATAAGGGTCAGTTCTCCCGAAGTTACTCTTTACTTCCCCACTTAAATCTCGGGACGAGATTTCTTGTAGTGGAGGAGACTTGTAACATCCCCAGCATCACACTACAGTAATCTTGCCCTAATAAAGGTCATGTCATCATGATCATCATGCCAAAATGCCACATGTCCAAAATCTGCTTCAAATTCAAATTCAAATTGCATGTCAAATATTTGCTTCTTCTTTCATGCAATCAAAATAGTTCACAATATGACAAATATTCTCTAAGTATTTTTCATGTTAAAACCAAAATCTTTGGAGTTCCCAAATTGCCCCTGGAAATTAATTAGTGTTCCAGCAGCATTTAAATATGCCATTCCCAATTTCCAAAATTCCTAGTCAAATCCTCTTGCCTCCAAAGTATTTGTGGCAATACCTAAAAATGTGGAGGAACTAATGGGCCAAGTCTATTTTAATTTAAAAAAATAAAAGAGAAAGAGCACAGGCCACTGCGCACTAGGCCGAGTGCACAGTGCCTGGCCTGACCCAACTGGCCACCGCGCCCCCCTGGGCCTCAGCCCACCTGGCCGACCCAGGCCGCCCAGCTCCACCTCCCGCGTTGTCTTCACTGTGCGGGCGACCGAGCTCCCATGCCCGCGGTCGCCGCCCCACGCCGCGGCAACGCCGGGGATAAGGACGAGCCCTGCCGCCTCGACCTCATCCTCGTCAGCCCCCTCCCCGCACAGATATTTTTCCCTCTTCCCCCAGATCTCGCCCACTCTCCACCTCGCGCGCTCCGTCTCGCCTGAGCGCCGCGTCGCCGCCGTCTGGCACCACCGCGGCGAGCGCCGCCCCCTCTTCCCTCCGACGTGCCCTTCCGCTTCACCGGCCTCCGCTGCATCTTCTCCGACCGCACGCTTGAGCGGGACGCCCCCGCGGTGCCGTCCCCGCCACCGGCTTCTTCCTCGGCTCCGACACACTCCGTCGACGAATCCGGCCACCTCGAGCCTCCATCAAGCCCGCTGCCATCCCCTACGGCCCCACGGTGAGCTCCCACGCGTAACCCCTCACCCCTCGTCCGTTTCCATGCGTGTAACCGCCATCTCCATAGCTCCCGTAGGCCACCGCCGCCCTGCTCCATCACCACCATGGCCACCGCTTGTTCCGAGCTAGCCGAGCATGAGCACGTGCTAAGAGCCTCCCGGTCAAGCCGCTAGTGCCCTCTGCTTGTCCTCCCATGTCCCCTTGCACCGGATCCATCTGCGCCCGACTCCGGCCAGCGCGTTGCTCATCACCGTCGTCCCCACGGGCCTCCCCGCAGCCTCCCGCTACCTCCATCGGATGCGCGCGAGCGCCAGCTGCTCGTAGGCCCTCTCCGGGCGCCGACCCGTGCCCTGCATCGCCGAATCCACCATTGCCCGCCGGCGCCGCCGCCTCTGCTCGACGCCGCCGTTGTTGCAGCCCGCCTCAGCCCGAGCTAAGGCCATAGTTGGATGCGCCGCTCCTCCCGCGTCCGAATGAGCCGGGCCGCGCTCGAAACGGCCCTCTGTGGCGCGTTTCCGGCGAGGTCCCGAGCGCCTCCGCCATGTTTTCGGTCGCCGGCGTTCAGCCGCCGGCCGCTGCCAACGTGGCACACCTGGGGCCACCCTGGGTCACTGCCAGCGGGCCCCGCAGGCCCCGTTGACTGGGTTGACCCAGTCAACGTACTGACTGTGCAGCCCAGTGCCACTGACATGCGGGCCCCGTGTTATTTAAACAGGTTTTTTAAATAATTAAAATGTTAATTAATCTGTTAACTAATTAGTAATTAGTTTGTCACTGACACCAAGGGCCCACCCCTCTAATTAGGCTGTTAGTTTAGTTTAAATTACTGTTAGACTAACAGAGGCTGACATGTGGGTCCCACTGGACCCACAGGCCCGGTTTGAACCTGGTCAGCGAGTCTGTTGACTGCTGACGTCATCCCCACGCAATGCTGACGTCATATTCCTTTTCTGTTAATATAAATAATTACAGAATATTGTTAAAACTTTCAAAAATCATATAAAATAATCTGTAGCTCGGATGAAAATGTTTTCTATATGAAAGTTGCTCAGAAAAATCCAACGAATCTGAATACGCGGTCCGTCCATTTGTCACATGCCTCTAGCATGCTGATCTTGGAATTTTCCCCCTGCGGTCATTTGTCTGGCACAGGTCCCGAACCGGGAAAACATTGCCGGTTGAATTTCCCCCTTCACCTATTCGTGTAAACATACGTTAGGTCACACCCGACACGTCGTATTACCACATTATGCTTTGTGATGCTATGTTTGCTTTATATTTACTGTTTCTTCCCCCTCTTCTCTCCGGTAGACCCCGAGACCGATGCTGCCCCTGTGATCGACTACGTTGACGACGACCCCTCCTTGCCAGAGCAACCAGGCAAGCCCCCCCTTTGATCATCCCGATATTGCCCATTCCATTCTCTCATGCTTGCATTAGATTTTGCTACTGTTATTGTTTGCTCCTATTCTGATGCATAGCCTACTTTTGTAACCTGCTTATTGTTACCTACCTGCTTATCCTAAACTGCTTAGTATACGTTGGTTAGTGATCCATCAGTGACCCGCACCTTGTCCTTGTTGCCCCTACTTCATCATTGAAGACCAGATCAATGGGATCGAAGACCAGGCCCCGGCACCGCACATCACTTTCCCCTTAGTTGCTCGACACTATTGGGTTACTATCAAGTGCCGAGGGTGAGACCTCTACAGCACTTCTGATGTTAACCCTGTAGTGTAGCTATTCGGTCGTGGTCATCATGGGTGATTCCGCCTTAACCACTTCCGATACGACTCTGTCGTGCAACCCCTCAAGTGTGAACCTCGGGGGTGATTCCTCTTACGTTCACCTTGATGATTACATCAAGTGGAATCCGTCAAGGGTGATTCCTCAAGTTTTCCTCTTGGTGTTAGACACACGGTTACTATGGTTACTATGACTTTACACTGAACCATGTTACTAAAGACGGGTCGACCCTGAGGGGTACCCGCGCGAGCTTAATTGCGAGTGATGTGGAGTCGAGTTGACCTGGAAGGTGCCTGCGAGATAATTACGAGGCGTGGCCGGGCATTCCTAGCCCTTGCCGCAAGTCCTCGAGACGGGGCAACGGGGTCACATCTTTCGTGAGTCTCTGCTTCTTACCGCGCATTCCTAATCCACTACGATTTGGATATTTGATCCATGGGGCCTCTGGCCTGATAGCACTAACCATCACGTTGGCATAGTATGGGTGTTCTGCGTCGTATGCATCAGCCGAAGCTTAATAGACGTCATGCGACTGAGCGGCGCGCGCCGGGTTGGACTGGTAAGCTCCTGCCTTTTTTAAGGAGGTAGCTAGGTCTGCTCACCGGCCGCCCACGCAACATGCAGGAGTTCCCGGGGCAATGGCCCATGACCCCTGGGGGCATAGGTTTAGTCCGGCGTGCTTGACCTCTCTATTAAGCCTAGGTCGGGTTGCGGCGTATTGTTTGGCCGAGGCCGGGCATGACCCAGGAAAGTGTGTCCGGCCGGAGTTAAACGAGCGTGGTGGGTAAGTTGGTGCATCCCTGCAGGGAAGAAAACATCTATCGATACCATGTCCTACGGTAACGGACACTTGAGTTGTATCCCGATCGATACAACTAGAACTGGATGGTGATGAGAATTGGATTGTGATGTTAACTGGATAGTATGGCTCTGGGATTGCTTTCTCGCAGGGAGTCGAGAAAGGATCTCTGGCCGAGGTTGATAACACTTCTACTACTTTACTTTATGCTACTCTACTCCCTCCTGTTGCTGCAAGATGGTGGTTTCCAGAAGATGCTAGTCTTCGACAGGCTAGGCTTTCCCCTTCTCTTCTGGCATTCTGCAGTCCAGTCCACAGATACAACCCATTTCATTGATACCGATGCATTTGTAGTGTAGATCCTTGCTTGCGAGTACTTTGGATGAGTACTCACGGTTGCTTTGCTCCCCCTTTTCCCCCGTTTCTTCTTCTTTCTGGTTGATGCAACCAGATGTCGGATCCCATGAGCCAGATGCCACCGCCGATGCTTACTACTACGTGGAGGTCGCCGACGACCAGGAGTAGTTAGGAGGCTCCCAGGCAGGAGGCCTTGCCTTTTCGATCGTTGTTATTTTTGTGCTAGCCTTCTTAAGGCAAACTTGTCTAACTCATGTCTGTACTCAGATATTGTTGCTTCCGCTGACTCTTGTGTATTCGAGCTTATGTATTTGAGCCCTCGAGGCCCCTGTCTTGTAATATAAAGCTTGTATTATTTTAATTTATGTCTAGAGTTGTGTTGTGATATCTTCCCGTGAGTCCTTGATCTTGATCATACACATTTGCGTGTATGATTAGTGTATGATTGAATCGAGGGCGTCACATCCCCAAAGGTGGCACGTTCCCAACCGAAACCATCACGCTTGTTGTGAGAAGCTCTGGTTTGTGAGAAGCTTATACCCAAACCTGCCCCAAATGGGACAAATTTTTTACCACAACATGTTGATGCCGCTCCATGATTGCATGCCAGGTTTCATGAATTTCAGATGAGTTTTTGATTTACTTGAAATTAAAACCCATGTATCTCAATGTTTGCGGCCGAGTGACGGTGGCAGGGTGTGTAACATTCATTCCCATTTCTTGCATGGGACCTAAGCATGCAACCAATGACACATATTTGATTTTTCAACCAGTTTATATGCACTGAAGCATGTGTATGTAGTTCAAATTAGAATTATGCACATAAAATGCCTGGAAAACGAAGTTAATGTATAAAAACATCCAAACGAACCCTGAATAATTCCAACTTTTTTGACGACACACCTATAGTTGCATGTTGAATACAGATAAAAGTTCTAACAATTCAAACACCATCCTTTCTAGCTGTGACCCCATTACGTAATTCAAATCAAGACCATAAATCAAGTAGATCGCTCACAGTTTATTATCACCAACCGTGTCAGATGCAGCACAAAATATCTTGGAGCACCGTCGGTGCATAGTACGCCTATGGCTTACGCGAGAAGGTGAGTCGGCTACAGTCCACAGCCGGCGTGTCAAGCACACTAGCTCACTCCCTAAATATCATTTCACTGTTCATTCGTCGCCGGTGAAAGATGGGGACGTGGACCCATGTCGTGAGGGAAACTTTGGTGGCCCACTCCGGCAAGAGCGCGGCCACAGCCGCCAGGCGCGTGCTAACAAGCTTCGTGAGGGTGACCGCAGTCTGCGTCCGGGCAGCCAAGGCAGCCCAAACGGCTGTTGTTGCTTCTCACGCGGCGGCAGCAACATCTGCCTCGGGGATAGCCACTGGCGAGAGCGGCACAGCAGCTGTCCGTTCCACAGCGATGGCCTTAGCCCTGATGGAGGCTTCCCACTACCATGTCGAGGCCGTCGACGCCCAGCTCATGGCGGTCACCGCACAAATCGAACAAAGCTTCTCCGACAACGGTCGGCAATCCACGGCCGAAGAGCTGGCAATCGTCGAGAGAGTTCGAGCAGCCGTGCATTCCTCCGCGGCATACCTTGCCACGATGGAACCCGCCAGAGCCCAGATCGCGGCCGCCCACGCCCATCTCGTGGCGGCCTATGCCAAAGATATGGCGGACACGGATGGCGAGATGCTTGCCGAGTATGGTGCAATTGCTGCCATGGAGCCCCTTCCCCAGGAGACCGTCGGGCGCGAGCTGGACATGGAGGCGGCGACGAAGATCGACGAGTACCAGCCGTAGTAGTACTCTTTGTTTTGTTTAATTAAGAGCACCGCTCTTTAATTTGTTAGAGTAATGTTTAGGAAAGCTGGCTCTGTTTAATTGCTGAACTTGCTCGATTAAGAAGTTAGTCTCCTTTGTGTACCCAAATTATGCAATGACGTGGATGACCACTGTAACCAGGGAAATTCAAACCAAATTTTTTGATGTTCAAACTCAACACACACAGGTTAAGCTATCTGAATCATTTGTGATGTTCACATATCGTACACAGTTCTGAATAAGGGACCGTGTCTGATGACACTTTGCGCGCCAGTTTTTTCGCTGAAGCGATTCCAAATATTCGGCTTCCACGGAAATATCTACCTCCCCGCGCCCTCCCCTTACCAAAAGCCACATTTCCCCTGTTTCCACCTTCCAATTTGAAACCTTCACTCCTTGCTTGTAGCGCCGCCTCCTCGCCTGCGACCCTCCTTCACGCTGCTCGGCCTCGCCTATCCAGGCAGGTAATCCACACACGACCCCCATCCTCCTCCTCCTTCGACATCCCACATGCCCCGACCACCGGCGTGAGCGCGACACCTTCCACCCAAATCACCGACCCCTCCACCAAATAAGCGCCGCCCTAAGCCATGGTGCATGCAGCATAGCCAGGAACTCAAGGAGCGTTTGGCAGCAGGGAAGCAAATCACGGCCGCAGGCACGGATGAGGTCGCGATGGCTGCTATTCGTGCCGAACCCCAGGTCTTGGAGGAGGACCTCGCCGTCGAGGCCACCGTTGACGCCTCACGCGCCGACGCCGCGACGCGGCTGGCTGCTTTAAACAACAGCTCGTGGCGTTTTCTCGAGGCCACCGTCAGTGCCTTCGACGAAGACTATGTGGTGTTTTCTCAGCATGAACGTGCTTACCTCATCTCGAGAGCCAGCAGGTTGGTGCCTGGAGCGGCTCAGGCAACTCACTACTACAACGAGGGCACCCACGATGCGGAGGCCTCGCCCTCTTCCATGTCCAAGGAGCCAAGCGTCATCGATATCCCGACAATGAGGAGTAGCTTGTCTTATTAGCTCACTATAAGAACCCATGTTCAGTTTGCTAGCTACTGCCTTTCCTTAACAAATTCTAGTGAATTGTGCTATCTACTTTTACCATGCAATCTTCTTCTATAGTGTATATGTTCTATATGTCGTGCAATGTGGTGTTCAGTTAACTGCTTGGTTCAATTCTGCAAATGTGATGTTCAATTCTTCAGGGTGCAATATTTCCAAGTTGTTAAGCATGCTTGGTTTGGTTAACTGTCTGATCTTCTATTACGAGTATGTTATATTATGCAATGTGGTGCTCAGTTAACATTTGATTCATTTGTTGTGGTGTTTAGTTGATTGCTTGGTTCAATTCTGCAATGCGATGTTCAATTGTTGTGGCTGCATTCTGTTATTGTATACCATGTGAGGAATAAATCGAATTTGGCTGTACTAAATACATGAGAAACAAATACAATTGCTATATTTCCAAGTTGTTAAGCATGCTTGGTTTGGTTAACTGTCTGAACTTCTATTAGGAGTATGTTATATCGTGCAATGTGGTGCTCAGTTAATGTTTGGTTCATTTGTTGTGGTGTTTAGCTAACTGCTTGGTTCAACTCTACACTACGATGTCCAATTGTCGTGGGAAGAATTTTGTATTGTGGTGCATGTGAGGAATAAATCGAATTTGGCTGCACTTAATACATGAGAAACATATACAAGTGCTATATTTCTTAGTTCTTAATCATGCTTGATTTGGATAAATGGGTTTTCCATGTGGCTTGAATTAATCTGATGAATCTGCAATGTGCGTATTTTTCATCAACATATTTTATTGATAGCATGCGAACCCTTACTTAACCTGATGACTAACTACCTTATATGTGTTGCAGGGAAACAATGGGAAGCACTGAGGTTTACAATCGAGGTTAGCACGTGCATGGTCCGTTCTCTAATAGCACATTATTGTGCAATTACATGAACCATTCTAATATTTTGGTTTTTAACAATTTGGTCTTGCACATGTAGGTCCTGTTGTCAGAGGATTTGACCCATTATTCGACCCTTTTTGCATATGGGGAAATGAGTTGTCCATGAATATCAATCAAATCAAGAAACTCGAAAAGATTGTTAGGATAAAGAAATTAGCGACAAAAAACAACAAGATCTTTGTCTGCACAATGAAGAAGACATCAGTTCACTACAAGATATTTATGCACATCCTTGTTTTCAGGCCTTTCCAAAGTAGTTCACTGATGATTACCTCTCAACCCACCTCTATGGTCAGGAGGCGAGGAAGGTTTTCATACAACACCCACGGTTCAATATTAAAGTGTTCCCGAAGAGGACGAAGGATGGATGGTCAATGATCCACAGGCACTGGCCTAAAGTTGCAAAGACCTTCAGCATGAATGAAAGCTCAATATTCGCCTTCCACTTCAGCTATTTTCCAGATGAGATGCATCTGCCTATATACCATCTATGATGCTAATTTCGAAAGGCTCTACATATTGCATGTGAAAGTTGGTACTAGTGCAGTTGTGTAATGGGGTAGCTTAGTGCTAAAGCTATATCATGTTGTACTCTGATGTATTTCAATTATGAAATTCTGCTTCCTTAATA
Source organism: Triticum aestivum (assembly GCF_018294505.1). Taxonomy (NCBI): domain Eukaryota; kingdom Viridiplantae; phylum Streptophyta; class Magnoliopsida; order Poales; family Poaceae; genus Triticum; species Triticum aestivum. The sequence continues at coordinate 325,529,711 of NC_057814.1, read as the reverse complement.
TGAAAATGAAATATTTTATGTGCTTAATATGAATGTCAATTAGATTAATAAATGGATTATTAATAATAGGGCAATTAGCCTGCTAATGGCGAATTCGCCTGCTAATTGGGTTTTGCTATTGCAAACGGTTGTTGAAAAAATACCGTGGGTGATGACCTCAGGCAATGCACACAGTTTCTAGGAATAAACTGTGTTGGATCAATGAACAATCACACATGACTTTCTCTTGAAAACTGTTTGCGTTAGGCCACCTTGCGCAAACGTTTACCACATAAAAACTGTGTGTGATGGACAGCCTTTGCCACACAGTTTCTTCTATGGACCGTGTGTGATACATTCAATAACGCAAACGATTTAACGGAAAAAATTGTGTGTGATTGTCAGGACCCCAATCCTAAGTCACACCGATCTAGCATGTAACATATCATATCACTTTGCGGCCTCACGCACGGTATTCCCACGGGTGCCACCTTACCTGGCCCGGGACCGTTTGCGCCTTTTGGCTCACGTATATGATAGTGTTGCTAGCATCAATATGACAAAGAACCCGGGCCGACATGACTAGTCGTGAATCGAAAGTGGCACTAACTTACAGGGACAGGCATACATGACCCAGCAACGAACGTGTCGGTCACCAATGTATGAACCCAAGTCGTAGCAAGCTACAAGGACTTAAAGAACAACGCGTGACATTTCCCTGAAGGGACAGACACAGGAATGAACAAGGACACATGCCGGCTAGCCTAAGTGTTCCGGAGCAGTAGCAAGCTACCATGGCTCAGTGGAAGCACTAGGAGACATTTCCCGGTAAGAGAGGCTACCAAGAATAAACAACTAGGTTGTTGAATCCCACACATATCAAGCATTTCAATAACATACACACAATATGCTCGATATGTGCAAACACAACATGGGATCACAACAAAACTCTACGACTCAAAGTATTTATTCATTAGGTTCCGAGGAGCCAGATATTACAAACATGGGTCTGATGACCCAGCATTCAAGTCATACAAGCAATAAGCACATGTAGAAGCTTAACTTGTCTGAGTACAGACAACTACAAATGAAAAGGCTGAGAAGCCGTACTATCTACAAGACCCTGCCGAGGGCACAAGATCGTAGCTGAGGTAACAAGCTAAACGTCGAAGTCCACGCGGAACTACTAGTGAGACTGAAGTCTCTCTGCAAAAACATAAATTAAGCAAACGTGAGTACAAATGTACCCAGCAAGACTTACATCAGAACTAGCTACATATGCATCAGTATCAACAAAGGGGGTGGTGGAGTTTAACTACAGCAAGCCAGCTTTGACTCGGTGGCTATCCTAAACTACGACTACAAGTAACTCTTTTGAGGTGGCGCACACGAGTCCACATATTCACCATATCAATACACCACTATGGATCCGCTCCCGTCTCCCTACGAGAACGCCATCATAGCACTCACGCTTATCTTGCGCATTTTAGAGTATCCACTTTCACTTGTCTATCAACTGTATAAGCAACCTAGAGGTCCTTTATCACGGACGCGGCTATTCGAATAGATGATGTTAACCCTGCAGGGGTGTACTTCTTAACACACACTCTCACCACTTATCACCGTTTACACGACATGTACTTGGCAACCTTCAAGCGGAAACCCAGCGAGGGTGTCGGCCATGACCTGACTAACCACACAAGTCCCTAGTCTAGGTTTATCGCCTGTTCAGGTTCCATCCGCAGGGAGTCCGGCCGAGTTTTCCACTACGGGCCCGAACGATGTGTGCAGGGTTCCCGAGGCACCAAACGGGTGTCCCGATACACCGTGCCACGTGCCTACCGCATCGCAGCCCGCCCCTCGGGTCAGCGCTACGCAAGGCCTCTATCATACTACAAACACCAGAAACTACTTGCAACTCCCGGACAGAGGACACGGGTGGTCCATTGGTTTCGGGCCCAGCGCGTGGTAGTAGCTATTCATGGATCACAAACACAGAACTCAGTTCCTGAGGACGGTTTCAATGAGACAACCCACCATGTACTCCTGCATGGCCTCTCACCACTACCTTTACCAAATCGTGTTCACAGACTTAGCTCACACATAGTAGGACATGTTCATCACCATTCCAATTAATCCCTGATGAATCAGACCTGACTCAACTCTAAGCAGTAGCAGGCATGACAAACAAGCCGGCGAGGCCAGACGCGGCGGAGGGCCTCGGATTTGGTCCTCCGGTGACCAAATCGACGGCGGAGACGTGCTACGCGTAGCTGGGGAGCTGTCGCATCTACTGGAGCAAGTGGTTGGACACGAGGACGTCGGAAACAATGTCGGCGAGCTCGACAGCGGCGGCTGGAGTTCGGGCATGCACGGGCACGACGTTATGGCGAGCGACAGGACGGGCGGTGGTTGCCACGGGCATGTGAGGACGCGCTGAGCACGGTGGTGTGCTCGGCTTCAAGCTACGTCCGCTCTAGCCACGGTGGCGACGAAGCACAACGGCGGCAAGCTTTGGTGATGGTGGGGAATGGCGCTACAGCATGCAAATGAGACGAAGAAGAGGGGGGTTTGGGGGAGGAGCTCACGACAGTTGCAGCACGCGTCTCAATGGGCTCGGGGAAGGCCGGATGGTGATGTGTCATTGTCGGCAATCTCAGGCACTGGAGGTTGAAGACGATGGTGATTGCAGTGTTGCAGGGGCTCCCGCGGTGCGTTGCTCGGCGAGGAGGAAGAGGTGGTCGAGGCGGAGATCTTAGGCAACTCCAGGGGGTGAGGGAGAGGCGATAGCCATGGCTACGGTGAGCGACGGCAATGGTGGCGCTCGGGTGGTTGCGTGCGGGAGAGACAGAGGAGGGGAAAGGAGGAGTGGATAGGCCAGAGGGGTCCGGGGTGATGCGTGGCATCGTCCAGACGCATCGCGGCAGCGGCGGGAAGCAGGAGGAGGCGGGGCGCGTGCTCGCGCGTGGCGGCCACGCGCACGTTGTCCTCCTGGCGGGAGGTAGGTGGTGACTGGCAGAGGCCAGTGGGCTGGGCCTCTACTGGGCCTCCACGTAAGCCCAGGTGAGGTTCCTCTCTCTCTATCATTTCTTTTATGTTTTCTATTTTCTGTAATTTGTTAGATTTGATTTGAAGCATCAAATCATTTAGAATTTTTTGTAAATTTTTATTATTTGAACTACTCAACGGCCACATGCAAACTTACAAAAATTATTTGAACTTTATCTCTTATATAACAGAAATAAGTCCAACTCAAATATGTTATTGATTTAATTCAAAGGCCCAAAATAAATATTTTAAAACCTCCAAAAATATTGGTTTGAATTTTATTCTTGCCAATATTTTTCAAGGTTTAACAGGAACATTTTCTTGGGCTTCCTTGAGAAGATTTTAATGTTGATCATTTTTAAAAGGTTTCCGAGGCTTTGAAAATTCCTCAATTCAAATTTCATTTGAATTTAAACATGATGACATGAAGATCAAGCAAAGACAATAGGGGCTGAGCTAGGGCTGTGACAGTGATGTACCCTTGAACGGAAACATTTTCCTTGGAGCGACTGTGTGGGATGTACATACGAACGGAAACGTTTAGAGGGGACTGACTGTGTGGGATGTACTTGCGACTAGAAACAATTTCACTGTATAATTGTATTTTTTAGCTCTACTATACGTATTTCCGTATTTGAGCGCTCGCCGGTCGCACACGACCTCATTTTGCCGAGCGTGTGTGCGAGGAGGGCATATCCCCGACGGTTTCTTGGCCGTGTGGGAAGGACCCCCTATCGCCCACACTCACTAGGGGACGGTTCCGAATGCCGTCGCAGAAAGGGGTTAAAAACCGTTTGTATAGGACCGATGCATACCAGTGTTAGCATATTAATGAAAAAGATGAACCTTGTCGGGGACCCGTGCATGTGTATGTCCATGCAGAGGTGAGATGCCTCTTTAATATAAATAAACGAGTTTTTCGCTGGCAGGCTATCCTGCCGGTACCCTTTTTGTCTGCCGGAGAGCTACGTCTGCCGGGGAACAGACAGAGGGATCAGCCCCCCGCCAACTTCTTTTTAGCAAAGGCCACTGCGACCATCCTGACCGAAGCAGCGTTCGAGTCATGGATCGGAGCACCTAAGTCTCAAAAGAGTGGCGAAGCATTCTCATGCTCAAGTTATAGCCTTACAGAACACTAATGGACAGGAGGTAAAACTTATCTGTTTGGCTTGCCGGGGATCTCTGTGCTGGACAATCTTCTCAACTCCTTGTCGAAGCCAAGTCCACGGCACGAACCTGCAGCTTCATGCAGATGAGAATGAATGCAGGATGCGATCCTATCTATATGCATATGCAAAAGCTAATGAAATGCTTATGTAGTGATCTTGGAATGCTCATGCATGCATGCAATATTGGTCGGGGGCCCCCCACAGCGCTTCTTTATTTTCTCTTGCACAGGGTCATTGCCCTGGCTTTGTACAAGGGGTTACATGCAGCTGAGGCAAGGCCTATACAAATGGGTGGCTGTCGGGCAGGGCCCGACATCCGCGCCTTATGGGTAGAACTTGCGGAGATGCTCAATATTTCATGAGTTTTGCAACTGAGAGCCATCTCTGGTCTCCAGACGGACTGCGCCATGTCTGGTGACTCGTACTACCCGGTAAGGGTCTTCCCACTTCGGTGACAACTTGTTTGTACCCTTGGCGGACTGAACACGCATAAGGACAAGGTCACCTTCCTCAAAACATCGGGCGTGAACCCTGCGGCTATGATAGCGACGCAGGGCTTGCTTGTAGCGTGCAGCACGCATAGCATCCTGGAGACGGTTCTCCTCGAGTAGCATAGCATCGTGACGCCGATGCTGATCTTGTGCTACATCATCGTAGGCAAGCACTTGAGGCGACCCGTAAATGAGTTCTGTGGGGATAACTGCTTCTGCCCCGTAGACCAGGGAGAAGGAAGTCTGCCTGGTAGCTCGGTTTGGTGTCGTTCCGAGGGACCAGAGAACTACCGGATGCTCCTCGATCCACTGCATGCCGTGCTTCTGCAGCGTATCAAAAGTTCTTGTCTTGAGTCCACGCACCACTTCAGCATTCGCCCTCTCAGCTTGTCCATTGCTCCGGGGGTGTGCCACAGAGGCGAATGAGATCTTGCATCCGAGGGCATGAACATATTGCATGAAGGCACGGCTCATGAATTGGGTGTCGTTGTCGGTGATGATCCTTGCTAGAACTCCAAAACGACACACCAATTCTTTCAAGAACTTGATAGCTGACTGAGCAGTCACCTTTCTCACAACAGTCACTTCCGGCCACTTTCTAAACTTGTCGATGGAAATGAATAAGAATTCAAAGCCCCAAATTGCTCGGGGGAAGGGGCCAAGGATATCGAGCCCCCAGATCGAAAATGGCCATGATAGAGGGATTGTTTGAAGAGCTTGGGGAGGCAGGTGTGTTTTCTTGGAATGGAACTGGCAGGCTTCACATTTCATGACTAGCTCGACCGCATCTTGGAGGGTTGTGGGCCAATAGAATCCTTGCCGGAATGCTTTCCCAACTAATGCCCTTAATCCAATGTGGGAGCCACACATTCCTCTATGAATCTCAGCCAGCAGCTCTTTTCCTTCTTCCCGGCAGACACACTTCAATTTCACACCGTTGCTCCTCCTTCTATACAGAGTGTCATCGACAAACTGATACATACTGGCCCTCCAGGCTACTTTTTCAGCTTCATCTTGGTCGCCGGGAAGCTCTCCAGTTTGGAGGAAGTGGACAATGTGCCTTGCCTAAGTTGGAGCCTGGGGCTCGGCAACGAGGACTAGCGGCACCTCCTCTGTTGCGGGAGCACCAGCCTCGTTCGCGGGGCCCATGGGCCCGGCTGCAGGGGGTGGTCCAGCATGCTGTGAGGAGTTGTTTCCGGCAGGGTCTCTGCCAGGAGTGGACAGCTCTACCGGGAGAGGCTTACCGTAGTCCAACTTTCTCCTCTTCTGGGCCATTGTTTCTGGGGATACGGAGGGCTGAGTGAGATGGAGAACAAAAGTCCTTGTTTCCACAGGAAGCTTCTGCGCAACACACTTGGACAGATGATCAGCTATGCTGTTTTCCGCATAGGGTACGTGCTCTGTTTGCAATCCGTCAAAGCGCTCCTCCAATCTCCTCACGTCCTCGACGTATGCCTCCATCAATGGACTTTGATAATCCTTGTTGACTTGTCTCACCACAAGCTGTGAATCTCCTCGAATGATCAGCTTCTTAATTCCAAATACAGCTGCAATCCTGAGCCCGGTAAGCAGCCCTTCATACTCAGCTGTATTGTTGGTTGCTTCTTCCCGGGCAAAATGTATTTGGACGACGTACTTCAAGTGCTCCCCGGAGGGGGTGATAAGAAGCACGCCAGCTCCTGCACCTTGTAGGGAAAAAGCACCATCAAAATACATAATCCATTCTTGGGGCGAGTCCTTGCTGGGGATAACTGTCTCTGTCACTTCCTCATCAGGGGTTGGCGTCCATTCTACAATAAACTCTGCCAACACCCTGCTCTGAATAGTTGACGCGCTCTCAAACTTCAAACCAAAGTTGGATAACTCCAAAGCCCACTCAATTATTCTGCCGGTAGCCTCAGGGTTTCGGAGTATCCTTTGCAATGGAAAACGGGTAACAATCGTGATCTCATGGGTTGGAAGTAGTGGTGAAGTTTCCTTGAGGCCATATTGAGACCAAAGATCAACTTCTGCACGCCAGAGTACCTCGATCTAGCCCCCTGTAACAAGGAGCTAACGAAGTACACTGGGCGCTGCACCACTTTATTCCTTGCCGCGTCCTTGGGGTTGGTCTTGTTGCCGTGCTCATTGTTGTCTTGATCCTTCTCTGATTCTGCCGGTCTCTTGATGACCCACAAGTATAGGGGATCTATCGTAGTCCTTTCGATAAGTAAGAGTTTCGAACCCAACGAGGAGCAGAAGAAAATGATAAGCGGTTTTCAGCAAGGTATTCTCTGCAAGCACTGAAATTATAGGTAACAGATAGTTTTGTGATAAGATAATTTGTAACGAGCAACAAGTAACAAAAGTAAATAAAGTGCAGCAAGGTGGCCCAATCCTTTTTGTAGCAAAGGACAAGCCTGGACAAATTCTTATATAGAGAAAAGCGCTCCCGAGGACACATGGGAATTATCGTCAAGCTAGTTTTCATCACGTTCATATGATTCGCGTTCGGTACTTTGATAATTTGATATGTGGGTGGACCGGTGCTTGAGTGCTGTCCTTACTTGGACAAGCATCCCACTTATGATTAACTCCTATTGCAAGCATCCGCAACTACAAAAGAAGTATTAAGGTAAACCTAATCATAGCATGAAACATATGGATCCAAATCAGCCCCTTACGAAGCAACGCATAAACTAGGGTTTAAGCTTCTGTCACTCTAGCAACCCATCATCTACTTATTACTTCCCAATGCCTTCCTCTAGGCCCAAATAATGGTGAAGTGTCATGTAGTCGACATTCACATAACACCACTAGAGGAGAGACAACATACATCTCATCAATATATCGAACGAATACCAAATTCACATGACTACTAATAGCAAGACTTCTCCCATGTCCTCAGGAACAAACATAACTACTCACAAAGCATATTCATGTTCATAATCAGAGGGGTATTAATATGCATAATGGATCTGAACATATGATCTTCCACCAAATAAACCAACTAGCATTAACTACAACGAGTAATCAACACTACTAGCAACCTATAGGTACCAATCCCAGACTTAGAGACAAGAATTGGATACAAGAGATGAACTAGGGTTTGAGACGAGATGGTGCTGGTGAAGATGTTGATGGAGATTGGCCCCCTCCCGATGAGAGGAGCGTTGGTGATGACGATGGCGATGATTTCCCCCTCTCGGAGGGAAGTGTCCCCAGCAGAACAGCTCCGCCAGAGCACTAGATTGGTTCCGCCAAGGTTCCGCCTCGTGGCGGCGGAGTCTCGTCCCGAAAGCTTGCTTATGATTTTTCTTCAGACGAAAGACTTCATATAGCAGAAGATGGGCACCAGAGGGCCACCAGGGGGCCCACGAGGCAGGGGGCGTGCCCCCCACCCTCGTGCCCAGGGTGTGGGTACCCTCTGGTATTTTCTTCGCTCAGTATTTTTTTATTATTTCCAAAAATAACTTCCGTGGAGTTTCAGGACTTTTGGAGTTGTGCAGAATAGGCCTCTAATATTTGCTCCTTTTCCAGCACAGAATTCCAGCTGCCGGCATTCTCCATCTTTATGTAAACCTTGTAAAATAAGAGAGAATAGGCATAAGTATTGTGACATAATGTGTAATAACAGCCCATAATGCAATAAATATCAATATAAAAGCATGATGCAAAATGGACGTATCAACTCCCCCAAGCTTAGACCTCGTTTGTCCTCAAGTGGAAGCCGATAATGATAAATATGTCCACATGTTTAGAGATAGAGGTGTCGATAAAATAAAGTATGGACATGAGGGCATCATGATCATTCCTATAACAGCAACATATATAGATATTGTCATATGATTTCTTATGCTAAAGTAATAATCTATCCACAATGTCAAGTATGAATCAGAAACTTCATTGAGAACTAACAAACTATAATCTCAGTCATTGAAGCAATTTCAATTTATCATAACATCAGAAAGATTCTATGTCAGAGCTCTTCAACAAGCCCACATACTCAACTATCATTTAGTCTTTCACAATTGCTAACACTCGCGCAATACTTGTGGTTACAGTGTTTTAATCGAACACAGAGAAAGATAGGGGCTTATAGTTTCGCCTCCCAACCTTTTACCTCAAGGGTAATGTCAACAATAATAGTTCATGTTAACTCACATCCAATTAGATATATATATATCAAGATCTTTCCAACACACCGTGCTTGCCAAAGGATAAAATGTAAAAGGGAAAGGTGAAGATCACCATGACTCTTGCATAAGGTAGAAGATAAAAGTAAAAGATAGGCCCTTCGCAGAGGGAAGCAGAGGTTGTCATGCGCTTTCAGGGTTGGATGCACAAAATCTTAATGTGAAAGAACATCACTTTATATTGCCACTTGTGATACGGACCTTTATTATGCAGTCTGTCGCTTTTATTTCTTCCACATCACAAGATCGTATAAAGCTTATTTTCTCCCACACTAATAAGTCATACATGTTTAGAGAGCAATTTTTTTGCTTGCACCGATGACAACTTACTTGAAGGATCTTACTCAATCCATAGGTAGGTATGGTGGACTCTCATGGCAAACCTGGGTTTAAGGGAATTTGGAAGCACAAGTAGTATCTCTACTTGGTGCAAAGAATTTGGCTAGCATGAGGGGGAAAGGCAAGCTCAATATGTTGGATGATCCATGACAATATACTTTATCTCAAATATAAGAAAACATAACCCATTACGTTGTCTTCCTTGTCCAACATCAACTCTTTAGCATGTCATATTTTAATGAGTGCTCACAATCATAAAAGATGTCCAGGATAGTATATTTATATGTGAAACCTCTCTTTCTTTATTACTTCCTATTAATTGCAACGATGACCAAAACAATGTTTGTCAACTCTCAACAACTTTTAATCATCATACTCTTCCCATGTGAAGTCATTACTCTCCATAAGATCAATATGATCTCTTTTTATTTCTTCTTATTCTTATTCTTTTCTTTTATTCCCTCAAGATCATGGCAAAATAATCAAGCCCTTGACTCAACACTAATCTTTACTATATATAGCTCACAGACTCGATTACATAGAGGGATCGTAAAGCAAAACTCAAAACTAGATCATACTAAAACTTTATTCTAATAGATCATGATATTACCAAAAGGATCGAACTAAGAAAAACGGTAAAGATAGGAGTGTGATGGTGATACGATACCGGGGAAACTCCCCCAAGCTTGGCAGTTGCCAAGGGGAGTGCCCATACCCATGTGATTATGTCTCCTTCTTCGGAGGTGGGGATGATGGAGTTGTTGATGATGACAATTGTGTCTTTAGCTTCTTCATATTGTAATTTAGAAGAGCAATTTCCTCCTTTAAATCCTCGACCTCCGATTCCAGCTTCAAGATCTTGTCACATAAATCTCCTTTGCTTTTCTGCCGAAAACGAGAAGGAATAGATTGGTTGTTAGATAGTTTAGCCCTCTTAGGGAGACTAGATTTCTTGAACTTCACATGCATATCCCCAGGTTGAGGTAGAGGGACATCCTCCTCTCCGAACTTGAATATTTGATCTTCGTCAAATGAGCATCCTCCTCCTCATCCGTAGTTCGACCACAAGGAGATATATCTCCATAGGTCTTGGGATCAGCAGTGAGGTGTGATACATAGTTGTCTCCGTCAGAATCCTGAGATGAGATCTTGCTCTAATCTGTGGCAGAAACAGCTCGAAACAAGAACATAAGATATTTGTGTGATACAGGAGTCAAAAACTTCGGGAGGTTATATAATGAATTTTTACCGACCAAAATACGTAAAGTGCAATAAAATGGAGTCCGGAGAGCGCACGAGGTGCCCACGAGGCAGGGGGCACGCCCAAGGGGGTAGGGCGTGCCCTCCACCCTCGTGGAGGCCTCATGTACTTCCCGGACTGCTTCTTATTTTTCTATTTTTCTAAATATTCCAAACCGGAGAAAAATTGCCATTAGAACTGTTTTGGAGTCGGTTTGCTTACCGTACCACATACCTATTCCTTTCCGGAGTTTGACACGTTCTGGAAAGTGTCCCTTATGTATTCCTCCGGGGTTACGGTTTCAATAACATTGGTTTCAACATTTATAGGATTACCTGAGATATAATGTTTGATTCTTTGACCGTTCACCACCTTCGGATTTGTGCCTTCGAAGTTGTTAATTTTTATGGCACCGGAACGATAGACCTCCTCGATAACGTAAGGACCTTCCCATTTAGACAGAAGTTTTCCTGCAAAAAATCTTAAACGAGAGTTGTATAGCAATACATAATCACCTACATTAAACTCACGCTTTTGTATTCTTTTGTCATGCCATCTTTTTACTTTTTCTTTAAACAGTTTGGCATTCTCATAGGCTTGGGTTCTCTATTCATCAAGCGAGCTAATGTCAAATAACCTCTTCTCACCGGCAAGTTTGAAATCATAATTGAGCTCTTTAATAGCCCAATATGCCTTATGTTCTAGTTCAAGAGGTAAGTGACATGCTTTTCCATAAACCATTTTATACGGAGACATACCCATAGGATTTTTATATGCAGTTCTATAGGCCCATAATGCATCATGAAGTTTCTTGGACCAATTCTTTCTAGATCTATTGACAGTTATTTGCAAAATTAATTTGAGTTCTCTATTACTCAATTCTACTTGACCACTAGACTGTGGGTGATAAGGAGATGCAATTGTATGATTAACATCATACTTAGCAAGCATTTTACGAAAAGCACCATGAATAAAATGTGAACCACCATCAGTCATTAAATATCTAGGGACTCCAAACCTCGGAAAAATAACTTCTTTAAGCATCTTAATAGAAGTGTCATGATCAGCACTACTAGTTGGAATAGCTTCTGCCCACTTAGTAACGTAATCAACCGCAACTAAAATATGTGTATATCCATTATAGGCAGGAAACGGTCCCATATAATCAAAACCCCAAACATCAAATGGTTCCATAACAAGTGAATAATTCATAGGCATTTCTTGACGTCAACTAATATTACCAATTCTTTGACATTCATCACAAGATAAGACAAATTTATGGGCATCCTTGAAGAGAGTAGGCCAATAAAAACCGGATTGCAATACCTTATGTGCAGTTCTATCTCCAGCGTGGTGTCCTCCATAAGCCTCGGAGTGACACTTGTGTAGAATCTGTTCCTGTTCATGCTCAGGTACACAACGTCTAATGACACCATCTACTCCTTCTTTATAAAGACGTGGGTCATCCCAGAAATAATGTCTCAAATAATAGAAAAACTTTTTCTTTTGCTGGTATGTGAAACTAGGTGGTATAAATTTAGCAACAATGTAATTAGCATAATCAGCATACCATGGAGCAGTACGAGAAGCATTTATGACATTTAATTGTTCACCAGGAAAGCTATCATCAATAGGTAGTGGGTCATCAAGAACATTTTCTAACCTAGACAAGTTGTCTGCAACGGGGTTCTCAGCTCCATTTCTATCTATAATATGCAAATCAAATTCTTGTAGCAAGAGAACCCATCTAATAAGTCTAGGTTTAGCATCTTTCTTTTCCATAAGATATTTAATAGCAGCATGATCAGTGTGAATAGTTACTTTAGAATCAACAATATAAGGTCTAAACTTATCACAAGAAAATACAACTGCTAAGAATTCTTTTTCGATAGTGGCATAATTTCTCTGGGCATTATCTAGAGTTTTACTAGCATATTGAATAACATTTAATTTCTTATCAACTCTTTGCACTAGAACAGCACCTACAGCATAATCGCTAGCATCACACATAATTTCAAAGGGTAAATTCCAATCAGGTGGCTGAACGATAGGTGCAGTGATTAATGCTTTCTTAAGTATTTCCAATGCTTCTACACAATCATCATCAAAGACAAATGTTATATCTTTTTGTAAGAGATTAGTCAGAGGCCGAGAGATTTTTGAGAAGTCCTTAATGAATCTCCTATAAAAATTGGCATGACCAAGGAAACTTCTTATACCTTTGATGTCCTTGGGACATGGCATCTTTTCAATAGCATCAACTTTAGCTTTATCAACTTCAATACCTATTTCAGAAATTTTATGCCCCAAGACAATACCTTCATTAACCATAAAGTGGAACTTCTCCCAATTCAAGACAAGATTAGTTTCTTCACATCTCTGCAAAACTCAATCAAGGTTGCTCAAGCAATCATCAAAAGAGGATCCATAGACGGAGTAATCGTCCATGAAAACCTCACGTATCTTTTCACAAAAATCAGAGAATATAGCCATCATGTATCTTTGAAAGGTAGCAGGTGCATTACATAAACCAAAAGGCATACGTCTAGAAGCAAAAGTACCGAAAGGGCAAGTAAAAGTTGTCTTAGCTTGATCATCAGCTGACACAGGTATTTGAGAGAAACCAGAATAACCATCTAGAAAGCAAAAATGTGTATGTTTGGATAATCTTTCTAGCATTTGATCAATGAATGGCAAGGGGTAATTATCCTTTTTAGTAGCCTTATTTAATTTGCAGAAATCAATTACCATCCTATAACCTATAATGATTCTTTGCGGAATCAATTCATCTTTATCATTAGGAACGACAGTGATACCTCCCTTCTTAGGGACACAGTGGACAGGACTTACCCACTGACTATCAGCTACGGGATAGATTATACCTGCCTCAATAAGCTTTAGTATTTCCTTTCTTACCACTTCTTTCATCCTAGGATTCAGCCGTCGTTGATGATCAATAACTGGTTTGGCATCTTTCTGCAAATTTATTTTGTGTTGACATAGAGTGGGACTAATGCCCTTAAGATCATCAAGAGTATATCCAATAGCAGCGCGGTGCTTCTTCAAAGTTTTCAATAATTTTTCTTCTTCCTTCTTTTGAAGGTTAGCACTAATAATAATAGGATATATCTTCTTTTCATCAAGATAAGCATATTTAAGAGTATCAGGCAATGGTTTAAGCTCAAACACGGGATCACCCTTGGGTGGAGGAGGATCCCCTAGGATTTCAACAGTCAAGTTGTGTTTCAGAATAGGTCCTTGTTTAAAGAATACTTCATCTATTTGCCTTCTTTCATTCATTAACATATCATTTTCATGGTCTAGCAAATATTGTTCTAAAGGATCAATAGGAGGCACAGCAATAGAAGCAAGACCAATAATTTCATCCTTACTAGGCAATTCCTCTTCATGGTGTTGTGTCACGCCCACAATGCGGCTATATCTCCCACGTGTCGAGGCACGACTTAGAGGCATAAACGCATTGTGGTTTTGTCGCAAGAAGGGTCATCTTCACACAACCCCATGTAATGAACAAGAATGGGATAAAGAGTTGGCTTACAATCGCCACTTCACACAATACATAAGTGAATTCATACAACATTCAGAGTACACACATAGGTCTGACTACGGCACCAAAAGAAAAGAAGACAACCCAACTGCTAGATCCCTGATCGTCCCAACTGGGCTCCACTACTGATCAACAAGAAAAGAAACAACACAACGGACAAGATCTTCATCGAGCTCCCACTTGAGCTCAGTTGCGTCACCTGCACTGGTATCATCGGCACCTGCAACTGTTTGGAAGTATCTGTGAGTCACGAGGACTCAGCAATCTCATACCCGTGAGATCAAGACTATTTAAGCTTAAGGGTAGGAAAGGGTAAGGTGGTGAGGTTGCAGCAGCGACTAAGCATATATGGTGGCTAACATACGCAAATGAGAGCGAGAAGAGAAGCAACGGAATGGTCGTGAACTAGCAATGATCAAGAAGTGATCCTGAACTCCTACTTACGTCAAACATAACCCAGAAACCGTGTTCACTTCCCGGACTCCGCCGAAAAGAGACCATCACGGCTACACATGCGGTTGATGCGTTATAATTAAGGTCAAGTGTCAAGTTCTCTACGACCGGATATTAACAAATTCCCATCTGCCACATAACCGCGGGCATGGCTTTCGAAAGATAATACCCTGCAGGGGTGTCCCAACTTAGCCCATTATAAGCTCTCACGGTCAACGAAGGATAAACCTTCTCCCAGGAAGACCCGATCAGTCTCGGAATCCCGGTTTACAAGACATTTCGACAATGGTAAAACAAGACCAGCAAATCCGCCCGATGTGCCGACAAATCCCGATAGGAGCTGCACATATCTCGTTCTCAGGGCAACACCGGATGAGACATCCTACGAGTAAAACCAGACCTCGAGTTTCCACGAGGGGGCCCCGCAGTCTACTAAGTTCGGACCAACACTCGAAGGAGCACTGGCCCGGGGGGGTTAAAATAAGATGACCCTTCAGTCTGCAGAACCCAAGGCAAAAGGGGATAGGTGGTAGCAAATGGTAAAACCAAGGTTGGGCCTTGCTAGAGGAGTTTTATTCAAAGCGAACTGTCAAGGGGGTCCCATAAATCACCCAACCGCGTAAGGAACGCAAAATCAAGGAACATAACACCGGTATGACGGAAACTAGGGGCGGCAAGAGTGGAACAAAATACCAGGCATAAGGCCGAGCCTTCCACCCTTTACCAAGTATATAGATGCATTAATTAAATAAGAGATATTGTGATATCCCAACATAAACATAATCCAACATGGAGCAATCTTCATCTTCTCCTGCAACTAGCAACACTATAAGAGGGGTTGAGCAAAAGCGGTAACATAGCCAAACAACGGTTTGCTAGGAAGGGTGAAAAAGGTTAGAGGTTCATGGAAATTTGGGAGGCTTGAAAAGCAAGTGGTAGGTAGCGCGGCATAGCAATAGAGCGAACAACTAGCAAGCAAAGATAGAAGTGATTTCGAGGGTATGGTCATCTTGCTTGAGATCCCGCTAGGCAGAAGAACGAGTCCATCAAGAAGACAAGCAGACGGAGTCGAACTAATCCTCACAACTCCAGAAAGAAACCGAAGCTAACGAGAGAAGCAACCCGGAAAGAAACAAACAACATAGTGAACAACCACCACATACACATGGCATGATGCTCAATCAAGTATGATGCATGTCCGGTTTAAATGAGGTATGGCATGGGAAAATGCAACAAACCCCACTACAAATTAAGTGGAGCTCAATATGCAACGAGTTGCATATTGGCGAAACACCACATCAATTATTTAGTTCTCTCTCATTTATGTACCCAACAATGTTAAATGTTGCTAACCATGGCAAGTGGTGAAGCATAAGGAAACTACCTATTTTAGGCAATTTAAATGAGGCCGGAACAACAAACAATAATTCCGGAAAATCCTCATGTCATTTAGCAATTTTTAATGCAAACATCAATTTTAGACATTTTAAATGTTGTTATCATGATGCGGATGACAATGCAAGTTTTAATCAATTTTTATGAAAATATTGACATGAACATGTTATGAAGCATTTGTCACCGTGGTGGAAGAAAGGGGTGCCACGGCAACGAGTCCGAAAATGATGCCACGGCAACATATCGGTTCCGATAGCTCACGGAGTTACCGGTGCACAAGGAGTGGGCGTGAGCGTGTCATGCAAGGATGGTGGGGTGCTCCCGGATTTCGGGTACCCACGGTACGGCGGCGTGGAAACAAGGAACGCGCAAGCGACAACTGGGACACGGTTCGAACATGAGCAACTCATACATCACAATCATTCGTTCACGGGCGTCGTCTCGACGGTTATACCTTCGAAGCGTGCATTTTCGGAGTGGATCGGGTTCGACGGTAGTGGAAGTAGTTGTTCACGGGTCGCCGAGGGAAGTAGTGGTACACGGCGATGGTAGTGGTACACGTTTTCGTAAATGTTTGGGGTCGTCGGTAGAGGTACTTGACGTCCACGGGGTCGACGCTAGAGTTACCCACATTGTCGGGGTACTTGTTGTTCCGGGCTTGGCGTCCTGAGATGTAGACGGCAACCGTAGTGGTACTTGGCGGTTCCGTGTAGTCGAACTTGACGATCCAAGGGGGGTACTTGGCGCATCACCGGATAGTTGTACATGGGTCAAACAGAGGCATTGATACATCTGGAGGGGCATCGAGGGACTTGTCAAGGCCCTGCCTCGGGAGGTCACAGGAGGTAGCTCGAGCTGCTGGTCGTCGGGGCATGGCCGAGCAGCGGCTGGAAGAAGCGACCGACGTTGGTCTTGGCATGAAGCAAGGGAGGCGGAGCTCCTGCTAGGGCGATGGCGGTGAGCAGGCAATGGAACATGGCGTCGACGTACAGGCGCAGCCGAGAGGAGCAACGACTGGTACGTGCAGCAGTAGGCGAGGGACTCCGGGACGCGCGGAGGTCGAGGAACTCGGCCGGTGGCGTGGCTTGGAGCAGATCAGGCGCGAGGAAGGTCGGAGGCGCCCGAAGCAAACGACGGAGGGGTGCGAAGGGCGGCGCTCGATGCTAAGGAGGTGGAGCAGAGGAAGGGGCGGAGCGGACGAGGCTGGCGAGCGGCGTGGAGCTTGACGGCAAGGACTCGAAGCATGGCTCCGATAGCGCCGGGAACAGCGAAGACGGGCGGATCCAGTCGGCCGGCGCCCGAAGCGAACGGAGCTCGGGGCGGAGGAGCTTGGGCGCGGGACGGCGGCCTGGTGGCATTGGCGCTCCTGCGGGCATTCATGGCGGCGGCGGAGAGGCGCGACGGGCGGCGGCCGTAGCCAGAGGCGGGGAGGCCGGCTCGAGGAGGATGGAGGCGAGGGGATCGGGCGCAGGGAGTCCCTGACTCGGTGCGTGCGTGTGTGGCGGCGGGCAGAGGGAACGAGAGGGAGAGGGGAGATGTTCGCTAGGGTTAAGGGGGCGCGGGCTGGTAGACCTTGGAGGGGCAAATGGCCGCGGGGAAGGATGGGCCGGCCTGCGAGGCTGGCTGGGCTCTCTCCCCTCCTTCCTTCTTTTCTTTATAAAAAAACAAAGAACTGAAGAAAAGAAAGAGAGGTTAGGGTAAGAAGTTGGACACGCGGATAATTTCCCGCACATCACAAAAAATGCTCGTTCCAAGAAAAACGGAGTGGGTAAGATTGCACGGTTTAAGTTCAAATGCATTTGAATTTAATTCAAATGGTTTGAACAAGGAGTAGGATTACAAAGTGTCCAAAATGTTGAACATTTAGGAAGGGCCTCGATAAGAGGGAAAAGAATTGTTGGCAAAGCTTGGAGGTGAAACTTGAAGTGGAAATAGGCATGGGAATTAATTTGCAAGTGTGTTCCGGTTGATTCCAAACTAATGGAATATTTATATAGCTCCATAAATATTAGGAGGATATGTTATAAAGAGAAATCACCATGTGAATTCCCTCGATTTAAAGGGATCGAAGATCCATGCAATTTATTTAGTTGAGTTTTGATGCAAAGATTAATGACATGATGCAATGCAAAAATAAAAGAGCAAGCACCAAAAGGAACACACAGTGATCACGAGAATATGGAAGTCTTCTGAACCGTCGGTCTCGGGGCGTTACATGTTGTCTACAAAATTTAGAGAAATTAAACTCATGAGACATATCATCCAAACCAATAGTAACAACATCTTTTTCGCAATATATCTTAGCATTAACAGTGTTTAAGAAGGGTCTACCAAATATAATGGGACAAAAGATATCTTGTGGGGAACCAAGAACAAGAAAATCAGCAGGATATTTAGTTTTCCCACACAAGACTTCAACATCTCTAACAATTCCAATTGGTGAAATAGTATCTCTATTGGCAAGCTTAATTGTGACATCAATTTCTTCTAACTCAGTAGGTGCAATATCATGCATAATTTCTTTGTATAGGTCAATAGGTATTTCACTAGCACTAGCACCCATGTCACATAAGCCAGGATAACAATGATCTCCTATTTTAACAGAAATAACAGGCATGCCTACCACATGTCGATGTCTATCTTTAGCACTAGGTTTAGCAATTCTAGCAGTTTCATCACCGAAATAAATAACATGCCCATCAATATTATCAGCCAAGAGATCTTTAACAATAGCAATATTAGGTTCAACTTTAACTTGCTCAGGAGGTGTATAAGTTCTAATATTACTTTTACGAACCACAGTTGAAGCTTTAGCATGATCCTTTATTCTAACAGGGAAAGGTGGTTTCTCAACATAAGCAGTAGGAACAATAGGATCATTATAAGTGATAGTATTTTCTTCAACTTTAATAGGTGCCACTACTTTTACTTCTACGGGAGGATGATATTTAAACCACTTCTCCTTAGGGAGATCAACATGAGTAGCAAAGGATTCACAAAAAGAAGCTACTATCTCAGAGTCAAGTCCATATTTAGTGCTAAATTTACGGAAAACATCGGTATCCATAAAAGATTTAACACAATCAAACTTAGGTGTTATACCTAAATCCTTACCTTTGTCGAGGTCCCAATCTTCAGATTTGCATTTAATTCTTTCCAATAAATCCCATTTGAATTCAATAGTCTTCATCATAAAAGAGCCAGCACAAGAAGTATCGAGCATGGTGCGATTGTTGTCAGAAAGCCGAGCATAAAAATTTTGAATAATCATTTCTCTTGAGAGCTCATGATTGGGGCATGAATATAACATTGACTTAAGCCTCCCCCAAGATTGAGAGATGCTTTCTCCTTCGCGAGGTCAAAAATTATATATATAATTACGATCACGATGAACAAGATGCATAGGATAAAACTTCTGATGAAATTCCAATTTCAACCGTTTGTAGTTCCATGATCCCATATCATCACATAGCCTATACCATGTCAATGCATCTCCCTTAAAAGATAAAGGGAAGACCTTCTTCTTGATAACATCATCGGGCATACCTACAAGCTTAAATAATCCACAAACTTCATCCACATATATTAGGTGCTCATCAGGATGTAATGTTCCATCTCCTGCAAAAGGAATAGCTAGCAGTTTTTCTATCATACCCGAAGGAATTTCAAAGTAGCCATTTTCATTTTCAGTAGATTCAGTAGGTTGAGGTGCAACTCTTTTCTCTACTGGTCGGGGTGAAGATACCCCGAACAAGCCCCTCAGAGCATTACTTTCCATAGTAACAAGTGACAGTAAATTTCAGCACACTATGTAAATTTTTTCCTTACCAAAGACGCTTCACTCCCCGGCAACGGCGCCAGAAAAGAGTCTTGATGAGCCATAAGTATAGGGGATCTATCGTAGTCCTTTCGATAAGTAAGAGTGTCGAACCCAACGAGGAGCAGAAGGGAATGATAAGCGGTTTTCAGCAAGGTATTCTCTGCAAGCACTGAAATTATAGGTAATAGATAGTTTTGTGATAAGATAATTTGTAATGAGCAACAAGTAACAAAAGTAAATAAAGTGGAGTAAGGTGGGCCAATCCTTTTTGTAGCAAAGGAAAAGCCTGGACAAATTCTTATATAGAGAAAAGCGCTCCCGAGGACACATGGGAATTATCATCAAGCTAGTTTTCATCACGTTCATATGATTCACGTTTGGTACTTTGATAATTTGATATGTGGGTGGACCGGTGCTTGGGTGTTGTCCTTACTTGGACAAGCATCCCACTTATGATTAAATCCTATTGCAAGCATCCGCAATTACAAAAGAAGTATTAAGGTAAACCTAACCATAGCATGAAACATATGGATCCAAATCAGCCCCTTACGAAGCAACGCATAAACTAGGGTTTAAGCTTCTGTCACTCTAGCAACCCATCATCTACTTATTACTTCCCAATGCCTTCCTCTAGGCCCAAATAATGGTGAAGTGTCATGTAGTCGACGTTCACATAACACCACTAGATGATAGACAACATACATCTCATCAAAATATCAAACGAATACCAAATTCACATGACTACTAATAGCAAGACTTCTCCCATGTCCTCAGGAACAAAGATAACTACTCACAAAGCATATTCATGTTCATAATCAGAGGGGTATTAATATGCACAATGGATCTGAACATATGATCTTCCACCAAATAAACCAACTAGCATTAACTACAAGGAGTAATCAACACTACTAGCAACCTACAGGTACCAATCCCAGACTTAGAGACAAGAATTGGATACAAGAGATGAAGTAGGGTTTGAGAGGAGATGGTGCTGGTGAAGATGTTGATGGAGGTTGGCCCCCTCCCGATGAGAGGAGCGTTGGTGATGACGATGGCGATGATTTCCCCCTCCCGGAGGGAAGTGTCCCAGGCAGAACAGCTCCGCCAGAGCCCTAGATTGGTTCCGCCAAGGTTCCACCTTGTGGCGGCGGAGTCTCGTCCCGAAAGCTTGCTTATGATTTTTCTTCGGGCGAAAGACTTCATATAGCAGAAGATGGGCACCGGAGGGCCACTAGGGGGGCCACGAGGCAGGGGGCGCGCCCAGGGGGGTAGGGCGCACCCCCACCCTCGTGCCCAGGGTGTGGGTCCCCTCTGGTATTTTCTTCGCTCAGTATTTTTTATTATTTCCAAAAATAACTTCCGTGGAGTTTCAGGACTTTTGGACTTGTGCAGAATAGGTCCCTAATATTTGTTCCTTTTCCAGCCCAGAATTCCAGCTGCCAGCATTCTCCCTCTTTATGTAAACCTTGTAAAATAGGAGAGAATAGGCATAAGTATTGTGACATAATGTGTAATAACAGCCCATAATGCAATAAATATCAATATAAAAGCAAGATGCAAAATGGACGTATCATCTCTGCTCACTTTCTGCCTCACCCACTTCCCGCTGCGTTACCAAGGCCGCATTGTCCACTTGGTTGGTTGCCGCCAAGTATAGCAACAACGGCTCCTGGGGTTTGGGAGCAACCAAGGTAGGCACAGAGGAAAAGTAGGCCTTCAACTCTTGCAAAGCTGCATCTGCTTCTAGGGTCCAATTCATAGGACTGGCCTTCTTCAAAATTTTGAAGAATGACAGGGCGCACTCGGCAGACTTGGAGATGAATTTGCTTAGTGTAGCGACCAGACCTCAAATGGTCTGTGCTGCTGTGCACCAGTGTCATCCCTGGATCAGTAATGCTGACACACACAGTACAAATGGAGGATTTATAACAGAGTAGCAATCACACACTTATTACATTCGAATATCTCCGAAGAGATTAAGTATGATAAACGCGGCTTAAGGCCATCTAAAAACGATAACAGCGGAAGACTTGGAAGATAAGTGAGTCCATCAACTCCAGCGGCATCACTGAGTATAAGACCACGACCTAAGGCACCTTACTCGTCGTCTGAAAAGTCTGCAACATGAAACGTTGCAGCCCGAAAACGGGTCAGCACATAGAATATGCTGGCAAAGTAACACATAGAGGATAATGAACAAAAATAAGGCTATACTACATGCATATATGGCTGGTGGAGAGCTCTATGGTTACAATTTTGCGAAAAGCCAATTTTACCCTACTTCAAAGGAATAAATTTTATTTAACTATCATGGTGGTTGTGAAACATTGAGATGGTTGACAGCATCTCAAGCCCAATTAAGAATCATCATTAACCCAACAAAATTAATTAAAAGTAACATGGTGATGAGATTCACATGGTAATCCAAGTACTAGATACTCAAGTTGTCCATAACCGGGGACACGGCTAACCATGATTAGTTTGTACACTCTGCAGAGGTTTGTGCACTTTTCCCCACAAGACTCGATCTCCTCCGTTGGATTACTCGCACTACATGGTGTTTGAGTAACGGATGACCGACACACAGTCTTTCAGAAGTGTTTGCACCTTACGTATGGGTAGAGAGTTACACCTACTTTCCCCTACATCTGCTAGTCTACCACTGTAAGAGTTCACACAACTTAGTCAACTATGCTAGAGCCCATAATAGCTTGCGGCTGCACACGGAAGTTTCTAGCATGAATAATCTCATGATCCCTTTGAACCTGGGTGGCGGTCCAAAAGAAAAACAGGCAATCCTGGAATACCCAGGTACCTCAATCCACCCAGATGTGAGTTTTAGTTGCCACCTTAAGTAAACCATTAATTAACAATCTCACAGCTGTCATGGAAATCTCTCAAACCCAATCCACATCTACGAGCATAGCATGGCAATATAATAGCAGCGTAGAAGTAACTCCCAAGGGTTTGATAAACAAAACAGGTAATAGGTACTACCTCAACTACTTCCCAATACCCACAATTTAATTAGATCCTAATCATGCAAGTGTCTGAGGAAAATAGATCTAATGCAATAAAAACTGGGTATGGAAGGTATATGATCAAAGTGTTACTTGCCTTGCTGATGATCCGCAAAACCTAGCGATTCGAAGTAACAAGCAGCACACTCCGGGTACTCTATCGCAAACAAACAAGCAAACAATAAGTACTCATCTAATGCACAGGTAAAACTCGAATGAAAGATCCAACCAGAAAGTTCAACTTAAGAACTCCGGTTTGCAAAAAGAATCAACTCGAAAGAAGCAACGAAAGTCAAACTGCGAAAGAAAGAAGCTTCGTTTACTAATCTGGATCTAGGTCAAATATTACAGTAGCAAAAACTTGTTTGAGTAGGTTAAACGGAAAGAGAATTTCGAGACGAAACTCTAGGCGCTTGAATCTCCTGATTCCGATAAACGAGCGAGAAGTTAGACAGAAACGAAGATTCGATCAGAAATCGAATCTGAGAAACTAGCGGAAAAATCCGACGAAAAAGAAAAACGGACGAACGGTTAAAGGACGGACGTTCGTTAACAGAGAAAAACCGACGAACGCGTTCGTTAAAACGAACGGTTCGGTGAACGCTCGCAAAATAATAAAACTGAAAAAAACGATCTAGGGTTTTTTTTTAACGAATGGTTTTTTTTTAAAACCGGCAACCGAACGAGCGGCGAGGTACCTCGTCGGGGCGTGCTCCGGCGGGGCTCCGGCGGCTCGGGGCGAGGGGCGGCGAGTGCGCGGGGTGCGGGGTG